>NC_092712.1:290585600-290892961 GCF_047496885.1 Scyliorhinus torazame
ATCCGCTCCTCATATCCCTTAAATCCCTGAGAGATCAAAACTCCGTCTAGCTCAGCCTCAAATGTATTCAACAATGGAGCATCCGCAACTCTCTGGGGCAGAGAATTCCAAAGATTCACAATACAACCCTTTGAGTGAAGAAATAGAACATAGAACATTACAGCGCAGTACAGGCCCTTCGGCCCTCGGATGTTGCGCCGACCTGTGAAACCACTCTAAAGCCCATCTACACTATTCCCTTATCGTCCATATGTCTATCCAATGACCATTTGAATGCCCTTCGTGTTGGCGAGTCCACTACTGTTGCAGGCAGGGCATTCAATGCCCTTACTGCTCTGAGTAAAGAACCTACCTCTGACATCTGTCTTATATCTATCTCCCCTCAATTTAAAGCTATGTCCCCTCGTGCTAGACATCACCATCCGAAGAAAAAGGCTCTCACTGTCCACCCTATCCAATCCTCTGATCATCTTGTATGCCTCAATTAAGTCATTTCTTAACCTTCTCTCTAACGAAAACAGCCTCAAGTCCCTCAGCCATTCCTCATAAGATCTTCCCTCCATAACAGACAACATTCTGGTAAATCTCCTCTGCACCCTTTCCAATGCTTCCACATCCTTCCTATAATGCGGCGACCAGAATTGCACGCAATACTCCAAATGCGGCCGCACCAGAGTTTTGTACAGCTGCAACGTTACCTCATGGCTCTGAAACTCAATCCCTCTACCAATAAAGCTACCACACCGTACGCCTTCTTAACAACCCTCTCAACCTGAGTGGCAACTTTCAGGGATCTATGTACATGGACACCGAGATCTCTCTGCTCATCCACACTGCCAATAATCTTACCATTAGCCCAGTACTCAGTCTTCCTGTTATTCCTTCCAAAATGAATCACCTCACACTTTTCTGCATTAAACTCCATTTGCCACCTCTCAGCCCAGCGCTGCAGCTTATCTATGTCCCTCTATAACTTGTAACATCCTTCCGCACTGTCCACAACTCCACTGACTTTAGTGTCATCTGCAAATTTACTCACCCATCCTTCTATGCCCTCCTCCAAGTCATTTATAAAAATGACAAACAGCAGTGGCCCCAAAATAGATCCTTGTGGTACACCACTGGTAACTGGACTCCAGTCTGAACACTTCCCATCAACCACCACCCTTTGTCTTCTTCCAGCTAGCCAATTTCTGATCCAAACTGCTAAATCTCCCTGAATCCCATGCTTCTGTATTTTCTGCAGTAGCCTACCGTGGGGAACCTTATCAAACACTTTACTGAAATCCATATACACCACATCAACTGCTTTACCCTCATCCACCTGTTTGGTCACCTTCTCAAAGAACTCAATAAGGTTTGTGAGGCACGACCTACCCTTCACAAAACTTCACAAAGATTTCTCCATTGCAGTTCTAAATGATTGGCCCTTTATCCTAATGCCCCCATATTTAAAATTCCACGACCAAAAAATCTCTCAGCATCTACCCTATCGAACTCCTTCAGAATTTTGTAGGTTGCAATGAGATCACCTCTCATTCTTCTAAACTCCAGAGAATATAAGCCTGTCATCACATGAAAACCTCTCACCCAGGGACTAATTTTGTGAACTTTTGCAGTCCCACCTCAAATGCAAATATATCCTTAAATGTGGAGACCAAAATGCACAATACTCCAGTTGCAGTCTTATCTCTAGCAAGACGTGTGGGTAGCACAGTGGTTAGCACTGTGGCTTCACAGCACAAGGATCCCAGGTTCGATTCCCCGCTGGGTCACTGTCTGTGCGGAGTCTGCATGTTCTCTGAGTGCTGCGGCTTCCTTCCACAGTCCAAAGACGTGCAGGTTAGGTGGATTGGATATGTTAAATTACTCTTGGTGTCCGAAAAAGGCTAGGAGAGGTTATTGGGTTACGGGGATAGGGTGGAAGTGAGGGCTTAAAGTGGGTCAGTGCAGGCTTAATGGGCTGAATGGCCTCCTGCACAGTATGCTCTAAGACTTATTTATTCTTGTGCACTAATCCCCTTTGCTCTAAAGGCCAACATGTCATTTGCTTTCCTAATTGCTTGCCGCACCCACATGCTAACTTTCTGCATCTTTGTCCAAGCACACCTAAATCAACACTGTTTCTCAAAATTCCTTAGTTTCTTTTTAAATTATTCTTTTTATTTTTACGACCAAATAATGTAATATTAAATATAAAACATTTACTAATTTAACACTTCCCTATATTACTCCATCTGCAATCTTGCTGCCCACTCACTTAACTTGTCTATCTCTTTGCAAATTCTCTGTAACCTCCCCACAGCTAGCTTATCATTCCAGCTAGCTTGGTATAATCAGCAAACTTGAATATATTACCCTGTCTCTTCATCTGGGCCATTAATATAGATTGTAAAGAGCTGAGGCCCAGCACTGATTCTTGCTGTATTCCACTATTCACTGCCTACCAACTGCTGTCTGTTAACAAATTATCCATTTCCATGAGTCCTTATTTTGCTATTAACCTTCAGTGCAGAACCTTCTCAAATGCCTTTTGGAAATCAAAGAATATTATTAATATTGGTTCCCAGCCTCAAAAAAAACCATGACATTTGTCAAAACAAGATTTCCATTAGTAAAATCATGCTGATCTAGTAGTTCACTTGTTCTCGGAGTAAATTGGATAGTGATGTGGAACTGGAGTCACGTACAGGTCAGATTTGGTAGGTGCTGCACGTTTCATTCGAACAGATTTAAAACAGCTTTATATTTTTTTCAAAGCAATTCATATTCTGGAACTATGGTGATCAGATTTGAACTCCAGCGGATTAAGAAACAACCGCAGGAATGCAGGTCAAAAGCTTCATTGGCAGGAAAGCTCTTTGGAATGGCAACGGCGGTGTATAAATACACGTTCGTTTTGCGAAAGGCAACGCCTGTTAACGGTGATCGACCCCCTGTCCCTCTCTCCAGTTGTGTGGGGGGGGGGGGGGGTGATGGATAACCACGTGCACCACCAGGGGGGAGACGCGCGGCTCCGCCCACCCGGCGCCGCGGCCGTTCAGATTGGAGAGCGCGGCGGTGCGCGCAGTCCATCCACCACAAGGGGAGTAGCAGCGACCACCCCTCCCTCCAGAGAGAAAACAAAGAGCGGCGCGCGCCATGGGCCGCGCTCTCCTCTAGGCCGATGCGGCGGCAGAGATCGCGCCTGAGGTAACGGACCGGACCACACGCACCCGCACCGGAGAGGCGGCGGCCATGGAATTCCAGCAGTTCGTCGACATCGCGGACAAGTGGTGCTACAACACCCCGTTCGAGCTGATCGCCACCGAGGAGGCCGAGAGCCGCCTGGATTTCTACGCGGACCCCGGCGTCTCCTTCTACGTCCTGTGCCCGGACAGCGACTTCAGGGATAATTTCGTGAGTGAGCGGGCGGAGGGAGGGAGGCCCGGGTGGTGATCAATTAGCTCGGCACACGTCCTGGCTGCCCGGGCTCCTCCTCCACCTATATCCCCCTCACTGGGCATCGATTGAACGCGGGTACCCCACCCCAACCCTCTCGATCATGGCCAGAAGCCCACCGAGGAGGGTGCCCACCCCGGACTATAGTACCTCTCCCATCGCCCATGGCAGAAATCCACCCAGGAGATAGATCCACATTCCCCTCCTGGAGTGTTTACCCCGCACATCAGTGCCCGGGGAGGGGGTGGTTCAGCACCTCACTCCCCGCTCTGCCAAACAAAAGACCCAAACGTCAGACTTCACTGCGTTTTCCCTGTCAATAATAACACTTTTGGACGTTTCTGATGGGCGAACACGGGTAGCTGTTTGTTGAATCGTATGTGCGAGGTTTACATGGGGCGGGGGGCTGACTACATTCACAGTACAAGGCGCAGTTACATAATGCTGCAGCTGATGTCCCTCCCTCCCTCCCTCCGCCTTTACAGCACGCAGAACAGGTTGTTCAGATTATCTACCAAACCCAGTTTGGAAAGTTGCATACTTGCATAACCTTAGTAATGTCCACAGTCAACTATTTTTATATGACACGTTTCTCATGTGTCGAACTTAGCAACAGCTGGAGAACCCATTGGCGAGGGTAAATCGGAAATCTGAATCCATGTCCAATTCATGTCGTATGATGCTTCCCCACTCTTGCCACGCATTTAAGGAAAAAGTGTTGAAAGAGTTTATTTTATTTTCTCTGGGAAAACAGTGTGAATCCTATACTATATCATGCATTGGTCTAATTGTTGCCCACATGAAATTATTTAATTGCTGTACCTTTGTCGGTGTGACAAATTAGATGACTTGCCTCATTGAGTGACTGCTGCCACAAACATACTGATTACATGTCGGCATTCATTATTTAGGGCTGTTTGTTGCTACTAATGTTTCTGTAGGGAAACGTTTTTGGGAGGAGGGGAGAAAAGAATTTGGGTTTGGAGATGACCGCTCTGAAGCTTTTAATGGTGTCCAAATGTCATGTAAAATAACGACAAGTTCCTGTCCTTAACAAAAATAAGGGTGCATGAGCGAAAATAAGGGTGCATGAAAGATACTACCACCTCCCAGTCCCGAGTGACTCAGCAAGGAGCTGAGCTGTACATATCTTAACAATGTCCTCGGCGTAAACTTTGGTAGGACAGTGTAGAGTGCACCTCCCAGATCAGAGAGGGGTTCCCTATTCCTTTTGGTAAGTGAACATGGGTGTGGATGTGGGCTTAGTTTTGATACCCACCACAGCTGGATAGACCACCATTGCTCATTGGACATCTGGAGTATTGTTCCCCAAGAAGTCTGTGGAATGGAGGGGACATGACTGGGTGGGAGGGGAGGAAGAAATGGTGTATAAATTCACATTTCATCATAAACTAGACACGATAATTAGAATGAAATGCTACTCAACAGTCCACAAGAGGATTTATAGTAAGCAATGTTTTAGCTTGCCATTTGTTCATATTTTGGGGATTGGCTATGAAATCATAGGCTTGGTCTATATTGAAGAATACTGTAATATTGTTTCATTTTGGTTGCTTATCATTCCAGATACCTATACTAAGTCACCTTTTGTTCCACACCTAAGATTCATAAAATCTTGCACCACATACGGAAACCATTTGGCACAAAGTACCAGTGCTGGCTCTCTGCAAAAAAAACTATCTCCTTGGTTCCATTTTCTTGCCTTTTTAAATATTTATCTCTGTCCCTTTTTAAAAGCTGTAATTATGGAATATTTTCCTTCATTGGCCGTAGTATGCTATTCCACATTCAAACAATCCTTACATAAACAAACATAAGCATTCTGCTAGCCTATCATTGTAATTTCTGATTATCGTGTCTAGTTTATAGTGAAATGTTACATTGTCCTAGGATCTGGAATTTTCATTAATCACAAGGTGGTATTTCTTATCTACATCCTATAAGGCAGCAAATTAATTATGCCCCTTTGGAGAGCATGCAGTGGATATGTGAGAGTAAATTACTAAAGCTTTTTTGAAGTAACAACTGTTTTAGAGTTTTAACTATACTTAACTAAATCCTTTGTAACTGGTATAGAAACTGTAGCAATTTTCTAAGCAGCAGGACTTGTTCCCTGCAGTATTTTTTTTAAAACTACCAAGTTCACCAAGTGATATTTGGGTAATATAGCTGTTTGGGGTTCTTGCTTACAAATAGGATACTTTTCTTGCTATGTTGCTATAGGTTTTGTAAAAAAAAAAGTCTGGTTAGATTTGGATGACCAACCTGGTTTTGAAGTAAAACTCTAATCATGTGAACTATTAATGTTTAACAGAATGCTACGTCAGCCTTGAAACACAAAGCAAGTGACTAACTGGCTCAAATTCACTGCAGACTGTTTATCTGCTCAATCCTTTATTTTTGTTTCCTTCTATTGTGATCCTCTTTGTTCAGTCGTGGAAGATTGCAGAGGCCCATATTTGACCTTGGCTTTCTGGGAGAAAGGCTGTAGGCATTTTCCTGTTGGACTTGTAGAATATACTGGAATGCTGCACTGTCTGAGTTTAGCTTCAACTCCAAATCTTCTCCATCCTCAAGACCACTTGCATCCACTATTAGTATCTGTTGCCTCAGCACTTCTGTCTTTTTATCTCCAGACTTGACTGCCCTTTTGTGCTTTCATTGGCCTCCCATCATACACCTTTCGTAAACTAGTCCTGTGTGATTCAGTGCTCACTGACCTACATTGGCTCCCTGTTCCTTGGTGCTTCAAGTTTAAAATCATCTTTACATCCCTCCGTGCCTTCTCCCCTTCCATCCATCTAACTCCCACAACTTTCTGTTTTTCTGACTCTTTCTGCCCTCTCACCTTGTATCTGATGCAGATATTTCAGTTGTCTTGGTCCTACCTCCTAGAATCCATTCCCTAAACCTCTCCACACTCTACTTTAAAATCTGCAAGATTTTGGTCAACGCTTCTTGTATTCCTTTCCTGATTTGGTGACCGTTTTCATACACGTTTTCTGTAAAATGCTGTGGGACATTATGTGCATATAATTGGGGGGCTAGTTTGTTTCTTTGTGTTCGAACAGTTGGAACGTTGGCATAGATGCGTCCACCGAAGGCAGCACAAATGAGATACCAGACTTTATTTGGTTCAGTTCTCCCCTTCGAAAACAAAATTAAAATTCTAATCGAATTGGGACTCCCGCTAGTTCTCGCAGTGATGGCAGGAGAGGGACAGAATTGTTAATTAGTTCTGTCCATTTTAGTGGAAGCATCTACTACCTGTTGAAGTCCTCTGTACCCAGTGAGGCATTTAAACTGACTGAAGACAGCTGACAACATGACAAAGGTATATTGAACATGTTTGCAGATGAACACGTTTTCTCCAAGTGGGATTAGTAGCATCATTCTAAAGAACGCAGTTGTAATACAAATGTCACTTGCCCTAGTTATCTGTTCTGCTTTTACAATGATTGAGGGCACTTCAGCAATTGTTTCATACAACATAATTATATGCAACGTCTTGCCTAACCATGCAGCAGGAAGCCAGTGTGTGCACACTAATTAGGAACAAGAGTAGGCCATTCGGTCTCTCCAGCCTGCTCTGTCATTTGATAAGATCATGGCTGACCTGATTGTAGCTTCTATTTTCCTGTCTACCCTCTGTATGCTTTAACTCCCTTGTGAGTCAAGAATCTATCCAACTCCGCCTTAAAAATATTCAGTGATCCTGCCAACACTGCTCTCTAATGACCCTAAAGAGAAAAAAATCCCATCACCTTCATCTGAAATGGCAGATCCCTTATTATTAATCTGTGCTTTCTAGTTCTAATCTCTCCCACAAAGGAAAATATCCTTTCAGAATCCACCCTGTCAAATCTCCCTCCGGATCTTGTATGTTTCAATAAGATGACCTTGTATTCTTCTAAACTCTAATGCATACAGGTTCAACTGGCCTAACCTTTCCTCGTAAGACAACCCCTTCATCTCAGGATTGAGTCAAGCTCCTTGCGTGTTTCGAATGTTCTTACATCTTGAATAAGGAGAGCAAAAACTGTATGCAGTACTCACATTGGTGGTCTCACCAATGTGCTTCCCTGCTTATATTCCATTCCCCTTGCAATAAGCAACACAATTCCATTTGCTTTCCTTTTTTTGTTATTAATGTTTTTATTCAAGATTTTTCCATACTTTTTACAAAACACGACAATAGAAAATATAATGCAAAGAAGGCAAAACACTATGCCAACAAAACAACTTAACCCCCTAACCAACTAAGAATAAACAAAAACAAAGCAAAGTAGGGCATCGCCCCTTAAAAATAAAAAGAAATCCGCCCCCCCCGCCCTGTGTTGCTGCTGCTGCTGACCTCCACCTAACGCTCAGCGAGAAAGTCAAGGAACGGTTGCCACCGCCCAGAGAACCCCTGCAAAGACCCTCGCAAGGCAAACTTTATCTTCTCCAACCTGAGAAACCCTGCCATGTCACTAACCCAAGCCTCCACGCTTGGGGGTTTCGCGTCCCTCCACATTGACAAGAGCCTTCTCAGGGCTACCAAGGAGGCAAAGGCCAGGACTCCGGCCTCTTTCGACTCCTGCACCCCTCCATTTGCTTTCCTAATCATTTGCTGTACCTGCATATCAATTTTTTTGAGTCATGTACCATGACACCCAGATCGCTCTGTACTTCGAGTTCTGAAATCTCTTTCCATTTAAATATATGCTGCTTTTCTATTCTTCTTGCCAAAGTTGAAAAGTTTACGTTTTTCCCACCTTATACTCCCATATTTGCAGATGCCTTGTCCTCTTTACAACCTATCTTTGTCATCAGCAAATTTGGCGACCATACATTCAGTCTGTTCATCCAAGTCAACTCAAATTGTAAATAGCTGAGGTCCCTGTCCCTGTGGCACTCCACTGGTTGCATCTTGCCAACCCGGAACTGACCCATTTATCCCCAATCTTTGTTTCCAGTTGGCTAACCAGTCCTCTTTCCATGTTACTATGTTACCCCCCTACACCATGAGCTCTTAATTTATGTACTAACGTTTGATGTGACACTGCCCAGATGCCTTCTGGAAATCCAAGTACAGCACATGTACAGGTACCCCTTTATCTACATTGCTTGTTGTTTCCTCAAAAGAACTTCAATAAATTAGTCAAATACAATTTCCCTTTCAGTAAACCATGTTGACTCTGCCAGATTGCATTTAAGATTTTCCATGTGCCCTGCTATGACCTCTGTAATAGATTCCAGCATTTTCCCTATGATAGATGTTGAGCTAACAGGCCTGTAATTTCTTGCTTTCTGTTTCCTTCCTTTCTTTATGATAGGAGCTACATTTGCTCATTTCCAAACTGATGGGACCTTTCCAGAATCGAGGGAATTTTGGAAAACTAAAAGCAATGTACCTGCTACCTCAGCAGCCACTTATTTTAAGACCCTAGGATGAAGTCCACCAGGAACTGGGACATGTTGGCCTTTAGTTCTGATCAGTTCTCAAATGGCAAGGGAAGATCAAGGGAGTGGGATTAATTGGATTGTTCTACAAAACAGTTGGGCATAGGCACAGTGGACCACAAATGCCCATAACCTGCTGCATCATTCTGAATGACCAAGTGGGTGCTTTAGGTGGTGCTGAGGCATAAATGTTGGCCAAGACGGCCCCTCTACTTCTATTCAGTGATCATCACGGAATCGTTTTACTTATACCTGACCAGATCGTGATTAATTATGTTTCCACCTGGCCTGGCACAGATTGCCACATCTAGATTCAGCACTGCTTTGTTATAGCCTTGTTAATATGTTAAGGATGAATGTTGGGTTTTCTGGCTTGAGTGGGGTCTTAACTCTGCAATTTTTCTTAGAAACAAACAGCTGTTTTCTTCAATTTGAGGTAGTAGATACATTGCTTTTAGTTTTCCAAAATTCCCTTGATTCTGAATAGGTCACATCAGTTTGGAAATTAGCAAATGTAGCTCCTCTAATTGGCTGGGAGGAAGGTGGTGCAAGTTCCTCATAAAAGGTTAAGTCATAAGACAAGAGCTTATTGTGTTTTAGGTAGTATATTGGCATGGATAGAGAATTATCTAATGGCAGGAAACAGCGAGTGGGAATAAGGGGTTCTTTTTCAGGTTGGTGACCTGTAACCAGTGAGGTTCTATGGGAATCAATGCTGGGACCACAACTGTTTACAATATATATATATATTAGTGCCGTGGAGGAAGGAAGCGAATGTACTGTAGCCTAATTTGCAGATTACATAAAACTAGGTGGAAAGGCAAGTTGCGAGAGGAATACAAGCAGTTTGCAAAGAGATTGATAGGTTAAGTACGTGGGTGAAAAGTTAGCAAAGTAAATCTAATGTGGAAAAGTGTGAATTTTGAAAAGGCGACGAAAGAAGAAAGTATTATTTAAATGGAGAAAAGCTGCAACACAAAGGGACTTGGGGGTACTTGTGCATGGAACACAGAAAGCTAGCACACTGGTGCAGCAGGTAATCAGAATGGCTTACACTTTTCCAGCCACCGCCATCATCAGACTGACCGAGGACGGGAGCCTACAAGTACATGCAGGAGTTATGGAGGAAGAAGCAGTCGAATGTGATGCGATTCTTGTTGCGTGTCCTCTGCTGGCAGCACCGCTAACGCTGCTTTGCATTGGGCTCCCTGGCCAACAGACCCGACAAGGCTTGCACACTGGGCTACAAGGCCAAACAAGGTTATGTGATATATTGTGTGCGGGTGCGTCGTGGTGGCTGCAAACCCTGTTTGCAAGGGTGTAAACCAGTGCATCATGGTGTCAATCAGCTGAAGTTTGCACAAAGCCTTCAATCTGTTGCTGAGGAGCGAGCTGGTCGTCATTGTGGAGGACTGAGTACTCGCCTCATACTAGGTGGGTGAAGATGCCACCTACAAGTTCTTTGAGGTTCTCGTTGACCCATTCCACAAAGCTATCGCCGCAGCCCCGACACTCAATGGATCACAAAACCCGTGTACCAGCACAGGGAGATGCGTGGCCTACCATCTGGCAAGAAAAGCCACGGTTTGGGCAAGGGTCACAAATTCCATCTTACTATTGGAGGCTCTCGTTGTGCTTCATGGAGAAGACCCAATACACTGCAGCTCCGTCGCTACCGTTAATGTGTAGTATCTGTATATTTTACATGGCAAAAAAGAGGCGCTTATGAATATTGACCCTTATTTCAAAGGAGTTGGAGTATAGTAGGGAAGTCTTGCTGCAACTGTAAACGGTACTGGTTAGACCACATCTGGAGTACTAAGAGCACTTTCGCTCCCCTTATTTAAGGAAAGATTTCAATGGAGGCGATTCAGTGAAGGTTTACTAGCATGATCCTGGTATGGAGGGATTGTCTTATGTGCAGCGTTAAACACGTTGGGACTCTACAGATTGGAAATTAGAAGAATAAGATTGTGACCTCATTGAACCATATATGATTCTTAAGAACTTGAAAGGGTAAATGCTGAGAGGATGTTTGTCCTCATGTGAGCATCTAAGACGCGAAGGCACAGTCTCGGAACAAAAGGGTGCCAAATTAAGACCGAGAAGGGGAGAAATTCCTTCTGAGGGTTGAGTCTTTGAAACTCCTTGCAACAGAGAGCTGTGGGGGCAGAGTCCTTGTGTGTAGGGCTGAGGACAGATAGATTCTTGATAAATAAGGAATCAAGGGTTACGGGGAATGGGCACGCCAGTGGATGTGATGAATGTTGGATCAGCCATGGTCCCATTGAATGGTGGAGCAGGCCCGAGGGGCTGAACAAACATCTTGTTCTATATTTTCTGGCTCAGTTATAGAAATTTTTCTTCACTGATTATGTAATCCTCACGGTGCCGAGGACCCAGGTTCGATCCTGGCCCCGGGTCACTGTCCGTGTGGAGTTTGCACATTCTCCCCGTGTCTGCATGGGTCTCACCCCCACAACCCAAAGGTGTACAGGGTTGGTGGATTGGCTACGCTAAATTGCCTCTTAATTGGAAAAGTATGTTTAAAAGATTATGTAATCCTGCCATTGTCAGCACACGGTTTGCTGAGTCACTATGAATGCAGTATTACAAGGGGCCACATTAGAAATGTTGTATTGCTTTTTGTAAATAAATAGAGCTCTCATTGATATTTTGGTCTTTCTCTAGCAGCACTTACCTCATTCCCTTTCTCTGACCCAAAGTAACATTTTTCAAAAACATCAGTGTAGATCAGCTGACCATAAAAGCCCTACAATGCAGAAGGATGTAATTCGGCCCATCAGGTCTGCACCGACCCTCCGAAAGCGCACTCTATCTAGTCCCACTCCCCCGTCCTATCCCCGTAATACCGCGCATTTATTATGGGCAATCCACTGAACTAACATCTTTGGACTGTAGGAGGAAACCGGAGCACCCGGAGGATACCCATGCAGACACTGGGAGCAAGTGCAAACTCCTCATAGTCGCCCAAGGCTGGAATCTAACCAGGGTCCCTGGCGTTGTGAGGCAGCAGTGCTAACCACGATGCCACCATGCCAGATCAGGAGAGTCGATGGAAAGGAAAGTTAGGCATCATATATTAGCAGGCTGGTCGGATTAGTCTCTGGGTAACTATAAAACCGATGGAATTATCTTTAGATTTTCAGAAAATGGTGTAGAATTATGTGGACATGGTAAATTCTGTAAAATAATCATTGCATTTCACTCATCTAAGCCCCTAAAAGTTTCAATAAACTTAGTTTCTAAACTCTTGAAAATGACTCCTGTGAAACAGGATCTATTTTGTTCTAATTCTGTCGTCTCCATTCACTGAGGTGCACACAATGCCAAGCAGTGGACCGCAATCAAGCTTGGGCATGTTTCTTGTTGAGTCTATTCTTTCTACAATGCATTTAGAATTTGCAATTGTCTATAGCACTGACCTCGTTTAGTTCATGAGCTCATACGAAATGGGAGAGGGAGTAGGCCATTTGTTCCATCAAGCCTGTTCTGCCATTCAGTAAGATCATTGCTGGTCTGGCTGTCGCCTTAACTCCATTTTCTCCTTTTGTCAATCAAAAATCTGTCTAATTCATCTTGAATATATTCTTTTTTTAGAAAATATTTTATTGAGGCATTTATAATTTTAACATTTTAAACAACCAAGCGATTCAACACACAAACAAACCCCACAATAACACAACCAACTCTCCCCAGCCCTAAACCCTAACTACCCATACAATAGATTCACTGCCCTTATTCGTCACTTCCATACCTTCCTTTCCCATCACTCCCCACCCTGCTGACGGCCAGTTTTCCTTGAAGAAGATGATGAACAGCTGCCACCTCTGAGCGAACGCTTGTGCTGAACCCCTTAAGGCAAACTTAATTTTCTTTAACCTAAGAAACCTTGCCATGTCACTGACCTAACCCCCTGATTTTGGAGGGTCCGAGTCCATCCATCCCAGAAAAATCCATCTCCGGGCTACAGGGAGGCAAAGACCAAAACGTCGGCCTCGGAGTCACCCTCCTTTCCAGGACCTGTGACATAACATCCGAAAATCCCTGCCAGAATCTCCTCCGCCTCGGACACGCACAAAACAATGCACATGGTTCTCAGGACTCTTTCTCTCTCCCCCCCCCCCCCCCCCCCCCCCATTCCCCATATATACACACACACCGCCCATACCTGTCCCCACCTCAAAAAACCAACTCATCCATGCCACAGTCATATGAGCCCTGTGGACTACCTTGAACTGGATCAGACTAAGCCTGGCACACAACGAGGATGCATTAACTCTTCTCAGGGCCTTCTCCCATAACCTGACTTCCAACTCTCCTCCCAGCTCTTCATCACACTTCCTCTTCATCTCCCCAATTGGGACCCCTTCCCACTCCATCAGTTCCTTATATATCTCTGAAAACCTCCCCTCCCCAACCCCTGTTTTAGACAACACCTTATCCTGTAGTCCCCTTAGTGGGAGGCGAGGGAAGCTCGGGACCTGCCTCTGTATCTGCAGGTGCCGGAACCCATTCCCACCTAATAACTCAAATTCCTCCTCTAGGTCTGCCAGGCTCGGGAAACCCTCCTCAATGAAGAGGTTGCCAAATCTCCCAATCCCTGCCTGCTTCCACCTCCTGAAGCCCCCCCCCCCCCCACCCCCCCTAGAGCGAACCTGTGGTTATCTCAGATCGGTGACCACACCGATGCCCCCTCCAATTTCATATGCTGCCTCCATTGCCCCCACACTCTTAGGGCTGCCATTACACTGGGTTTGTGGAGTACGGGCCGGCGGGAATGGCAGATGTACAGTTAACAAAGCCTTCGGACTCGTGCCCTTGTAAGATGCCGCTCCACTCGCTCCCACACCAACCCCTCCCACACTACCCATTTCCTAACTATCGATATATTAGCCGCCCAGTAGTAATTTATACCCCCGTTCAAGAAGGACCACCCAAGATCGCCGCATTCATCTTCCTAAAAAATGCCTTGGGAATGAAGACAGGAAGACACTGAAACACAAACCGCAATCTCGGGAGGACTGTCATTTTCACAGTCTGTACCCTCCCCGCCAGCGACAGCGGGAGCACGTCCCACCTACGGAAGCCCCCTTAATTCATCTTGAATATATTCAATGAACCAGCCTTCACTGCTCTTTGAGGAAGAGAATTTCAAAGACTAACACTCTTGAGAGAAGAAATTCCTCCTCATCTGTATCTAAAATGGGAGTCCCTTTATTTTACTGTGCCTGTAGTTCTGGACTCCCCCATGAGAGCAACTATATTCTCAATATCCAACCTGGCAAGCCCCCCCCCCCCCCCCCCCCCCCCCCCACCCCGAGTCTTAGTTTCAATTAAAGCACCTCCCATTCTTTTGAATTCCAATTAGTATATACCCAACCGACATAGCCTTTACCTGTGAGACAAACACTTCAACATATACCTTACTTAAGTAATGACTAAAGCTGTACACATTACTCCAGGTGTGGTCTCACCAAGGCCCTATACAGTTTAGCAACTACTTTTATACTTCATCCGCCTTGCAATAAAAGTCATCATTCCATTTGCCTGCACAATTACTTGCATGCCAATTTGTTGCGATTAATGTACAAGGTCGTCCAGATCCTTCGGTACTGCAGAATTCTGCAGTCTCTTTCCATTTAAATAATCTGCTTTCCTATTCTTCCGTTGAAGAACAAACTCGCGTTTACCCACACTATATTCCATCTACCAATTCTTTACTCACTCACTTATCTATATCCCTTTTCTACTCCCTGTATTCTCCTCAACTTGCTTTCCTCCCATTTGTATCTGCAACAAATTTGGCTACAACCTAGCTGGTCCCTTCATCTAAGTCATGAATATAGATTATAAATAGTTGAGGTCTGCCTGAACCCTGTGGCACTCCACTAGTAACAGTTTGCCAACCTGAAAATGATCCATTTATTCTGACACTGTTTCCTGTTCGTTCGCCAATCAATGCTCGTATATCATCCCCAACACCATGGCCTCTTGTGCAGTAATAGTTTATGTGGTCCCTTATCGAATGTCTTTTGGAAATCAAATACACTATCTCTACTGGTTAACCTTTATCTACCTAAATGTTCTGTTCATACCTCAATAACGAATTCTAGCATTTTGCCAATGACTGATGTTAGACTAACTGGCCAATAGTTTCCTGTTTTCTGTCTCCCTACTTTCTTGAACAGATGTGTTACATCTGCAGCTTTCCAATCCACTTGGACGTTTCAAGAATTCAGGAAATTTTGGAAAAGTAGATCTATCTCTGTAGCCACTTAAAGGGAGTTTTAAAATTAATTATTGCATGGGATGCGGATGTTAATGGCTGGGCTGTTTTTTGTTCACTTCAAAAGGGCGATTAGGGATGGATGATAAATGCTGGCTTGGCCAGCGACACCCACATCCTATCAAAGAATAAGTCAATAAAAAAACTTATTTTAAGACCCTAGGATGCAGGGTCATCAGGTCCAGTGGACTTGTCAGCTTTTTGCCCCATTAGTTTTCCGCGTACTCTCTTCTTTTAGCTTGTGAATGGTTTTTAAGTTACTCTCGAGGATTCCTCTTGCCTTCTGCTTTTCTACTATTCTTGGGGTGCTCTTTGTGTCTTCTACTGTGAAGAAAGGTATAAAATCCTAGTTCTAGATCTCTGCCATTTCCCTGTTTATCATTGTTACTTCCCCATTCTTGCCCTCTAAGGCAGGCTTGTCCAACCTTTGAGTGGGGGCAGTGTGCAAGTTTTTTTTACGGTTAATAAAAATAATCATTAAAAGGTGCCAAGCAGCAGAGTTAACCAATAAAACTTTTTTTTGCTTCAGAAGCAAAGCTTGAGTGAGACAGACTTGGCCCCAAGTCCTCATCATCAGGGAGGGTAGGTACCTAGCCAAGCTAAGGAGTTTGGTTTAATTAACACTAACCTTTCATTTGTCCATGGTGGTGCACGCTCTGCTGGCCTCGGCAGAATTCATACAAGTGGTGGTCAGATGCCTTTCAGCTTGCGTTTCCCTCTCTCCAATCCTGCTTTTGTAGATAGTTTTTGGGGAGGGAGGAAGAGGGGAGCGGATGTGTGTGTCTGGCTCACTCAGTCTCGGGGTTCCCACTCTCTCTCTCTCTCTCTCTCTCTCTCTCTCTGGGTCAGGCAGGTGCTGTTGCTGTAACTCTGCTGTTACTCATGGCCTCCCTGCTCTGCTCTTCCATCTTGATTGCTGTACTCCTTTAGGGAGCTGGCACACAACGGCGAGGGAGAGAGTGCAGCCAAAGGCCGAGAGAGCAATGCTGTGAAAACAAAACAAAAAATACACATAGTCCCACTGTTCACTGCTCCTCTAATCCGAAACTATTTCTCTCCTGAATGTGCTGTGATAGACTCAGTCAGTGAGCCTATAAGCAGCAAACACGAGAGAGAACCTGACTGTGATTGCAGGAGCAGCCCCATGCAGAATCTTTAATTGAACTTATCATAGTTTGAATACTGGCTCCGGGGCCAAATACAGAAGTTTGGGGGCTGCATTGTGGCCTCTGGCCCCTGGGTTGGACAAGCTTGATTGAAGGGGCTAATGCTCACCATGGCCATTCTTTTCCTTTTTTATATAGTCGTAGAAGCCTTTACTGTCTTTTATACATTTCTTACTAGTTTTCTCTCCCAATGTCTCCTTCTTTGTTGTTTTTTTCAGTTTTTGCTGCTTTTTAAATGCTCCCAACCTTCTGGCCTACCACCAATATTTGCAGTATTGTACATTTTTCATTTCAATTTGATATCATCCTTAACTTCCTTCGTTAGCTAAAGATGGTGGATCCTTCTTGTAGTGTTAGGGGACCAGACCAGACCCCACCCAATATGTTAGGATACCAGACAAGAATCCCAAACAATTATTTAAAATATGTAAAACTGTGAGGAAAGGATACTTCACCCCAGGAGTGATGACTTTGACTCGTGGATATCTTCTATGTTAAAACAAACTTTAATTTAAACACAGAATTAACCACATTAATATAAAAGAAAATAGCTTTACAATTATCAGTTAAACAGTTCTTAAACACAAGGAAAAACGTAAACTTACTATCCATACCTGTTATTAATTCCAATTAAGCAACCTATTGTAGTTCAAATGCTATTTATAAATAATGTTAAACACACCGATTACTTGCTTAGTTTTGTAGAGACCTTTGGAGACAGAGACTCTCTTCAGGAGCAGAACCAGCACACCTTTGCTCAACCAAGCAGCATTTTGCAAAACTGTTCAACTTAAAGTTCTTCTGTCTTGTCAGACTCAAATCCTGTAGCAAATTGCAAAACAACAGACCTGGCTTCTCCCATTAATTACATTGGCTGTCTCCCACTAGGATGTCACATGAAATGCTTAGCTAGGACTAAATACAATCCCATATTATTACTCTGCAGGGAATCTCCAGCAATCATAACTATTAGCCCTTTATCTGTAACCAAGTAAGTGATTGGAATCAATCATGGCCTCACTTTTTATGGATTCTTAATTACAGCTTTAGCAGACGCACAGCCTGGATACCTTAACATAGGTTCTTTAATATTACTGCAACAGATATATACATTAAACCAGGATTTTAATAACATTACTGCCACAAGTATAATATATATATCAATTTCTACTTCCATCACAGTAGTTTTTCTTTCTCAGTAGATTATATGTTTCATAGAAGCCCTACAGTGCAGAAGCAGACCATTCGGACCATCAAGTCTGCACAGACCCTCTGAAAGAGTACTCTTCCTCAGCCCACTTCCCTACCCTATCCCCATAACCTCCCCCTACCTGCACATCCCTGGACACTAAGGGGCAATTTAGCATGGCTAGTTCACCTAACCTGCACATGAGAGGAAACCGGAGCACCCAGAGGAAACCCACGCAGACATGGAGAGAACGTGTAGACTCCACACAGAGTCACCTACGGCTGGTATTGAATCCGGGGCCCAGGCGCTGTGTGGCAGTAGTGCTAACCACTGTGCCGCCTGTTGTTTGAAGTGAAATGAAATGAATTGTTGAGAGTTTTGGAATATCTCCTTAAATGTCTGCCATTGTTTTACCTTTTAACCTATTTTCCCAGTCCAGTTTAGCTAACTCCGTCTTCATGCCCGTGTAATTCATGCCCGTGTAATTCCCTTTAAGTTAATAAAAAAAAATAATAACAATAATTGCTAATTGTCATGAGTAGGCTTCAATGAAGTTACTGTGAAAAGCCCCCAGTCGCCACATTCCGGCACCTGTTCGGGGAGGCTGGAACGGGAATTGAACCCATGCAGCTGGTCTTGTTCTGCATTACAAGCCAGCTGCCTTAGCCCACTGTGCTAAACCAGCTCCATGGTTTCCCCCGTGGTAAAGCACTGGTTTCAGATCCAGATTTCTCGCCCACAAACTGAATGTGAAATTCTATCATGTTATCACTTTTACTAGAGGATCCTTTCTAATGAGGTCATTTATGGTCCAAGAAATGGCTGATGAAATTCAATGTGGGCAAGTGCGAGGTCTTGCACTTTGGAAAAAAGAATAGAGGCATGGACTATTTTCTAAACGGTGACAAAATTCATAATGCTGAAGTGCAAAGGGACTTGGGAGTCCTAGTCCAGGATTCTCTAAAGGTAAACTTGCAGGTTGAGTCCATAATTAAGAAAGCAAATGTAATGTTGTCATTTATCTCAAGAGGCTTGGAATATAAAAGCAGGGATGTACTTCTGAAGCTTTATAAAGCATTAGTTAGGCCCCATTTAGAATACTGTGAGCAATTTTGGGCCCCACACCTCAGGAAGGACATACTGGCACTGGAGCGGGTCCAGCGGAGATTCACATGGATGATCCCAGGAATGGTAGGCCTAACATACGATGAACGTCTGAGGATCCTGGGATTATATTCATTGGAGGTTAGGAAGTTGAGGGGAGATCTAATAGAAACTTACAAGATATTGAATGGCTTAGATAGGGTGGACGTAGGGAAGTTATTTATGAATCCTACCTCAATACACATTACCAGGTCGAAAATAGTCTGCTTCCTGAATGTTATGAGAAACTATTCCAAATGCACTATGAATTCATCTTTCAGGCTACTTTTTCCAATTTGATTCATCCAATCTGGGTGAAAATTAAATCTCCCACAACTGTTGTGGTACCTTTCTTGCAAACCCTCATTATTTCATGATTGATGCTCTGTCCTACAGGGTAGCAAATTCAGGGGACCTGTGAGCCACACCCACCAGTGATCTCTTGTCTTTGCTAGTCTTTCTCTCCACCCCAAACTGGTTCTGCACTTTGATCCTCCAAGCCAAGTTCCTTTCTCACTACTGTACTGATACCATATTTAATTAACAGAGCCACCGTTCTTTCTATCTTTGTGAAATGTCAAATAACATTGAATATTCAGGTCCCAGATGTGGTCACTTAGCCATTACAGACACATGCAATCATATAATTCATACTGCTTTATTTCCACCTGCACTATCTTGTTCCAAATACTGCTTGTATTCAGATAGGGGTGGATATACCTGAATGTCACACAACATTAATCTACCAAACCATGGTTTGAAAGACTTGTGTATTTTTTCTCTCCTCTGCAGCCTTCCTGAGTAATAAGTCTCCAACAGCTGAAAGAATAGGGTTAAAAATAGTAAGCTGATTTCTGCTATTACTTGTGTAAGAGGGGAGGAGGAGGAAGAATAGAGAGAGAAGAAACTCCCCCAGCAAAGCAAGATACCTTACTGAGTAGGATTCAAAATGGCCAAAGCCTTTCATTTTAAACGTTTGATTCGCCTGATTATCTACTACGATTAATTGATTCCCACAATGTAGAACAATTTCATCTTAGTCTTAAATTACTTAAACTTGCATTTTAGCAATAAAATAATGCATTGTATTCCATAGTTTAAAAGTTCCTGCACTTATAAAGTAGTGTATTCCCAGGCCATTGTGATTTATGCAACAGGAGATCTGCAGTAATTTTTTTTTTAAACTTGTGTTGTCACATTCAATTGCAATTTGTTACAAATAAGATTTTGTTTAAAAAGAGCATTAGAAAAGCCAGCGTTTAGTTGTGATCTTAAGCTCAAAACTTACAAGCAGTGCACTGATCTCTGAACAAGATGCTCACCAATGGTATATGAACAACTATAGGGAAGTACAAAACTGATATACAACAAATTCACACTTCCACATATCAATTGATAACTTGGTATGATATACTGAAATTATTCATAATATTGTAATCTTGCATGGTCATTGGGCTAGATATGCCTGGTACGTTGTTTATTTAAAAAATATAATTGGGGATTGGGTTGTATTGAACCATTGGACCTTTCACTTAATGCATGCTTTTCCCTTCTATCTCCATCTCTTCAGCATGTATGGAGTGAAAGCGAAGACTGTCTACCATTCCTACAATTGGTTCAAGAATACATCTTATCCTGTGGAAAAAAGACTCTCTCTGAAGTACTGGAAAAGGTCTTTAAATCATTCAAACCTGTAAGTGGCAAAAGAAAATGTAGAATTAATTACTTGAACCAAACATTATTTTATAGTTCATCTTTTAAATTTACCATATACAGAATGCATAAATAGATCTGATTTCTTCAGCTCTGTTCCCTATTAGTTATTTAAAAGGACTCTGATTGTATTAAGGCCAAATATCTCTTCCATCCCCTTCCTTGCTGTTATCAATTGTCCATTACTGAAATAATGAACTGATGCTGTTTACACAGCAGCCTTTCAGCTGTAGTACTTGAAATTGAATCCAGTCCAGACAGTTCACTCTCTTAAGGAACATGTGAAATTAATTTGGGCAGAACTAATTTAGTTCCTAGAAAAGCAAAATACACCGGATGCTCGGAGTCTGAAAGAAAAACAAGAGAAAATATTGAAACCACTCTGGTCAGGCAGCATTTTTGCAGACAGAAAGAGTTAAAGTTGCAGGTATTTCCAATGTTTCTGTTTTTAGTGACTTAGTTCCTAATGGGAATGGGGCCTGTGCACAGCTGTCTAATTCGCTATTTATTTAGCTTTTGACTACTAATCTCACTGCGATTATGGAATGGTTGGTCCTGGAAATAGAAAAAAAGGTGTCAGGTGGTAAAATGCTAGGAACTATTGAGGCTCAGACATGTTGGGGCAGAGGATGAAGACCTTTATTCTGCATCAAACCTGAAAAGCTAGTGCTTAAAAATAATATGGATATCTGAAATGGGCATTGTTCCATTTCCTAGTAATTCCTAACTATGTTCATTGTCTCCTGGTGTCTTGCCATTGCTTGATCTATTTTCTCGGAATTTTCTCTTGATTAAAGTCACCTGGGTTCTCTACTCCTCTTACTAGTTCTCACTGTCTTTCATCCCATCCCTGCCGTTATTGTCTAGTTGCTGACAATGGCAGTACTACTGCAGTATGGTGCAAGGACCAGTACTGGCTTAAAATTAAATCGCCTCCATGAGAATGGACCCACTACCAAACGCAAATCATTTTTTGGACTCACTGATATTATGCCTTGCAGAGACTGTTTCCAATTTATTTGTTTTTAAACATTTTCACTATCTGTAGCTCCTCCATAGAATTCACGGTCCGTCACAGCAGATTCATAGTTTCAGTCTGCTTCTGTCCCACAAAACTCGCTGTCTCTTTACTCTCTTCTCGTTTTCCTCTTTGCCTACCTTTACCCACCTACCTATGTATTTCTAAGATATTTCTCATGGCCTGTACCACTTAGACTTTTTCAGAATCTCAGGATCCAATCCTTTTAACCGTAGGCATCTAGCTCTTTGTCCATTCCCTTCCCAAGATGATTTTTTGAGTCCGTGCCTCTTTGAGCAGTCTCCTATCAGTCTGCATTTACTACTGGCCTCTTCCACTACACCAACATGTGCCTTCAACAACTTTTTTCTGAATTCCATTGACATTCCCAGCTATACATGTCTTGCGCTCACCCATCCATCCCTCCCCCTCCAACCTGCCCATGTTCACCGCCCCTTGCATAGACAGCATTCCTGAATTAAAAAATTTGACCGTTAAGTGGGATAGAATTTAGTTTTAAATTGTAAGGAAAGTACAATAGGAAGGCTTTAGTTTGATATTTGCTGCCATGGATATAAGTTGCTAACTTAAAAATATTTGGCTGGGGGCAGTGTCAGCTTTTTGGGGAGGCAACACCGATTGTTCGCTGTGTCACAAATTGTTATGATTTTGCCTCTAATGTAAGTACAGTGGTGGAATATTATCCCGTTCCCTAAATTTATAATTAGTGTGATTGCAGTGAGCATTTGTGTATTGCCTTAAGCAGTACTCTTGCTGAAAAGTAAAGCACTAATAATATGCTTTTCGTGGTACTTTTTACTACCAATACAGTCCTAAACAGATAGTGCATAAATTAACCCTCTGCCTCATTTTTCAGCTGCTAATTGCATGTTTAAGGTTCAGAGTCGGCCTCCATTTTTCAGCTCAGCAATGCATGTTTGGAGTTATACTTGCCTCATAAGCAGGCAATATGGACCATGTTCCAAAGATGATGTACAGGAGTTTAAGACTAGTCCACACAGAGCAGAGCATGCATGGTGATCAACTATCTGAAATGGGCCCTATGAAAAAAAATGAAGTACGAAACTAGTTTCAAGCTATAAGTCATAGCATTTGCTAACTTGTCAAATAACTGTGCTGCATCAAGGGAATTTGCAGTGAGTGAAAGACTAGTGCAAGAATCAAAGAAGAAGGAAATCGCCCTGAAGAAGATGCCAAGAATAAATGCATCTTGAGCAGGGCCCAGTCACTGATCTGATCTTAAGCATATATTGGAATGGGTCGTCGAAAATCATGAGAATGGTTAAGCGATCACCAAAAATGCAATGCATACATATGAACCTTAATGCGTATATATACACTTTTTGAGTTGAAATGAGCATGCTGCCCTGCTTGATGTTTTGTGGGATTTTGTTTCAAATCATGGGATGTTATTAGTTAGGCACAAAACACTATTTTAAAAAATAATCTTAATAGGCTTACATTAACACTGCAATGAAGTTACTGTGAAATGTCCCTAGTCGCCACATTCTGGCGCCTTTTTGGGGACACAGAGGGAGAATTCAGAATGTCCAAATTACCTAACAGCACATCTTTCGGAATTTGTGGGAGGAAACCGGAGCACACGGGGAAAACCCACACAGACACGGGGAGAACGTGCAGACTCTGCACAGACAGTGGCCCAAGCCGGGAATCGAACCTGGGACCCTGGTGCTGTGAAGAAACTGCTACCGTGCCGTCCATAAGATCATTCAGAAAAATGCAGAATATCCAATTCAGTGGATTGAGAAGAGGATGATTTGATTATACAAGTGAAAGCAGTGGGATTCAGAGTGGGATCCGGGATCCTTACGATGGTGCCATTGCCACAGCGACTCAGGATGAATTTGATGAACTATTTGTGTTCAAATGCAAATGAATTTAACGGTTTCTAAAACATTGTTATTACATATAGAATTATTTTGTTAAATAAAACAGGACATATTAACAGTTCAAATTAATCATTTTTTCCCATATTTTACACTTGGTGTATTTGTCAACTCCTGTATTTAAAATAATTTTTGAAGCTTCAAAAGTCGACTTGTATGCCACAATCTTTTGGCAATAATTTACTTATTCAAATCACAATTCAGTTTTGTTTTTAAAAAAAACTGTTTCTACTGTGTTGTGTTATTCCTCATGTAAAATGTTTTTCATTTCGCCATTCACTGCTAAATCTGGCGGGATCACATAAAGCACGATTAAGCATAGCTCTCATTTATTCACTATTCCAGGATTATATTGGAATGCATAAGCTTATTTTCTCTTCTAGAAATTTTCTAAAAGCCTTCTCTGTCTCATCCATCCCCAGCTCTACCTGCATGTTCAAGGAACGCATGGCCATCTTTGTCTCTAGAGTTTAGAATATCTAATCAACTGCCTCTGCCATTTCCCTGTCTTCAGTCAATTAATGAGCCAAACGTTCTCTAAACCTTCTCCATGCACTAACCTTGAACACGCATTGTTTTCTGGATGCTTAAGGGAGATGGTGGCATAATTGTAATGACACTGGACTAGCAATCCAGAGGCCAAGGATAATGCTCTAGGGACATGGGTTCAGACCCCACCATAGCAGCTGGTGGAAATTAAATTCCATTAAATCTGAAACTGCTAGTCTCAATAATGGTAACCATCATCAACTGTTGTAAAAACCCACCTGGTTCACTCATGTTCATTAGGAAAGGAAATCTGCCATCCTTATCCAGTCTTGTCTAATGTGTCTCCAGATCCACGGTAGTGGAGTTATCTCTTAACTGCCCTTTGAAATGGCTCAGCAAGTCACACATTTCAAGCAAATAAATGCTAGCCTTTCCAGCAATGCCCACATCCCATGAAGGAATATTTTTTAAAATCTCTCCTGCCGTCTCTTCGCGCTCACCTTTTGTTCAGGAAATACCGCAGGGGCCTTCTTGGAGGTGAGTAGTGTATTTAAAAAGCCTTACCTTTACAGGAGCAGCCCTTTGGATTTCGGCGGCAGCGGTGCGCAGGGGCCTTCTGGGAGGTGAGTACTTATTTTAAAAAGCCTTGCCTGGTCCCGTGTCTGTTCTTCTTTTCTGTTTTATTTGTTTTTATATAAGGCGGGAACCGGAAGTTCGACCCGCGGACCTCTGGCAAGTCCCCCCGCCCCCCCCCCCCCCCCCCCCCCCACCAATAAATTCTGGTGGAGAGGAAACCCGAGACACTACACGTGTAGTGTCTCCCACCCGCCCTCCTCCTCTAACCTAATAATAAGACCCATTGGTGTAAGGTAAGTGCCATATTATATTATTATTATATTATTAGCATTGTGCAGGTCAAGGTTCGGAGGTGGAGGAGCAGTCTCTGTCAGCGAGAGAACCTGAGACCATCTAAGACACTCAGAAGGTAAGAAGGTAAGTAAGTGATTTTTACTTATTTTTACTTTTATACCTTTTTTCAAATTGTGTGTGTCGGGGGGAAACTGAAGTGACATCACAGAAAAGCTGTGGCCAGAGTGGCTGGTTGGGATTCTAACCTAAATTTAAAAAAAAATTGAGTATTTGGGAACTAATTAAACATAATAACTTAATTATAATTTAGAGGATATCTAAGCCAGAGATCGGAGAGTATTATAGTTAGCTATCGCACTTCTATTAGAAATCTAGTTCTAGGAAACAGATAGTTGACAGTAACTTTGAAATTTTAAAAAAAGTATTTATAAAAAAAAAAGACAAATTTTAATTTTAATTAATTGACGCAATGTCAGTTAGAGGGGTGCTGTGCTCCGACTGTGAGGTGTGGCAGGTCCGGGAGGTTTCCAGCGTCCTGGATGGCTTCATCTGCAGAAAGTGCACCCAACTGGAGCTCCTCACAGACCGCATGGTTCGGTTGGAGCAGCAATTGGATGCACTTAGGAGCATGCAGGTGGCGGAAAGCGTCATAGATCGCAGTTATGTAAATGTGGTCACACCCAAGGTGCAGGCAGAGAAATGGGTGACCACCAGAAAGGGCAGGCAGTCAGTGCAGGAATCCCCTGTGGTTGTCCCCCTCTCGAACAGATATACCCCTTTGGATACTGTCGGGGGGGATAGCCTATCAGGGGAAAACAGCAGCAGCCAGAGCAGTGGCACCACGGCTGGCTCTGATGTTCAGAAGGGAGGGTCAAAGCGCAGAAGAGTAATAGTAATAGGGGACTCTATAGTCAGGGGCATAGATAGGCGCTTCTGTGGACGTGAAAGAGACTCCAGGATGGTATGTTGCCTCCCTGGTGCCAGGGTCCAGGATGTCTCCGAACGGGTAGAGGGAATCCTGAAGGGGGAGGGCAAACAGGTAGAGGTCGTTGTACATATTGGTACTAACGACATAGGCAGGAAGGGGCGTGAGGTCCTGCAGCAGGAGTTCAGGGAGCTAGGCAGAAAGTTAAAAGACAGGACCTCGAGGGTTGTAATCTCGGGATTACTCCCTGTGCCACGTGCCAGTGAGGCTAGAAATAGGAAGATAGAGCAGATAAACATGTGGCTAAACAGCTGGTGTAGGAGGGAGGGTTTCCGTTATCTGGACCACTGGGAGCTCTTCCGGGGCAGGTGTGACCTGTATAAGATGGACGGGTTGCATCTAAACCGGAGAGGCATAAATATCCTGGCCGCGAGGTTTGCTAGTGTCACACGGGAGGGTTTAAACTAGTATGGCAGGGGGGTGGGCACAGGAGCAATAGGTAAGAAGGTGAGAGCATTGAGGGAGAACTAGGGAATAGGGACAGTGTGGCTCTGAGGCAGAGCAGACGGGGAGAAGTTGCTGAACACAGCGGGTCTGGTGGCCTGAAGTGCATATGTTTTAATGCAAGGAGCATTACGGGTAAGGCAGATGAACTTAGAGCTTGGATTACTACTTGGAACTATGATGTTGTTGCCATTACAGAGACCTGGGTTGAGGGAAGGGCAGGATTGGCAGCTAAACGTTCCAGGATTTAGATGTTTCAGGCGGGATAGAGGGGGATGTAAAAGGGGAGGCGGAGTTGCGCTACTTGTTCGGGAGAATATCACAGCTATACTGCGAGAGGACACCTCAGAGGGCAGTGAGGCTATATGGGTAGAGATCAGGAATAAGAAGGGTGCAGTCACAATGTTGGGGGTATACTACAGGCCTCCCAACAGCCAGCGGGAGATAGAGGAGCAGATAGGTAGACAGATTTTGGAAAAGAGTAAAAACAACAGGGTTGTGGTGATGGGAGACTTCAACTTCCCCAATATTGACTGGGACTCACTTAGTGCCAGGGGCTTAGACGGGGCGGAGTTTGTAAGGAGCATCCAGGAGAGCTTCTTAAAACAATATGTAAACAGTCCAACTAGGGAAGGGGCGGTACTGGACCTGGTATTGGGGAATGAGCCCGGCCAGGTGGTAGATGTTTCAGTAGGGGAACATTTCGGTAACAGTGACCACAATTCAGTAAGTTTTAAAGTACTGGTGGACAAGGATAAGAGTGGTCCGAGGATGAATGTGCTAAATTGGGGGAAGGCTAATTATAACAATATTAGGCGGGAACTGAAGAACATAGATTGGGGGCGGATGTTTGAGGGCAAATCAACATCTGACATGTGGGAGGCTTTCAAGTGTCAGTTGAAAGGAATACAGGACCGGCATGTTCCTGTGAGGAAGAAAGATAAATACGGCAATTTTCGGGAACCTTGGATGACGAGTGATATTGTAGGCCTCGTCAAAAAGAAAAAGGAGGCATTTGTCAGGGCTAAAAGGCTGGGAACAGACGAAGCCTGTGTGGCATATAAGGAAAGTAGGAAGGAACTTAAGCAAGGAGTCAGGAGGGCTAGAAGGGGTCACGAAAAGTCATTGGCAAATAGGGCTAAGGAAAATCCCAAGGCTTTTTACACATACATAAAAAGCAAGAGGGTAGCCAGGGAAAGGGTTGGCCCACTGAAGGATAGGCAAGGGAATCTATGTGTGGAGCCAGAGGAAATGGGCGAGGTACTAAATGAATACTTTGCATCAGTATTCACCAAAGAGAAGGAATTGGTAGATGTTGAGTCTGGAGAAGGGGGTGTAGATAGCCTGGGTCACATTGTGATCCAAAAAGACGAGGTGTTGGGTGTCTTAAAAAATATTAAGGTAGATAAGTCCCCAGGGCCTGATGGGATCTACCCCAGAATACTGAAGGAGGCTGGAGAGGAAATTGCTGAGGCCTTGACAGAAATCTTTGGATCCTCGCTGTCTTCAGGGGATGTCCCGGAGGACTGGAGAATAGCCAATGTTGTTCCTCTGTTTAAGAAGGGTAGCAAGGAGAATCCCGGGAACTACAGGCCGGTGAGCCTTACTTCAGTGGTAGGGAAATTACTGGAGAGAATTCTTCGAGACAGGATCTACTCCCATTTGGAAGCAAATGGACGTATTAGTGAGAGGCAGCACGGTTTTGTGAAGGGGAGGTCGTGTCTCACTAACTTGATAGAGTTTTTCGAGGAGGTCACTAAGATGATTGATGCAGGTAGAGCAGTAGATGTTGTCTATATGGACTTCAGTAAGGCCTTTGACAAGGTCCATCATGGTAGACTAGTACAAAAGGTGAAGTCACACGGGATCAGGGGTGAACTGGCAAGGTGGATACAGAACTGGCTAGGCCATAGAAGGCAGAGGGTAGCAATGGAGGGATGCTTTTCTAATTGGAGGGCTGTGACCAGTGGTGTTCCACAGGGATCAGTGCTGGGACCTTTGCTCTTTGTAGTATATATAAATGATTTGGAGGAAAATGTAACTGGTCTGATTAGTAAGTTTGCAGACGACACAAAGGTTGGTGGAATTGCGGATAGCGATGAGGACTGTCTGAGGATACAGCAGGATTTAGATTGTCTGGAGACTTGGGCGGAGAGATGGCAGATGGAGTTTAATCCGGACAAATGTGAGGTAATACATTTTGGAAGGGCTAATGCAGGTAGGGAATATACAGTGAATGGTAGAACCCTCAAGAGTATTGAAAGTCAAAGAGATCTAGGAGTACAGGTCCACAGGTCATTGAAAGGGGCAACACAGGTGGAGAAGGTAGTCAAGAAGGCATACGGCATGCTTGCCTTCATTGGCCGGGGCATTGAGTATAAGAATTGGCAAGTCATGTTGCAGCTGTATAGAACCTTAGTTAGGCCACACTTGGAGTATAGTGTTCAATTCTGGTCGCCACACTACCAGAAGGATGTGGAGGCTTTAGAGAGGGTGCAGAAGAGATTTACCAGAATGTTGCCTGGTATGGAGGGCATAAGCTATGAGGAGCGATTGAATAAACTCGGTTTGTTCTCACTGGAACGAAGGAGGTTGAGGGGCGACCTGATAGAGGTATACAAAATTCTGAGGGGCATAGACAGAGTGGATAGTCAGAGGCTTTTCCCCAGGGTAGAGGGGTCAATTACTAGGGGGCATAGGTTTAAGGTGAGAGGGGCAAGGTTTAGAGTAGATGTACGAGGCAAGTTTTTTACGCAGAGGGTAGTGGGTGCCTGGAACTCACTACCGGAGGAGGTAGTGGAAGCAGGGACGATAGGGACATTTAAGGGGCATCTTGACAAATATATGAATAGGATGGGGATAGAAGGATACGGACCCAGGAAGTGTAGAAGATTGTAGTTTAGTCGGGCAGTATGGTCGGCACGGGCTTGGAGGGCCGAAGGGCCTGTTCCTGTGCTGTACATTTCTTTGTTCTTTGTACACCTCCTATTTCCTTGACCCCCATTAGCACTAAACTGCTGAACACCCAACTTTCCTTCCTGGCTTGCTCTCATATTACCTGATGTAGCTAATGGTTCTATCTTCTGGTACTGTCTCAGAAACTACCACACATCTCTTCCCTCCCTTTCCTATTCAAAGTCCTTGAATGTGTGATTGCCTCCCAAATCTATGACCATCTTTGCTGGAACCCTCATGTCTGGAATCCCTCCAATCAGGTTCCTGCCATGCCACAGTACCAAAATGATTCTTCTCAAATAACATCCTGTTTAACTGTGACAAAGATAAACTATCCCTCCTCATCTTTCTCAACCTGTCATGGTTGACCACACTCCGCTCCTCTAACGCCTCTCCACCAATGTCCATTCTTATCTATATAATTGCAACCAGAGAATCAATCACATGGAAAATACTTTTCTTCCACTGGCTGAATTTTGACCGTTGGCCTCCTTTCTGTTTCTGCCCTTCCATGACGCCATCCAGAAGTACAGTGTCAGGTTTTACACCTGCGTTGACACAACCCAGCTCTACTTCCCCACCTCTCTCAATTCCTCCACTGTCTCCAAATTATCAGTCTGCTTGACTGACATCTAGTACTGGATAAGCGTAAAGTTCCTTCAATTAACTATTGCAAAGAACTAAGTCATTGTTTTTGGTTCCAAACTCCAATCCCTTGCCACTGACTATCTCTCTCCTTGGATACCTTTTGAGATTGAAGCAGACTGTTCACATCCTTCGTGTCACATTTGACCATGAGATGTACATCTGACCACCCATTTTCACCATTATACTAAAGGCCACCTTTTTTCCAGCTACATAACTTTGCCTGACTCTCTGCCTCTTCTCTCTCCCTCTCAGGAATTCTCCTTCAAACGTAGCTCTTTGACCAAGCTTTTGGTCATCTGCCTCATACCACCACCCATGGCGTGGCGGCAAATGTTATTTTATAATGCTTGTGGGGATCATCTGGAGACATTAAAGGCGCTATATCAATGCAATACAAACCGGTACTAGCTGCAGGTGCTCCAAATAATAGGAGCTTGCTGCAGGAAATTCTAAATCTGCTGCTTGTTTCTCAACAAATAAAGCATGAACATTTACTTTCTAAAAGGCTGTATGTTGAGCAACACTAACTTCTTCTGCATAAGTGAAAAAAGTCAATGTGTCGAGACCGACAAGCAAACCCACAAAAGTATTATTAGTAATTCCTGTGCCATTTGTTGAAAATTGTGAAAGTGAAATAAGAACATGAGATTAATTGTATGTTAATTGCATGAAGGTAGTAAGCATTAGCTGGGAATTCACTTGTACTCTGAATAGGAACAGACAAACTTTGGTGGGGTTGGGTTAGAAGGCGATATGCATCTCAGTAAATAAAAGTATATGAAAATAAAGTATGGAAAGAGGTTCCATTTCTATTCTTTGCCATCTCATTACTGGATTATAACAAATAAGTGAAGAAAGAAAAAGAGTAATGCTGTATAAATCAAGTGACAGTTTAATCCATTTGATTAATTTTGTCTGAAGAACACTGTGCTTTGGAATTAGAAAGGTGCTTGAATGCATGCCACAATAGAGACAAAACCTGATATGGTACACCCTAATTGGAGTGTGCAACTGAGGCACAAAATGTAACTGGAATAGGCTTGTGAGATTGCCAAACGATTGAAGTAGAGACATGAAATTAAATAAAATGATTACCAAATCTTTTCAACAATGCAGCTGTTATGTTTGATTATATCCTTACTACCCTGTCCAAGAACTATATGTGCAAAAGATATTCAAAAGTCTCTCTTAGAAATTAAACCCTTGTTTTGGCAACCTACCTTAATAAAGCACAAAATGATAAGTGTCGAGCTAAATTTTTTTTTTTTTAAATGTAGTTTCAGAGATGCATGTGATAAAGGAACATTTGTGATTATGGGTGACTTTAATCTGCATATAGATTGGGTGATTCAAATTAGTCACAGAACAATAGAGGAGGAATTTCTGGAGTGTGTATGGGATGGTTTTCTGGGCCAGTATGTTGATGAACCAACAAGGGAACAAGCCAGGCAGCACAGTGGTGCAGTGGCTAGCACTGCTGCCTCACGGTGCCGACGACTCCGGTTTGATCCCGGCCCTGGGTCGCTGTCTGTGTTGAGTTTGCACATTCTCCCCGTGTCTGTGGGTTTCACCCCCCAGATCAGGGGGTTGGATAGGGTGGACAGTGAGAGCCTTCTCCCGTGGATGGATATGGCTGGCACGAGGGGACATAACTTTAAACTGAGGGGTAATAGATATAGGACAGAGGTCAGAGGTAGGTTCTTTACGCAAAGAGTAGTGAGGCCGTGGAATGCCCTACCTGCTACAGTAGTGAACTCGCCAACATTGAGGGCATTTAAAAGTTTATTGGATAAACATATGGATGATAATGGCATAGTGTAGGTTAGATGGCTTTTGTTTCGGTGCAACATCGTGGGCCGAAGGGCCTGTACTGCGCTGTATTGTTCTATGTTCTATGTTCTAACCCAAAGATGTTCATGGTAGGCGGATTGACCAAGCTCAATTGACCCTTGATTGTGGGGGGGGGGGGAAATTGGGTGCTTTAAATTTATTTTAAAAAGAAAAAAAACAGGAACAGGCCATCTTGGACTGTCTGTTGTGCAATGAGAAAGGATTAGTTGACAATCCAGTTGTAAGAGAACCCTGAAGGATGAGTGACCATAATATGATAGAATTCTTTATCAAGGTGAACAGTGAGGTGGTTGATTCTGAGACCAAGGTCCTGAACCTCAATTAAGATAACTATGATGGTGTAAGGCATGAGCTGGCAATGACAGACTGGGAAACATCACTGAAAGGAAGGACAGGGGTCACGCAATGGCAGGCATTCAAGGAACGAATAGGTGAATTCCAACAGTTGTTTATTCCTCTTTGACGCAAGAGTAGAAAGGGAACTGGCCAAACCATGACCAGGGAAATTAGTGACAGTATTTAATTCAAAGAAGCGGCAAACAATTTAGCAATAAAAAGCAACAGACCTGAGGATTTGGAACAGTTTAAAATTTAGCAAAGGCAGACCAAGGGATTGATTCAGAAGTGGAAAATACGGTTTGAAAGTAAACTAGCGGGGAACATAAAAACGGTCTGTAAACGTTTCTATAGGTAAGTAAAGAGATGAAGATTAATAAAAAACGAATGTAGGCCCAATACAGTCAGAAACGGGGGAATTCAAAGTGGAACCAAGAAATGGCTGAGGAACTAAATTCGTATTTTGCTTCTACCTTCTCAAAGGAAGACATGAATAATGTACCGGAAGTTCTGAGAAGCACAAGTTTTAGTGACGAGCTGAAGGAAATTAGTATTGGTAAAGAAATGGTTTTGTGGAAATTAATGGCATTGAAGGTGGACAAATCTCCAGGGCCTGATAATCTCCATCCCGGAGTACTTAAGGAAGTGGCCCTAGAAATAGTAGATCCATTGGTGATCATTTTCCAAAATCCTTGGACTGTGGAATGGTTCCTACAGATTGGAGGACAGTGAATATAACGCTGCTTTTCTTAAAAGGGAGGTAGAGAGAAAACCAGGAACTATAGACCAGAGAGCTTAATGTCGTAGTGGGGAAGTTGCTGGAGTCCATTATCAAGGATTTCATAGCCGAGCATTTGGAAAGCTGGTGTAATCAGACAAAGTCAGCATGGATTTACGAAAGGAAAATCATGCTTAGCAAATCAACTAGAATTCTTTGAAGATGTAACTAGTAGAGTTGACCAGGGAGAGCCGGTGGATGTGGTTTATTTAGATTTCAGAAGGTTTCGACAAGGTCTCACATAGCAGATTAATATGTAATGTTAAAATGAATGGGATTACGGGTAGTGTCTTGAGATGGATAAAAAGCTGGTTAGCAAAGAGTTGGAATAAATAGGTATTTTTCTGATTGGCAGGCAGTGACTAGTGGAGTACTGCATGGATCTGTGCTAGGACGCCAACTGTTCACATTATATATTAATTATTTGCACAAGGGAACTAAATGTACTATCTCCAAATTTGCAGATGATACAAAGTTGGGTGGGAGGGTGAGCTGTGTGGAAGATGCAGAGATGCTTCAGCAGGATTTGGACAGGCTGAGTGAGTGGGCACATGCATGGCAGATGCAGTATAATATGGATAAATGTGAGGTTATCTGCTTCGGTAACAAAAATAGGAAGGCAGATTATTATTTGAGTGGGTGTAAATTGAGAGAGGTGGATTCTCGGCGAGACCTTGGTGTCCATGTGCATCAGTCACTGAAAGTAAGAGCTCAGGTACAGCAGACGGTAAAGAAGGCAAATGGTATGTTGGCCTTCATTGTGAGAGGATTTGAGTAGGGATAGATGAGGCAACACCTGGAGTATTGTGTGCAGTTTTGGTGTCCTTATCTGAGGAAGGATGTTCTTGCTATGGAGCGAGTCAACAAAGGTTTACCAGGCTGATTCCTGGGATGGCAGGACTGTCCTATGAGGAGAGATTAAATTGGTTAGGATTATATTCATTGGAGTTTAGAAGAGTGAGAGGGGATCTCATAGAAACTTACAAAATTCTAACAGGATTAGACAGGGTAGATTCAGAGAGAATATTCCCAATGGGCGTTATAGATGATATATTGATGATGAGGGGGTAAATCTTTTAGGATTGAGGTGAGCAGAAAATCCTTCACCCAGAGAGTGATGAACCTGTGGAATTCGCTACCACAGGAAATAGTTGAAGCCAAAACGTGTAATTTCAAGAAGGAATTTGATATATCTCTTGGAGCTAAAGGGATAAAGAGATATGGGAGGAAGGCGGGATCAGGGTATTGCACTTGATGATCAGCCACGATCATAATAAATGGCGGAGCAGGCTCGAAGGGCCGAATGGTCTCCTATTTTCGATGTAATGTACTTGGCCTGATGTTTGACATTTTGAAAACTGATTGAAATCTTGTTTTTTCTCTTCAAGTACACAGTTTTAGCTCCCCTAATCAAATATTTGAGCAAACAAAAATCACAATTCCCCAGTTGGCTCAGTGCAGTGACTGCAGGGAAGCCCTAGTTTCATTCCTTATACAGTGCTGAGCAAGTTGGTCTCAGTTGGAAAGTCGACAATCCATTTGATCCACTGTCATGGGATTTTTAAATATGTCATTGCATCTCATGTTGATGTACAGCTTACCTATATGGCTGTGCATTTCATGAGGAATCTCAGAAAAGTGATTCAGTGAAGGATTCATGCATAAGTTTATTGCTAACAGTGGAGAGGTCTGCAGAGTTTTAATTATTTGAGGGTTTATTGACTAGTTCAGCAGAGTCCTGGCGTGATGGGTTAAATGTAACAATTTCAAAGTTGTTGCATAATGGCAATATAATTTGAATAGTTACTTTTTGTTTAAAACGAGCAATAGTGCTGAGGAATGGTTGTGTGAGCATATGCAGGTGGTTGTCACGGTAATGGGTAGGCCACTGAGTGCCAGGTTTGGTTTTCCTTTTATTTGGTTTCAGCTACACAGTGTGAGGGTGCTTTGTTTGCAGTGCTGACACTGCAGAAAGCTCAGTAATTATGATGTGAGTTGCTACAGTTACAGCTGGCTCTTGCTAGGGCCCTGCTATGCTAGTTGCAACTTGTCCTTCCCACCAACACCAACGATTGCTGGTCTGTAAAATTACAGATCCCATGTAATGAGTACATCACATCCTATGTACACATGAAACCATTGTATACTATTGCCTGTATGCTAGGTGTATACTGCATTTTATGAAGTGACCTTTTTGATAACTTGGTTGAATTACACTCCTCCCTGCTGCTTTTTATATTGTGGTGCTTTATGGTGGGAGGGGGTACTCAATTTTTGCTTAATTTTCTACTTTGTTCATTTTGTTTTTGATGACCACGTCATCTAACTCTGATTTTTATTCTCGCAGTTGCTGGGTCTTCCCGATGTCGATGATGATGCATTTGAAGATTACAATGCTGATGTTGAAGAGGAGGAGCCTGAAGCGGATAGTCAGCATATGAGCGTCAGTCAACAGTAAACACGTGCAGAGAAATGTCAGCTTGTGTGAAGTTTTAGTTATTTTATTGACGGATGGCCCATATTCATTCTCCCCAATAACTGTATGGCCCTTATTTGTATCACGTTTCAAAGTGCATTCTTAAATGTTACCTAGTTTGTTCTATGTCACTTAACTTCATCATTTTGTCCAACTAAGGCAGGGTGAAAGTTTTGGTATCAGGCTGTATGTACTAATCTGTTTTTTTGAGGTGCATGTCCATTGTTTGGATCTGTCTGTTTGGATATGTGCGGCTGCATTAATTTCAGGTTAGTTTTTTTTGGTTGGGCCTTTATTTAAAAAGGATGGGTTTTTTAAAAAGCTTAATGTAATCCACGTTTCAATTAATATGGCTTTTGAGCAATACCAAACGATTGACCTCCTGAAGTGCTCCCTAGTTGCTACAAGGATTGTTCACTGGGAAACATATTAATAGTTTGGTACATAGAATTACTTGAATGTTAGAGCACAGAAATAGGCCATTTGGCCCAACTGGCCTATGCTGATGTTTATACCCTGCACGAGCCCCTTTCCAGTTGACTTAATCTAATCCTATCTGCATAGCCTTCCATTTCTTTTGGCATTATTTGAATTTCAAACACCTAGCTTGATTAAATATTTTTAAAGAATATTTAAAGAATATACTTAACAAAAGTCACTCAACATTGAAATTGTTCCTGAGCAACCAGTTGTGAGTCGTGAAAGTAACATTTTAGTACAGGTTTTACTTTAAGTTCTATCAGGTAGTTTTACAGTGATTGCTTAACTTAAAATATCCTTGAAGATGCTAATTAAAATGCAACACTAAATTAGAAGTGACATCAGCTTGCATAAACTTGTTACATTGTACAATCAAAAGAATGTGCTGTTGTGTAGAAGCTTGAGGGCATTAAATACCATTTTCTGCTACTGCTATATGTACTGCAGATACTATTTACTGTACTGCATTAATTATTGCTTGGCTTTAATGCACTACAGCCTGTTGGCTACTTTACTGATTACTTCCTATGCATCTTAAACAAAACATTTCCAGCTCTAACATTCCCAGTTGTAGATCAAAAAAGCACAGACTTTAGCTCTCTGTTAATGTGTGTTACTAGAAGGAGCTGTAAACTTGCTTTTAAGTTGGGGTGGGGGGAGTTAATGTGCATATGAAAGAATTTTTAAAAAATTAATACTCATTGAGTAATGAGTGGGTTATTCAATATGTTGTAAGTGGTAAATTGTACTGTACCTGGCCTGTGGACCGCTTGTATTATATCTGTGTGTATACTGTAAAATAGAATGCCTTGCGTAATCCTAGGACATTTGAGGTTGCAGAAAATCTTGTGTTTTAAAATACCCTTCTAATGAGCTGATTTTGAAGCAGGTCGGAGCATTCCTTTGCCTTGCATTTGGCAAGCCTGTTCCTTCGTAGACTTGGGTAAGTTATGACCATGGACGAGTGTAAATGTAAATATTCTATTCTACAGTATATATACTGTACAGATAATCAAAGTAAAAGCTTGGTCTGTACTTTGTGTAAACAGTACCCAGTGTTTTAATATGTTGCGTGACAGCTGAGCATTTGATTTTGTTCATCCTGAAGGAGGGAGGAAGTGTCCTGTTAACAGCCATTCAATGGCCACTTTCTTCTAAATGCATGGCTGGTTGATACAGGAGGTATTATTTTAATTTTGGTAGTTTATAAAAATGACTTTATAGTTGACATGTCATGCTCTGTTGCAACCTTCAACACTTCATTTATAGATACCTCAATGCTTTTGTTGACCTAGCAATGTGGATTTTAAAATGGTTTAAAAACAAATTGGACAGACAGATTTCTCTAATATAAACTAGCCTCGCTTTTTAAAATTATATTAGATTTCATGAAAGATAATAGTATTACAGAAATTGGTTATCTCTCCTTTTGGATTGATTTTAAAGCATTACTTTTGTGCATTTAGACTGAATTTTTAAAGCAAATGTGTTTATTTGTTTTTAATAGTTATGAAAGGTAACTTGGATAGGTGAACAAAAGGATACTGTACTTTAACATGCTCAACACTAAACATGCTGGAAATAAATTATTCAAACATTGCTATCTCCGTCTCCTCAATATGTAAAGTTTTAATTCAGATGAGTCATTCAAAGTGAACAGCTGTAAAACAGTGACAAAACTTGGAGGGATTTATGCTTGTGGCATCGGTTTTAATTTTCGAGTGACCGGAAGAAATCTGTTGGCCATTATGATTTGGCAATACACAGACTGATCTTTGAAATATGTTAACTGAGTACAAGCTCATTGGAGTTATGGACTTTGCCCAGCCCATCTTACTAGCTGTTCTGCACAGTATCTACTTTCTCCAGGTACATTGAGCAAAAGAGGAAAATGTATGTCTAACCATGCACCTTAACTTTACTCACGCAATGTAACCAGACCTTTCTGCAGTTCTCGAGTCACGTTTCATGGTGTATTCTGTCTGCGCCTGCCTAACCCTATTCCATTCCTAGCCAGATACTCAGTTCCATATCTACATTTATATAACAAATGAAATTATTCAATATTTAATTGTAGTAAGTGCATTTTGGAGGTCGCCCATTTAAAATGGAGATTAGGCAAAATAATTTTCCATCAGAGTGTCGTGAGTCTCTGGAACTTCCTGAAAAGGTTGTGGCAGCAGAATCTTTTAAGGCAGAGGTGGACTTGGTAAGCAAGGGGGTGATAGGATATCGCGGATAGGCAAGACGCAGATGTGAGTTTACTATGAAATCAGCCATGATCTTATTGAATGGCGGAGAAGGCTAAAGGGACTGAATGATCTACTCCTTGTTCATTTGTTTGTAGGATCCACTCCCATCTGAGATTTTTTTTATTTTAAAGGAATGCAGACTCAAGACTAACTTAAGCCAATCTGGACCTGTTGCTGGAAAAGTGTATGAGCAGATAGAACGTTGCAACGGATTAGTTGGCATGAATTGTAACATTTTAATGGAGCTATAACTAGAGAGTACAAAGTTCATTGATGTAGGTTGGGTACCAATAAGAGCTGTATACCAACAAGCCAACTTGGTGTTCACAACTGAAATACTGAAAGGAACTACCAAGAATCTCATGCAAGTAAGTGTGAATTTCTTTCATTTGCTCTCAACGTAGCACGGCAATGACAATTGCCCATCCCTAGTTTCTCCTGAGAAGATGGTGATTGACCTGCTTCTTAATAGTGGCATGCTTGACTACTTTGGAGGTCAGTTAAGAGTCAGTCACCTTGGTGTGGACCTGGAGTCGCGCATAGTCTAGTCAGGGTAAGGATAGTTGTTTTCCTTGGGGGATGTTAGTGAACTAGTTGGTTCACAACAATCCACCGGCTTCATGATCACTTTTACTAATATCTGCTTTTTATCCCCAAATTCATTCAATTGAATAGAAATATTCACGGGTCATAAGAACTCAAACATTTGAGTGTAATTCTCCCAATTTCTAAAGTATGGTCTCCGGTGGGGAATATGTTGCAATTCCTGTGAGCTGGGTCAGTGCAATCTAGATCGCTATCCACTCACGTTTACTGGGAGGTTGGGATGATTCACGCCGTGAATGAGATGTGTGGGACCTAAAGACGCTGGCAGGTCTGGCTCTTCTGTGATTGGGGGGCCCTAAGGTAACCCTACAGACTGTTCTCCCCCCCCCCCCCCCCCACCCGCTAATCACAGCAGTACCCCCCTCCCTCCCTCAGGGCCTGCCCAATGCTAGGGGGCAGTGCCAGGACACTGTCCAGCCAGGTCTTTGACCATTTTGGGGCTCCAGAGGTCTTGGAGTACCCTGGCATGGTCATCACATCTACCCAGAGAATTCAAGTGGTTGTGAAAAGGTCTTAATTGAAGAGCCCTTGCACTTTAATGTCTTGAGTAGTACCAGCTGCTTCTGTGGTGGAAAGGTATTTCCTGTGCAGGCATGCTGTTTCGGACTCTGAGGTTGAAAAAGATCCAATCCAAAATCTGCCAGAGAACCTGCTCTTTCTAGGAAGTACTTTAGACTTAACATACCACTATGAAAACAATGCACTCTGATTGCACACTGTTTTCTAGGAAGCAATTCAGAATAGAAGAAAATCCACTAGGCTCAAGAGAAGCAAACCATGCTAAAACCTCCTTTTGAGATAGCCTTAAGTTGTCAATCAAGAGGCTTGTAAAAGTCAATGGGGTGTGAATTTCAATGTAAAAGTAAAAAGGGATAAGCACTGGTATACTGCAACGAAAACCCCAAAAGCTTGCAAAAGTCAATGGAATGTTAAATAGAATATAAACCAGCAAATACAGTGGAATAAAAGAAAGCATAGTGCAACAGTGAAACCACAGAACCCATTGAAACTTCAAGGGGAGTGAAATGCTTCTCCAAGAGATAAGCTTCAGAATGGCTCTGACCTGAGAGAAGATTTGGGGACAGATGGGCTGCAGCTGTACTTCTATGGGGTGTTGAACATGAAAGAAAACTGGCTTCAAGGCTTCCCAGATCCAAAGTGATCCCCATTCCTGGAGAGACCCCCAACCTGCCTCCAGCACAGCCCGAGCCGCAACTACATTCTATGTTAATCTGACTCAGATTAAAATAAATGCAAATGAACTCTGATCAGGTTCTCAGCCTTTCTAGGTGAGATCTTGATCACGTCAGCTGGAGTGGCCTGGGAGCATCGGAAACTTTAGTGTCTGCCACAAATCCTGTTTCGGACCTCTCCATGTGCACAACGTGGCTGGAAAATTGTCCCCATTAACTCTCCATGGATGTTTCCCAGACCTGCTAAGTTTTCCCAGCATTTTCTGTTTCCAATTCAGATTTCCAGCATCTGCAGTATTATGCTTTTATTTTGGTACTTGTGGACTGTCTCTGCCCTGAAAAAAAAACAACTAATATTTTTATTTAAGAACTGCTAGCTGAAGATAAATTTTTAGATTTTGTAATCTGTGCAGATCAGTGCTAAAGACGTAGACCAGGAGCTCGTTCAGCCAGTCAAAATAATGATGTGATATAAAATAGCCTCACGCAAGCTAGTCCTCATTTGTAATGAAACCTGTTGGAACCACCAGTAAAGATTGTATTGGTGTTCACTATATTCAGATTGAGTGATATACTGCATAAATGAAGAAACACCATCTGAATTGGACATGAACTTTGAAGAATAAAAGGATAGGCAGCATAATCCCTGGTCTATGTTGCTAAATTAGTAACTCAGAGTTCAAATCCCCTTGGGTTGTGAAATTCATTCAATAAACCTTGCCACATGGGGCAGCTTTTGGGGGTTCCAGTAGCGACATGTGGCAGGAGGTCGCATATTGGGTAGCTCGGGCTAGAATCCTGGTTCTTTGGCCCTTTCCACCCGTTTTGTGGGGGTACAATTTCAGAAAATTGTTGGCAAAGCATGTCGTAAGAGCCAGCACAAGAGTACTGGGAAGATTTTGAACGTCCGTCCGCGGCACGGTCGAGCACAGTGGAAGGTGCATTGCCAGGGAGGGTTTGCGTCGCAAGCTTGCAGGGTGGGACCGCCTTTATAACGGTTGAGACACTGGCAGAAGTGATGGCGGTGGAATTTGAACTGCAGTCAACAAACATTTTGAGAAGCATGGGAGGGAAATGCTGAAATCGCTTGAGCAGTCAGGGAAGGTCTGCTGGTCTTTGTAAGTCACTTGGAAGGACATTGGAGGTGGTGTGGGAGCAGGGTGAGGTGTTGAAGGGGGTGGAGGAAGCACTGGCGGGACACAGTAACCAGCTCACCTCGCGGGAAGTTGAACTGGCCAAGGTGGAGGACAGAAATAAAGGACAGAAATGCGCTGTCCGTGCACTTGGCCAGTCGCCCCCAAGGCGGTGAACCTGGAGGCGATCAGAGCGTCCCATGTGCATTGGCCCTGGTGCTCATGTCGTGCGGCCACCCTTGCCTGCCTGGACCCCTTGTCCTGCCTATCCTCGCCCACCCCCGCATCCTCCTCGTCAGATGAGGCCTGGTGTTTCTCCTCCTCCATCAGCATGTCACCCCTCTGCTGCACCATGTTTTGGAGGACCTTCTCAGCATCATACAGGAGGGCACCTCCAGAGCATTCCAGTCACCTAAACCGCTTCTTCAGGACGCTGAAGCACCGCTCGATCACGCCCCTGGTTGCTGCATGGGCGTCGTAGCGAGCCTCCACGTCGGCCTGTGGCCTCCAGATCGGTGTCATCCGCCACGGCCGCAGTGGAAATCCGCGGTCACCCAGGAGCCAACCCCCCCAGCCGGAGGTGGCACCTCAAAAATGTCAGAAATCGTGCCATGATGAAGGCGTCGTGCACACTGCCCGGGTATTGGGGACGTGCATGTGTATTTCATAGAATTTACAGTGCAGAAGGTGGCCATTCGGACCATCGAGTCTGCACTGGCACTTGGAAAGAGTACCCTCCCCAAGGTCCACACCTCCACCCTATCACCATAACCCAGTAACCCCACCCAACACTTAAGGGCAATTTTGGACATTAAAGGCAATTTAGCGTAGCCAATCCACCTAACCTGCACATCTTTGGACTGTGGGAGGAAACTGGAGCACCCGGAGGAAACCCACGCACACACTGGGAGAATGTGCAGACTCCGCACAGACAGTGACCCAAGCCGGGAATCGAACCTGGGACCCTGGAGCTGTGAAGCAATTGTGCTATCCACAATGCTACCGTGCTGCCCTAAATCTGATGGTCACATATGAGCTGCATCGAGTGGGACCTCTTTTGGTTTGTGTAAAGCAGTCTGTCATCTGCAGGTGCTCGTAGGGGAACGTGCATCCCGCCGATCACCCCCTGGACCCGGGACATACCATTGATGGCGGCAAACCCATTGCCCGGGCATCCTGGAGAGCTTGGTCCACATTGAAGTGAGTGTATTGAGCCACCTGGGCATATAAGGCGTCCGTGACGGCGCTGATGCACTTGTGCACCGAGGTCTGTGAGATCTCTGACAGGTCCCCACACGGCGCCTGGAAGGGGCCCATCGCGTAAAACCTCAGGGGCTACTGTGAGTGTTGCGCTGGGTGGGCTGCCTGATGGTTCGGCGGGTGGCTGCCGGGGGGGGGGGGGGGGGGGGGAGCACCCATACGGCCGGTGTCACTTTGCAGAACAAGGGGCCAAGGTAGGTGGTCAGTGGGGTGTGCAGCAAGATGGCTGATTGCAGGCTGTGGCAATGGCGGTCCATGCCTGGACATCACCCCAGTTCCGTAGGGGGTCTCCCCAGCCACTCGGCCGTTTCCCTCAATCCCCGGCTCTGGCAGGGCTCCCCCCTCCCCCCCACCTCAGCCAGCCCGGCCAGTGACTGGCCCGGCAGCCCACAATAGCTCCTTCTCTGTATCCTACTTCCTCCCTCTCACTCATCAGCCATGACGCCGGTTTCACGATTTTTAAAAGCACATGTGAATCGCGCCGTCGGTAACTCGGCCCATTGGAAGCAGAGAGTCGCAGATGCCCCGGAGAATACTGCATTAGTCCCGCTAATGACATGCAAACAGTGTTTACTGTATGTGTGTTCTGGAACGTATTGGTGCTGCTGTCGAGGTGACAGAGAATTGTGATTTGGCATCAAATTGGCGCCCGCCATGAATTTGGCATCTGAACCGATTCTCTGCTGAATTGCGTTTTGCGATTTCGGCATCAGCTGTGGCGGTTTAGGTATTCCGGATCCGAAGAGATTATCTTACTAACCTATATCAGGTTAAGCCACCAAAAGAGGGAACTATGTTTCTCTGTTAAGACCCAGAATAGCTCTTGAGTGGGGAGGTTACTTTTCTGTGCCTCAAACAGTTAAACAGGATTTCAGTTACTTTCTGGTGGAAGACATTCAGATAGGTCACTCATAACTAAAACCCCTTACCTCGGTCGGTCTTGGATCCTTGTCATTTAAGACTTCCTAAATGAGTGTCTAGGATCTAAAACTTATTGAGAGTAAGACTACACAGTTTAATTTCTAATAGTATTTTTATTATAAAATACTCTCAATTGATACATACAGAATTGCAGAGTTAAAAATATAAATTGATTAACAGTCCTTTGTTATCTATTAAAAATATAAATCTATTAAAAATATAAATCAGTTAGCAGTCCTTTGTTATCTGTTAACAAACTAATTTCTCTAAGGGGCATATGTCTAAACATGGAAAACCCTAAAGTATCTCGTATCAATTTCTAATACATTTCTAAGAAGTTTAATAGAAACATACTTACAAAAACCACGATGGTCTTTGCTTGACGAAGCAGGTTTAAGAACAGAACATTGACTGCACTCTTAGCAGGAGAGAGTGAGTGCCAGTTCTGCGAAACTGCTCTGCTTTTTATACATAATTTCCCCTATTTAATGAAGGGCTTTATCTTATCTTTGATACTGGGTAATTTCCGATCGCCAAATGGTCAGGTTTGTGGCTTATCAATAATATGTGATTTAATGATCTTAGTGTCTGCTTGAATGTGTTGCTCTTTCTAGCTTTAGTCTATTTGCTCTGTTTAGGTCACCTTTGCTCATGAGTCGCCAGGTATCTTTATGATACCGCCACGTGGTTCAAGTTTAGGTTATGATTAATAACACAGCACACCGCTTAGTAAGGATTAAAACAATGGTCATTTATTATATACAACAAGCAATATTAATACCCTAATACTACTTTCTATATAATAAACCTATCACTACTGGCCAATACTTAACTTAGGAAGAGCCCACCAGGTCAGGGAAACGAATGGCTTGTCCAATCAAATCTGGCCCGCGGGATTCAAAAGGCTGCTACAGGTCGGTGGCTAGGTGTCTCTACCGGATAGCGATCGTTGGATTCAAACTTACTGCTGCCGATGGCTGGTCTTCCGAAGGTCTCGAGCAGGCGAAGATGAGAGCGAGAGAGATCTGAACTTGGACCTTTACTTTTATAGGGCCCAGGGGCTTCCCGCCTCCTGGGGCGGCCCTTGACCCTGAGTCCCAAGTGATTGGATTCTGTCCCCAGTCTCTGGGGTCGCTGTGTCCAATGGTGAGGCGATTCCTCGATCGGGGGGTGGTCGCTCACCTGTCTTTGTTTCGGCCACTGCAGGCGCCGACAGGTCTGGCCCGGTATTCAATTGCTAATATGTTGCAATTGTTCCCGGGGATAGCCGATTTAACTGTGGATGTCTGAGTTGATTAGGTGTAAACAGTCCTGAATGAAACTGCGGATACCTGGGTTTAAGGGCTGTTGATAGCCCTGAGTATCGATCTGGGCTACGTTCCCAGAGCTGAATATGCAAACCTGTCTGCAGCTGCCTGCCTGTGTCTTCTTGGCTGCTTTTCCCAGCAGTCTTTCGGGTTAGCCATTTTAAACTGGGTTTTGGCCAGATTAATCGGAACGCAGCCATTTTACATGGCTACAAATGTCCGGTGTCTAAGATATATGTTCGGACAGGTAGTTGTTTGAGACACATTTCTACTTGATACTATTTTCAATGTGTCAAGTTTCCCGTACCAACCTCCCCGAACAGACGCCGGAATGTGGCGACAAGGGGCTTTTCACAATAACTTCATTTGAAGCCTACTTGAGGCAATAAGCGATTTTCATTCTTAGATATGTAGATGTTCAGACAGCCACTATTCCGAATGGTGTTATTTTTTTTTAAATTTAGAGTACCCAATTCATTTTTTCCAATTAAGGGGCAATTTAGCGTGGCCAATCCACCGAGCCTGCACATTTTTGGGTTGTGGGGGCGAAATCCACGCAAACCGGGGAAGAATGTGCATACTCCACACGGACAGTGACCCAGAGCCGGGATCGAACCTGGGGCCCCGGCGCCGTGAGGCAGCAATGCTATTCACTGTGCCACCGTGCTGCCCTAAACTTAGATTAATACTTAAGACTATTATAAGCAACAACTTACATTTATGTAGTGCCTTTACCATAGAACAATATGCAAAGGTATTTCTCAAAGATATAAGAGGAAACAGACACTGAGGATGCTTAATGATCCTAGGAGCCAGCTAAAGTTTTTTGCAGCTCATGGTGACTTTTGACGACCCGGAGGAAGTGATGGACTTCGCTAAGGGGTATGGACTGGTGCCGAACTGAGGACCCATGGACTCCAGTTAGAGTGTTTCAAGGGATGTTTGCATTTGTTTGTGGATTGCCCTTCGTGTTACAGATGTCTTTCGGCATGTTCTTTTACTTAAAATTTGGGGTGTTCTTGTGTTTGTTTTTGCCTGTTTGAAAGTTTTAAAGTTAAAGCCAAAGTCAGAGTTAAAGGTTAGGTTATTGGGTGCTGGGGGGCTATGCGGGTTCTTTTTGCTATTTTTCTGGTAATGTTGGGAGGGGGGTAGGGCCCACCTCATTACACAGTTTGAAGTGCACTATTGTGGGGGCGAGCTTTGTTCTTTGTTTGTTTTCTCTCTGTTTCGGTCCCAGAGCAATTGCTCGAACAGGGCTGTTCTGGGGAAGTGGTGTTGATGGGCGGCGCGGGGGGGGGGAAGAAAAGAACAACTGAACCAGGTATCAGGGAAAAGGTCGGGGGTGGGAGCTGCCAAGAGGCGGACCAGGGGGGGCGCAGCACATGGACAGGGGGTGGGCCCAAGGGGGATGGCTGAGCGGCGTGGGGGGGGCAGGGTGCCCTCCAACCAGGCTGCCCTCCAACCAGGCTGATCACCTGGAATGTTCGAGGGTTAAACAGGCCGGTCAAGAGGGCACGTGTGTTCGCGCACTTACGGGCTCTGAAGGCGGATGTAATGTTGCTGCAGGAGACACATTTGAGAGTGGAGGACCAGATTAGATTACGGAAGGGCTGGGTTAGCCAGGTCTTCCATTCGGGGCTTGGCGCTAGGACCAGATTAACAAACGGGTTCAATTTGAGGCGGACAGCACAGTTGCGGATGGGGGTGGTAGATTTCTCATGGTCCGGGATAAGCTTGAGGGGGTGAGGGTGATTCTAGTGAATGTTTACGCTCCAAACTGGGATGATGTAGATTTCATCAAAAGGCTGCTGGGGAAAATCCCCGACTTGGATTCGCACAAGCTGATTATGGGTGGGGACTTTAATACAGTCCTTCATCCCGACCTGGATCGCTCATGCTCCAGAACGGGCAGGGTCCCTGCAATGGCAAGGGAACTGAGGGGGTTCATGGAACAAATGGGGGGGGTAGACCCCTGGAGAATCAGTCGGCCGACGGGGAAGGAGTTCTCGGTCTATTCACATGTTCACAATCATCTGGAAAGGAATAATTTGATTAGAGATAGTCAACACAGTTTTGTGAAGGGTAGGTCGTACCTCACAAACCATATAGAGTTCTTTGAGAAGGTGATCAAACAGGTGGATGAGGGTAAAGCAGTTGATGTGGTGTATATGGATTTCAGTAAAGCGTTTGATAAGGTGCCCCATGGTAGGCTACTGCAGAAAATACGGAGGCATGGATTCAGGGTGATTTAGCAGTTTGGATCAGAAATTGGCTAGCTGGAAGAAGACAAAGGGTGGTGGCTGATGGGAAATGTTCAGACTGGAGTCCAGTTACTAGTGGTGTACCACGAGGATCTGTTTTGGGGGCACTGCTGTTTGTCATTTTTATAAATGACCTGGAGGAGGGCGTAGAATTTGCAGATGACACTAAAGTCGGTGGAGTTGTGGACAGTGCGGAAGGTTGTTACAAGTTACAGAGGGACATAGATAAGCTGCAGCCCTGGGCTGAGAGGTGGCAAATGGAGTTTAATGCAGAAAAGTGTGAGGTGATTCATTTTGGAAGGAATAACAGGAAGACAGAGTACTGGGCTAATGGGAAGATTCTTGGCAGTGTGGATGAGCAGAGAGATCTCGGTGTCCATGTACATAGATCCTTGAAAGTTGCCAGCCAGGTTGAGAGGGTTGTTAAGAAGGCGTACGGTGTGTTAGCATTTATTGGTAGAGGGATTGAGTTTAGGAGCCATGAGGTCATGTTGCAGCTGTACAACACTCTGGTGCGGCCGCATTTGGAGTATTGCGTGCAATTCTGGTCGCCGCATTATAGGAATGATGTGGAAGCATTGGAAAGGGTGCAGAGGAGATTTACCAGAATGTTGCCTGTTATGGAGGGAAGTTCTTATGAGGAAAGGCTGAGGGACTTGAGGCTGTTTTCGTTAGAAGAAGGTTAAGAGGTGACTTAATTGAGGCATACAAGATGATCAGAAGATTGGATAGGGTAGACAGTGAGAGCCTTTTTCCCCGGATGGTGATGTCTAGCACGAGGGGACATAGCTTTAAATTGAGGGGAGATAGATATAAGACAGATGTCAGAGGTAGGTTCTTTACTCAGATAGTAGTAAGGGTGTGGAATGCCCTGCCTGCAACAGTAGTGGACTCGCCAACACTAAGGACATTCAAATGGTCATTGCATAGACATATGGACAATAAGGGAATAGTGTAGATGGGCTTTAGAGTGGTTTCACAGGTCGGCGCAACATCGAGGGCCGAAGGGCCTGTACTGCGCAGTAATGTTCTATGTTCTATGTTTATTCTCGTATTGACTTCTTTATTATGAGTAGGGACTTTTTGGAGGGTGTGAGGGATACAGAATATCCGGCGATCACTATTTCGGACCATACTCCACATTGGGTCGACCTGAAGGTCTGCCAAGAAAGTTACCAGCGTCCACAAAAGGAGGTTAGAGGTGGGATTGTTGGCAGATGAGGGAGTATGTGAGAGAGTGGGGAAATGCATGCAGAACTACCTGCAGGTCAACTATACAGGGGAAGTTTCAGCAGCGGTGCTCTGGGAGGCGCTGAAGGGGGTGGTGAAAGGGGAACTAATCTCAATCCGAGCCCATAGGGACAGGGCGGAGGTGGACAGACTGGTTCAAGAGATGATAGGGACGGACAGGGAATATGCGGAGTCCCCGAGGGCAGAGGTTCTTAGAGAACGGCGGAGACTGCAGGTGGAGCTGGGGCCGCTATCCACTGGGAAGGTCGTAGAGCAGCTCAGGAAGGCAAGGGGCGCGGTGTATGAGTATGGGGAGAAAGCCAGCAGAATGCTTGCAGAGAAACTTAGGAAGAGGGAGGCGGCCAGGGAAATAGGGACGGTGGTGGACGGGGCAGGGAACCGGGTTGGAGACCCGGCAGGATTGAACAGGGTATTGAGGGACTTTTACAAGCAAGCTATATACCTCGGAACCCCCCCACGGGGCCGGAGGGGATGAGGCGCTTCTTAGGTGAGCTGACCTTCCCAAAGGTGGGCAGGGGATGGTAGAGAGGCTGGGGGCCCAGATTAGGGCTGAAGAAGTAATGGCGGGCCTGAAGGCCATGCCCCGGGGCCGGACGGGTAACCAGTGGAGTTTTACAAAACGTTCTCTGGGATTATGCGGCCGGTGCTGGTTAGGGTGTTTAACGAGGTGAGGGACAATGGGGTGTTACCCCCGACGATGTCGCAAGCCACCATCTCGCCGATATTAAAACGGGATAAAGATCCGGAAGCCTGTGGGTACTATAGGCCAATCTCCTTGATTAATGTTGACGCTAAACTACTGGCCAAGATCCTGGCGTCCAGAATCGAAGACTGTGTACCGGACGTGATTGTGGAGGACCAAACGGGGTTTGTAAAGCGCAGGCAGCTGGTAGCCAACCTAAGAAGGCTACTCAATGTGATTATGATGCCCCCGGAGGGCAGAGAGGTGGAGGTAGTGGTGGCAATGGATGTCGAAAAGGCTTTTTGACCGGGTGGAGTAGGACTATTTATGGAAGGTGCTGGGACGGTTTGGGTTTGGAGAAGGCTTTGTGGACTGGGTTAGAATGCTAGATCAGGCCCTGGAGGCTAGTGTAAGGACGAACAGGACGACATCTGAGTATTTTCGACTATACCGTGGGACAAGACAGGGATGCCCGCTCTCTCCATGCTGTCTGCGTTGGCCATAGAACCGGCAGCAATTGCTCTAAGAGCGGCAAGCGGATGGAAGGGAATGGTCGGGGGGGGTGGGGGGGTAAAACACAAGGTCTTGCTCTACGCGGATGACCTGCTTTTATACGTGTCGGATCCAGTGGCAGGGATGGAAGGGATTATGGAAATCCGAGGGGAATTTGGCCGGTTTTCGGGGTACAAGTTGAACATGGCAAAGAACGAGATGTTTGTGGTGCAGGCGAGGGGTCAGGAGAATAGGCTGAGGGAGCTACCGTTTCGGCTGGTTGGGGAAAGTTTTAGGTATTTAGGGATACACGTGGCACGGGACTGGGGCAGGGTGCATAAGTTGAACTTGTCTAGGCTGGTGGAGCAAATGAGGAGCGAGTTTCGGAGATGGGATGTGCTCCCGCTGTCACTAGCGGGGAGAGTACAGACGGTGGAGATGACGATCCTCCCGAGATTGCTGTTTATTTTTCAGTGTTTCCCTATTTTCATTCCGCGGTCCTTCTTTAAAAGGATCAATAAAATCATCCTGGGATTTGTTTGGGCAGGGAGGTCCGCGCGGGTAAAGAGGGGGATGCTGAAATGGAACCGTAGCGAGGGGGGACTGGCGTTGCCAAACCTCAGCAACTACTACTGGTCGGCTAACATAGCCATGATAAGGAAATGGATGGTGGGTACGGGGTCGGTTTGGGAGAGGGTGGAGGCTGCTTCGTGCAGGGGCACCAGTTTGGCAGCCCTGGTCATGGCTCCTCTGCCGCTCCCGCCGGCCAGGTACTCCACCAGCCCTATAGTGGTGGCGGCTCTGCGGATTTGGGGCCAATGGAGGAAGCATGCGGGGGAAGTGGGAGCGTCGGTCTGGACCCCAATATGCGACAACCACCGATTTGCCCCGGGAAAGATGGACGTCGGATTTCGAATGTGGCGGAGGGCGGGGGTGGGAAGGATGGGCGACTTGTTCCTGGAAGGGAGCTTCGCGAGCATGAGGGCGCTGGAGGAGAAGTTCGGGCAGGCAAGGGGAAATGACTTTCGGTACTTGCAGGTGCGGGATTTCGTACATAGACGGGTCCCGTCCTTTCCACGCCTTCCACCAAGGGGGATTCAGGACAGGGTAGTTTCCAGGGGAGAGGTAGGAGAGGGGAGAGTCTCGGATATTTATAAGGAGCTTATGGGAGCGGAGGTCACAGGGACCGAGGAACTGAAACTCAAGTGGGAGGAGGAGCTTGGTGGGAGTTGGAGGGAGGCGTATGGGCAGATGCTCTGAGGAAGGTCAATGCAACCGCAACATTTGCCAGGCTCAGCCTGATTCAGTTCAAGGTAGTTCACCGGGCCCACATGACGGTGGCCCGGATGAGTAAATTCTTTGGGCTGGAAGACCAGTGTGCTGGATGTGCGGGAGGACCAGCGAACCATGTCCACATGTTCTGGGCATGCCCAAAACTCAGGGGGTACTGGCAGGGATTTGCGGACGTCATGTCCCGGGTACTGAAAACAAGGGTGGCGATGAGTCCAGAGGTGGCGATTTTTGGGGTGTCGGAGGACCCGGGAGTGCGGGAGGGGATAGAGGCCGATGTTGTGGCCTTTGCTTCAACTGTTATTTGCACTATGTTTTTGTCATTGATATTTGCACACTAATGTATTATGTTACTGTTTACAATGCCAAAAATACCAATGCCAATGTTTAAAAAAAAACTTGATGTGTTAATTTCTGCTGCTCATACGTGTCTTTATTCTAAACCGAATTCTGCGGACAGTGTGATCTCCATATAGAGAATCCTGCTCCATATTTTTGAGAAGGCGGAGGCCTTCGTAAAGGCAGAAGGACTGGGTCTGGATTGGGTATGGTGGAAGAGTGACGTTGTTGGTGTTGAGGTTGGTTGGGGACAAATGATTGATAAAAGCTGTATTTTTCTATTAGTCGAGGCGTTTTGACGCTTTTGTGCTGAATATGGGTAATTGGTGGGAGTGGAGGAGTGTGGAGGGTTGTGTTTTGGTTGGATACTTCGGTGGTTGGGGGGGATGGAGAAATTTTGTTTTCTTTGAGGCTGGAGGGGGACTCTGGTGGAGGGTCGTGCTCGCTCACAAGCTGCAGTTCGCTGCACTTGTTCAGGCAGGTTTTGGCATGCCTAGGAGATGTGAATGGTGGGGGAGGGGGATTGTGGGGAATGAGGTGATTTCAAGAGGAAGCGGATGGGAGGTTTCTGGGAAGGGGAGGGGGCAGTGGGTTGACGGTGACTGGCGACGAGGATTGGGTCCACCCATAGGGGCACGGCGCCATCTTATGTGAGCTTCGGGCTGTGAAAATTAGGTGGAGGTGGGAGCATTGCCCAGAGGGGTGATGGCTGACAGCAGGAGGCCCGGGGGGGGGGCCTCCGATCCGGCTGGTGACCTGGAAGGTCCGAGGGTTGAGAGGGTCGGTGAAATGGGCGAGAGGTTTTGCGCATTGAAATAATCTGAGGGCCAATGTGGTAAAGGACCAAATAAGACTTTGTAAAGGTTGGGTGAGTCAAGTGTTGCACTTGGGATTTGATAGTAGGGCCCAGAGGATGGCAGTCTTGATTAATAAAACGAGTATTTTCCAAATGGTGAAGGTGGTGGCAGACAGGGGGGTATATTATTTATTTCAGGGGGTGTTGGAGGGTAAACCGGTGGTTCTCGCGAGCATTTATGCCGCACACTGGGATGATGTGGAGATGCCGGCGTTGGACTTGGGTGGGCACAGTAAGAAGTCTGACAACACCAGATTAACGCCCAACAGGTTTGTTTCGAATCACTAGCTTTCGGAGCACTGCTCCTTCCTCAGGTGAATGAAGAGGTGGGATCCAGAAACACAAATATAGACAAAGTCAAAGATGCAAGACGATACTTTGAATGCGAGTCTTTGCAGGTAATTAAGTCTTTACAGGTCCAGACGGAGCGACTGGAGAGAGGGATAATCACAGGTTAAAGAGGTGTGAATTGTCTCAAGCCAGGACAGTTGGTAGGATTTCGCAAGCCCACGCCAGATGGTGGGGGGGTGAATGTAATGCAACATGAATCCAAGGTCCCAGTTGAGGCCGTACTCATGAGTGCGGAACTTGGCTATCAGTTTCTGCTCAGCGATTCTGCATTGTCGCGAGTCCTGAAGGCCGCCTTGGAGAACGCTTACCCAAAGATTAGAGCTGGATGTCCTTGACTGCTGAAGTGTTCCCCGACTGGAAGGGAACATTCCTTTTTTTTTTATAAATATATTTTAAATGAAAATTTTTTCCAAACAACAATTTTTCCCTCTTACAAAGCAAGCGAAACAATAACAAAACAGAAATTTTTAACAATACACAGGTAACAAAACCCCATTGTCTATTGACCTAAACTAAACTAAACCCCCCCCCCCCCCCCCCCCCCCCCCTGGGTTGCTGCTGCTGGTCATTTGTCTTCCCTCTAACGTTCCCCTAGGTAGTCGAGAAATGGCTGCCACCGCCTGGTGAACCCTTGAGCCGATCCTCTCAGGGCAAACTTTATCTGCTCCAGTTTAATGAACCCCGCCATATCATTTACCCAGGCCTCCAGTCCGGGGGGTTTCGCCTCCTTCCACATGAGTAGGATCCTGCGCCGGGCTACTAGGGCGCAAAGGCCACGACATCGGCCTCTTTCGCCTCCTGCACTCCCGGCTCTTCCGCAACTCCAAATAGAGCTAACCCCCAGCCTGGTTTGACCCTGGCCTTCACCACCTGCAAAATCACTCCCGTCACTCCCTTCCAGTGCCGGGCACGCCCAAAACATATGTGCGTGGTTTGCCGGGCTCCCGCCACACCTCCCACATTTGCCCTCCACTCCAAAGAACCTGCTCAATCTTGCCCCCGTTATGTGTGCTCTATGTAGCACCTTAAATTGAATCAGGCTAAGCCTGGCGCATGAGGAAGAGGAATTTACCCTGCTTAGGGCATCAGCCCACATACCCTCCTCTATCTCCTCCCCTAATTCTTCTTCCCACTTTCCTTTTAGTTCGCCCACCGACTCCTCCCCCTCTTCCCTCATCTCTCTATAAATCTCTGACACCTTGCCCTCTCTGACCCACACCCCTGAAAGCACCCTGTCCTGTATCCCCTGTGTCGGGAGCAACGGAAATTCCCTCACCTGTTGTCTAGTAAACGCCCTCACCTGCATATATCGCAAGAAATTTCCCCGGGGCAACTTATACTTTTCCTCCAATGCTCCCAAGCTCGCAAAAGTCCCATCTATAAATAAATCTCCCACCTTCCTAATTCCCAACTGGTACCAGCTCTGAAATCCTCCATCCATTCTTCCTGGGGCGAACCTATGGTTGTTCCTGATAGGGGACCCCACCAGGGCTCCCCGCACCCCTCTCTGTCGCCAGATATTCAGTGTTGCCGCCACCACCGGGTTCGTGGTAAACTTTTTAGGTGAGAACGGTAGCGGTGCCGTCACCAGCGCCTCTAAACTCGACCCTTTACAGGACTTTCTCTCCAGTCTTTTCCACGCCGCTCCCTCACCCTCCATCATCCATCTACGTATCATTGCCACATTGGCGGCCCAATAGTAATCACCCAAGTTCGGTAGTGCTAGTCCTCCTCTGTCCCTACTACGCTGAAGGAACCCCCTCCTTACTCTCGGAACTTTCCCTGCCCACACGAAGCTCGTGATGCTCCTATCTATTTTATTAAAAAAGGTCTTGGTGATTAGTATAGGGAGACATTGAAATACAAATAAGAACCTCGGGAGGACCATCATCTTAATTGTTTGCACCCTGCCCGCCAGCGATAGAGGCTGCATGTCCCACCTCTTGAAGTCCTCCTCCATATGTTCTACCAGCCGTGTCAGATTAAGTCTGTGCAAGGTTCCCTAGCTCCTAGCGATCTGAATCCCCAGGTATCGGAAGTTTCTTTCCACTTTCCTTAGCGGTAAGCCTTCTATCTCTCTACTCTGGTCCCCTGGATGTATCACAAATAATTCACTCTTCCCCATGTTTAGCCTATACCCCGAGAATTCCCCGAACCCCCTCAAAATTCGCATAACCTCTATCATCCCCCCCCCCGCTGGGTCCGACACGTATAACAATAGGTCATCTGCGTATAACGAGACTCGGTGTTCTTCTCCCCCTCTAATCACCCCTCTCCATTTCCTGGAGTCTCTCAACGCCATGGCCAGAGGTTCAATTGCCAACGCGAACAACAATGGAGACAGCGGGCATCCCTGTCTTGTTCCCCTATATAATCGGAAATACTCCGATCTATGTCGACCTGTAACTACGCTTGCCGTTGGAGCCCCATAAAGAAGTCTAACCCAGCTCATAAACCCGTTCCCAAACCCAAACCTCCTTAACACTTCCCATAAATACTCCCACTCCACCCTATCAAATGCCTTCTCTGCGTCCATTGCCGCCACTATCTCTGCCTCCCCCTCCACTGGGGGCATCATTATCACCCCTAATAGTCATCGCACGTTAACATTCAGTTGTCTCCCTTTTACGAACCCTGTCTGGTCTTCGTGCACCACCCCCGGGACACAGTCCTCTATCCTCGCTGCCAGTACCTTTGCCAGCAATTTGGCGTCCACGTTCAATAGTGAAATAGGTCTATAGGACCCGCAATGCAAGGGATCTTTGTCCCTCTTCAAAATTAGCGATATCGTCGCCTCCGACATCGTCGGGGGTAGAGTGCCCCCTTCCCTGGCCTCATTGAACGTCCTCGCCATCAACGGGGCCAACAAGTCCACATATTTTCTGTAATATTCCACCGGGAACCCGTCTGGCCCTGGGGCCTTCCCTGCTTGCATGCTTCCCAGTCCCTTAATAACCTCGTCCACCTCAATCGGCGCCCCCAGGCCTGCCACCTCCTGCTCCTCCACTTTCGGGAACCTCAATTGGTCCAGGAACTGCCTCATCCCCTCCTCTCCCTCTGGGGGTTGAGACCTATACAGTTCCTCATGGAAGGTCTTGAACACCTCATTTATCTTTCCTGCCCTTCGCACCGTGTCTCCCCTTTTGTCTCTAATTCCTCCTATCTCCCTCGCTGCTGCCCTCTTTCGCAATTGATGCGCCAACAGGCGACTAGCCTTTTCCCCATATTCATACCTCCTCCCCTGTGCCTTCCTCCACAGTACCTCCGCCTTTCTGGTGGTCAGAAGGTCAAACTCCGTCTGGAGTCGTCTCCTCTCCCTGTACAATTCCTCCTCCGGGGTCTCTGCAAATTCCCTGTCCACCCTTAAAATCTCCCCCAGTAATCTTTCCCTTTCCTTGGCCTCTGTTTTCCTTTTGTGGGCCCCAATAGAGATCAGCTCTCCTCTGACCACCGCTTTTAATGCTTCCCAGACCACTCCCACAGGGACCTCGCCGTCGTCATTGACCTCCAGGTATCTCTCAATACACCCCCGCACTCTTGCACACACTCCCTCATCCGCCATCAGTCCCACATCTAATCGCCAGAGTGTTCTCTGCTCCCTGTCCTCTCCTACTTCCAGGTCCACCCAATGTGGGGCATGATCCGAAACCGCTATGGCTGAGTACTCAGCTTCTTCCACCCTAGAGATCAACGACCTTCCCAATACAAAAAAATCTATCCGGGAGTACACTTTATGGACATGGGAGAAGAAGGAAACCTCCCTAGCCCTAGGTCTAAGAAATCGCCATGGATCCACTCCCCCCATTTGGTCCATAAACCCCTTAAGTACCTTGGCTGCTGCCGGCCTTCTTCCGGTCCTTGAGCTGGATCTATCTAGCCCCGGGTCCAGCACCGTATTAAAGTCCCCTCCTAAAATCAAGTTTCCAGGTCCGGTATACGCCCCAGCATCCGTCTCATGAATCCCGCATCGTCCCAATTTGGGGCATACACATTAACCAACACGACCTCCATTCCCTCCAGCCTGCCACTCACCATTACATATCTACCTCCGCTATCTGCTACGATGTCCTTTGCTTCAAATGCTACCCGTTTCCCCACCAAAATAGCCACCCCTCTGTTCTTTGCGTCCAGTCCTGAGTGGAACACCTGTCCCACCCATCCTTTCCTTAGCCTAACTTGGTCCGCCACCTTTAGGTGCGTCTCTTGGAGCATAACCACGTCTGCCCTTAGTCCTTTCAAATGCGCGAGCACTCGGGCCCTTTTTATCGGTCCGTTCAGGCCTCTCACGTTCCACGTGATCAGCCTCACTAGGGGGCTACCTGCCCCCTCCCGTGTCGACTAGCCATTACCTTCTCTAGGCCAGTCCCATATCCCGCCTCCGCGTTCCCGCTCGCTCCCCCAGCGTCGCACACCATCCCCGTCCACCCACTCTTTAGCCATTTCCTTTTGGATTTCCGCAGCAGCAACCCAGTTGCCCCCCCCCCCCTCCCCCTAGATCCCTATCTAGCATGATTGCTCCCCCATATCACTTCCGTAAGTCAGCTGACTTCAACTGACCCCGGCTACTCCTGCTCACTCCTCAACCCCCCCCCCCCCTCCGTGTGGGGGAACTCCCATCCGCCTTGCGCCTGTCTTCCCGCCTTATTCTTTCTGGCGCGGAAACATCCCTTTACCTGACCCGCCTCTTATGGCGCAGCTCCCTTTCCCCTCCCCTTCTCCTTCCCCATTCTCCGACTATGTCCCGTCTTTCCCCCCTCACCGGCGCCCACATTTCCCCAATATCTCCCCCCTTCCCTGTTTACTTCTCAATTAACTTCCACCGTAACATTAACAAAATCAATAACAATAACATTTCCTGCAGCATCAGTCCCTCAGTTCCGGTCCAATTTCTCTTCTTTGATGAAGGACCATGCTTCCTCCGCCGTCTCGAAATAATAGTGTCTCTCCTGATATGTGACCCATAGTCTTGCCGGCTGCAGCATCCCAAACTTCACCTTCCTTTTATGCAACACCTCTTTGGCTCGGTTGAAGCTCGCCCTCCTTCTCGCCACCTCCGCACTCCAATCCTGGTATATCCGTACCACAGCATTCTCCCATCTGCTACTCCGCACCTTTTTAGCCCATCTCAGGACCTCTTCTCTGACCTTAAGGCGGTAAAATCGCACGATTATCGCCCTTGGTGGTTCTCCCGCTTTTAGTCATCTCGCCGGAATCCGATGTGCCCACTCCACCTCCATGGGGTCCGCAGGGGCCTCAGCTCCCATCAGTGAGCTCAGCATCCTACTTGCGTACTCTCCACAGTCCACTCCTTCCACACCCTCAGGGAGACCTAGTATCCGAAGGTTCTTCTTTCGCGCTCTGTTTTCTAGGGCCTCGATCCTTTCAGTACACTTTTTATGAAGTGCCTCGTGCGTCTGAGTCTTAACCGCCAGGCCCAGGATCTCGTCCTCAATATCTGTCACCTTCTGCTCCACCACGCGGAGCTCAGTCTCCTGGGTCTTTAATGTCTCCTTGAGCCCCTCAATTGCCTGTAGCATTGGGGTCAGCACCTCCCTCTTCAGCAGCTCCACGCACCGTCTCATGATTTCATCCTGCTCGGGCCCCCATGTCGCCTGCGCTTTCTCCGCCGCCATCTTGTACTTCTCTCTTTCTGACCGTTTGGTCGACGATTCCTCGCGCTGCAGCCGCCGCCGCCGGTTTTTTCCTCCTTCGTTTGGGGGGGACTCCCTTCTCACACACCCCACACCGGGTTGCGTCGTCGAAAGATTCCCCATTGGGGCTCTTAAAAGAGCCCTGGAAGGGAACATTCCTGCTTGACGATTGTCGTGCGATGTCCGTTCATCCGTTGTCGCAGCGTCTGCATGGTCTCGCCAATGTACCGCGCCTCGGGACATCCTTTCCCAAGCGTATTAGGTAGACAATGTTGGCCGAGTCGCACGAGTATGTACCGCGTATCTGGTGGGTGGTGTTCTCATGCGTAATGGTGGTACCCACATCGATGATCTGGCACGTCTTACAGAGGTTGTCATAGCAGGGCTCTGTAGTGTCGTGGTCGCTGTTTTGAAGGCTGGGTAGATTGCTGCAAACAATGGTTTGTTTGAGGTTGCGCGGTTGTTTGAAAGCAAGTAGTGGGGGTGTGGGGATGACCTTGGCAAGATGTGCATCTTCATCGATGACGTGTTGAAGGCTGCGAAGAAGATGTCGTAGTTTCTCCGCTCCAGGGAAGTACTGGACGACGAAGGGTACTCTGTCAGTTGTGTCCGGTGTTTGCCTTCTGAGAAGGTCGGTGCGTTTTTTTGATGTGGCGCGTTGGAACTGTCGATCGATGAGTCGAACTGTCGATCGATGAGTCGAGTTCCATATCCTGTACGTACGAGGGCATCTTTCAGCGTCTGTAGATGTCTGTTACGTTCCTCCTCGTCTAAACAGATCCTGTGTATACGGAGGGCTTGTCCATAGGGGATGGCTTCTTTAATGTGTTTAGGGTGGAAGCTGGAGTAGTGGAGCATCGTGAGGTTATCCGTGGGCTTGCGGTAAAGCAAAGTGCTGAAGTGACCGTCCTTGATGGAGACGAGTGGGTCCAAGAATGTAACAGATTCTGGAGAGTAGTCCATGATGTTGGGATGGAATTTATTGATGTCATCGTGTAGTCGTTTCAGTGATTCTTCACTGAAATTCTTTGATTTTTTTTTTTTAATAATGGGGAGGTCATTGTTGCCGGGGGCAATGAGAGCGGCGTGTTCAACGATTGTGATTTCCGAAGACGCAGATGTAGAGAGGGAGCCGGAAATGGTTGGCATGGAGTTTGGACGTGAGGCTGCTAGTGGATCTGGGTTTGTGTACGAATGGCCAAGGCGGTGGATGAATATGAAGGGTTTTGCAAGAATGGGGAGGTTTCGTCCTCGATAGTATGAGAGGCTCTGAAGGTGGTGGTGAGGGGGGGAAGCGATTGCATCCAAGACGCAGGTGGATAGGGAAGCAAGGGAGGGATGTGAGTGATTGGTGAATGAGATATTGGAGGTGGATGGGAAGTATTTGGAGAATCCAACTTAAGAAGTTGAGAATTTTGCTTGGAGGATTTTTCTGACCTTCCTCGTATTTGCGCCATTGTGTTTGGTGGAGAGGGTTGGTGGGGGCAGAAGAGGGGAGTACTTCTGAAATTTATGGGAGGCTTCTGGTGGAGGACACAGTGACGCTGGAGGGGATTAAGACCAAGTGTGAGGAAGAACTAGGGGGGCAAGTGGAGGTGGGGGGGGGGGGGGTGGGGGAGGGGTATGGTGGAAGTCCTGGGGAGGGTGAATGCCGCCTTGTTGTATGCAAGGCTCAGGCTCATACAACTAAAAGTGGTGCATCAGGCACATTTCACAAGGGCTAGGATGTGCTGAGTGAGGGGGTAGAAGATAGGTGTAAGCGATGTGGGAGGAGCCCAGCGCATCATGTACATATGTTTTGGGCATATCCTAACCTTGCATATTTTGGGGTTCAGCGCCATGTCGGCGATCTTACAAGGAGAATTGGAACCTGGTACCCTAGAAGCCATTTTTGGAGTGTCGGACCTGCCAGAGTTGCAGACGGGTATGGGCTTGGCCCTCACCTCACTGATTGCTCACCGGTGGGTTCTGTTGGAGTAGAGGTCAGCTTCTCCACGCAGTGTCTCAGCGTGGCTGGGATCTCATGGAATTCCTGTACCTTAAGAAAATTGAATACATGTTGAGAGATTCGATTGGGAATTTTTACACAGGATGGCAGACATTTGTCATGTATTTGAAGGAACTGGTCATTGTCAAAAGCTGGGGGGGGAGGGATCATTGTCAAAAGCTGGGGGGCGGGGGGGTTGCTGGTGGTGTTTTTTTTGGGGGGGGGGTTAATCTGTTTTGTATTTATATATTCAAAAAATGTTCAATAAAAATATATTTTTTAAACCTGGCAAACTGCAAGCTTTACACCAAGAAGCGGGGGGAATAACTATAAATACTATTGATTTCATCCAGACAGCCAACTCCAGCATCACTTTCTGGTTGACTCTAGTTACCTGAGGGCAGCTTGAGAAGGACAATAAATACTGGTTTGTAAATGTCACTCCTATCCTAAGAGCTACTAAAATAAATAAGTTTATGTCACCATACCATAGAAGGTTTATAAAGAAAAAAACTTGCATTTGCAAAGCACCTTTCACAAATGTCCCAAAGTGCTTCATATCCTTTTGAAAGTAATATCGGTAATACAGCAACTCATTTGCAAACAGCAAGGTCCCACAAGCAGCAGTGAAGCAAATACTCAGATAATAAAAGCAAAATATCGCGGATGCTGGAATCTGAAACAAAAGCAGAACATGCTGATTGCCCACTACTGACTGCCTCCAATGGGAATAAACCCTTCCTTAGATATGGAGACTTAAGCTGCGCACAGTACTCTGGATGTGGTCACATCAAAGCCCTGAGCAATTATAGCAAGACTTCCTTATTCCTGTACTCAAAATCCCCTTGCAATAAAGGCAAACGTATGTTTTGTCTTACTTACTTCTTGCTGTAGCTGCATGTTAATTTTTGGTGTTTCTTGTATGTGTATACCCAAGTCTCTGAGCATTAACATTTAGAAGTCTCACAGCTTTAAAAATATGTATCGACTTTTAATTTTTACTACCAAAGTGACCTCACGCTTCCCCACATTATACTCATATACCATCTTTTTGCCCACTCACTTGTCTACACCTTTTTTCAGCCTCTTTGTGTCCTCCACACACCTTACACCTAATTTGTGTAATGTCAGGAAACATGGATACATTTATTTTGGTCTTGTCAACTAAGTCATTAATATAGATTGGAAATAGCTGAAGCCCAAGCACTGACCCTTGCAGTACTCCCCTAGTCACAACCTGCGAACTTGAAAATTTCTCCTTTATCCCTACTCTCTGGTTCGTGTCAGTTAGCCGATGCTCCATCCAATGAATTACACCCACTTCCAGAAGTACTCATATTGCATTGGAACTATTTGCGCAATTTCTTATTGAATGTCTTTTGAAATCTGAGTACACCATTTCTACTACCTCCCTTTTATCTACCCTGCTAATTATCACCTTAAAAACTCGAATGAATTTATCAAATACAAATTTCCTTCTGTAAAAGCATGCTGGCTCTGTCTGACTTTCTAAGCACTTTGTTAAGATTTCCTTAATAATAAATTCTAGCATTTTCTTGATGACGAATGTCAGGCTAAGTGGCCTACCGTACCCTGTTTTTTTCTCTCTCCTTCCTTGAATAGTGATTCTCCATTTGCCAATTTCCAATTCTCTAACTGTTCTAGAATCTAGGGAATTTTGGAAAATCTTAAGCAGTGCATCCACTATTTCTACAATTACCTCTTTTAGAACCCTAAGATGTAGGCCATCAGATCCTGGGAATTTGTCAGTCGTTAGTTTCTCCAACACTTTGTCTCTGCTGATATTAATTCAGTTTCTCACTCTTATAGCCCCTTGGCTATCTTCTATTTCTGGTTTGTAATTAGTGTCTTCTACTGTGAACAAGACAAATCTCCAACATGTTCTCATTCCCTATGATAATTTCACCTGTCTCTGCCTTTTAGGACCAATGTTTACTTCAGTTACTCTCCTTTGTAAAAAAAAAAAAAATGTTTTATTAGGTTTTTGTCATTTTATACAAAAATATAAACATCAAAAGTGTCTGTAAACTTTTTTTAAAAAACAATAAACTAATCTACACAACTGCTCCACACGAACAGAGCATCCCCCCATGTACGCCCTCCCCCCACCCCCACCCCACCCATTTCTAGCAAGTAACAGTGACCAATTTCTTGAAGTATAGTATAAACAGTTGCCATCTCCGGTAGAACCCTTCAATTAACCCCCTCACGGTGTACTTGACCTTCTCCAGATGCAAAACCTCCATCAAGTCTTCCAGCCCTGCCGAGGCACTAGGCTGCGTCGCGAACCTCCAACTCAGCAGGACTCGCCTCCGAGCAACTGGCAAGGCGAAGGCAAGGACATCTGCCCCCGCACCCATCCGCAGCTCTGGCACATCTGAAACCCCAAATATAGTCACTAAAGGACGGGGCTCCAGCCTGACGACATGGTGCTGAAAAAGGAGACCCCAAAACCCACAAGGTTGGAACAGGACCAGAACATGTGTATGTGATTAGCGGTTCCCCTCAAATAGCACTCGCACCTATCCTCAAACCCCTGCAAAGAAACAACTCATTCTGGCTTTAGTAAAATGTGCCCTAAACATGACCTTGACCTGGTTCAGGCTCAGCCTCGGACACAATGAAATGGCGTTCACCCTATGAATGGCCTCACTCCACACCTCTTCCAATATAGGCGCCAGCTTCTCCTCACATTTAGCCTCCTCCGACACGGAATCCTCCCTCAAAATCCGTCCATATATGGTGAACGTACTACCCTCTTCGGACCCTGAATAGGAAAGGATTCCCTTCAGCGAGTAAGCTGGCGGCGCCACCGGGAATGCCAGGAACATCCGTCTAGCAAAATTCCGTACCTGGAGTGTATCTAAACAAGCCCGAGCCCGAATTTCTCTTTCAATTCTTCCAGGCTGGCAAACCGCCCCTCGAGGAATAAATCACACACTCTCTCCAGCCCCTTCCCCTTCCACACCCCAAACATAGCAGCTAACCTTGCCGGCTCGAACAGGTGGTTCTCACAAATAGGGGCTATCCTTGCCATTGACCTCAGCTTGGAATGTTGAAAGAGTTGCCATCATATTTTTTAAAGTGGAGACAACAACTGTATTTGACGAGTACTTTGCTGAGCAAATGGAAGAGAAGCCATCACCGGTGCCCCCAAATTGGACCCAGCACACGATCCAGACTCTATTCGCATCCAGGTAGACCCCGTGTCCCCACACCATCCCAACACATTCTCCCGTGTTGGCAGCCCAGGAATAAAATATCAGATCTGGCAGTGCAAGGCTCCCTGACTGACTATCCCTCTGTGGGACACCCCTCCGAATCCTTGGAGACTTCCCTGCCCATATGAAGCCTGATATATAAGCCTCTCAAGCCCCCGAAAAAATGCCTTGGGTAGAAACACTGGAAGACACTGAAATAGGAACAAGAATCTTGGCAGATGATCATAGAACATAGAACATAGAACAGTACAGCACAGTACAGGCCCTTCGGCCCACGATGTTGTGACGACCACTTATCCTAATCTAAGATCAACCTAACCTACACCCCTTCAATTTACTGCTGTCCATGTGCCTCTCCAAGAGTCGCTTAAATGTCCCTTAATGACTCAGACTCCACCACCTCCACTGGCAGTGCATTCCATGCACCCACCGTGCTTTGTGTAAAGAACGCACCTCTGACATCTCCCCTATACCTTCCTCCAATCACCTTAAAATTATGTCCCTTCTTGACGGCCATTCCCGCCCTGGGGAAACGGCTCTGGCTATCCACTCTATCCATGCCTCTCATCACCTTGTACACCTCGATCAGTCACCTCTCTTCCTTTTTTGCTCCAGTGAGAAAAGCCCTAGTTCCCTCAACCTTTCTTCATCAGACATGCCCTCCAGTCCAGGCAGCATCCTGGTAAATCTCCTCTGCACCCTCTCCAAAGCATCCATATCCTTCCTATAGTGAGGTGACCAGAACTGGACACAATATTCCAAGTGTAGTCTAACCAGGGTTTCATAAAAGCTGCAGCTAAACCTTGTGGTTCTTAAACTCTATTCCCCTGTTAATGAAAGCCAACATACCTTACGCCTTCTTAACAATCCTATCAACCTGGGTGGTAACTTTGAGGGATCTATGTACGTGGACCCCAAGATCCCTCTGTTCCTCCACACTTCCAAGAATCCTGCCTTTCACCCTGTATTCCGCATTCAAATTCGACCTTCCACAATTAATCACTTCACATTTATCTAGGTTGAACTCCATCTGCTACTTCTCAGCCCAGCTCTGAATCCTGTCAATGTCATCTTAATTGATTGAACCTTATCGCCAAGGACAATGGGAGGCTGTCCCACCTTTCCAGGTCAGCTTTGACCCCATTCACTAGGCTGGTATAATTCAATTTACAGAGCTGAGCCCAATCTCAAGCCACCTGGACCGCCAGGTAGCGAAAGCTAGCCCCAGCCGGGTGGAAAGGTAGTACCCCCAGACCGGCTCCCTTCTCCAAAGTGCTGATCAAAAAATACTTTGTCTTCTCTATCCAGAAAAGGAGCCAAAGCTCTTCAGTATACTCATTATGTCTCCCATAGCTGGCCCCGGATCCTTCACATATAACAAAAGTTCATCTGCATTCAGGGACACCCTGCGTTCCATACCACCCTAACTATCCTGCTCCACTTGTATGAGGCCCTCAGGACAAATGCCATTGGCTCAATCGCTAACATGAACAGGAGGGTGTGGTGGTGTGTATTAGGGGTATTAAGGTACCCTGTGATGCCGAGAGGCTATTGGTGGATAGACGCTGGGTCCCGATTGGATCAGCTGCCTGCTGGCTCCACCCAGTAAGGCGGAGTAAACGAGCCCGGGTTCTCCCAGCAGCCGCATTCTGTAACTGTGCTGCTGGGGAACAAGTCTGTGTAATAAAGCCATCGTTCGATTCCTTCTCATCTCGTCTCGTGAGTGATTGATTGTGCTACAATTTATTATGCAAACTTTAAAGAATATGGAGCTCCGAATCATTCCGGAGTGTCTGCGAATCAGCCCCCACGCGGCAAACTCAGCGGCCACTTTTAAACATTGGTTAGCGTGTTTTCATGGATACCTCCGAACGGCCCCCGTCGTACCTACAGAAGACCAGAAAATGCAGGTCCAGCATTCCAGGGTGAGCCCGGAAATCTACACTCTAATAGAGGACGCGGATGATTTCCAGGTGGCACTCGCCATGCTGCTAGGAATCTACGTTCGGCCTGTCAACCAGGTCTACGCACGCCACCAGCTCGCGACGAGATGGCAAATCCCCGGGGAATCGCTGGACGAATTCTACAGTACGCTGGTAATACCGGGGAGAAACTGCAACTGCCCATTGGTTTCAGCTAACGAACACACAGAGCTACCGGTCCGAGATGCGTTCGTGGCAGGTATGCTTTCATCCCAAATTCGCCAGCGATTGCTGGAAAGAGACGCACTAGGCCTCAAAGAGGCACCGCCCTCGCTGCCTCGCTCGATGTGGCATCGCAGAACACCCGTGCCTATGCCCCCGACCGCGCGGCAGCCCCTTGGGCACCGTGGACCCCCGCCACGACCGAACCCCCGGGACCCCCCGCCCCCCCGCAGGCCTGCTACTTCTGTGGGCAAGGGAAACACCCCCGAATGCGCTGCCCGGCCCGCCCGGCCCTCTGTAAAGGGTGTGGCAAAAAGGGGCACCTTTTAGCAGTGTGCCAGGCCCGGGGGGTAGCCGCAATCTTCGGGGGAGAACCCCAAACTCAACCCCCCAGCGATCCATGTGCGGCCAACGGGCGCCGCCATCTTGGGTCCTGGACTCCATGCGGGAGGGATGGGTGCCGCCATTTTGTGCTCCTCCGGCAACGTGCGATCCATGGGCGGCGCCATCTTGTCCACCCCCGACCGCGTGCGTCCCGTGGACGCCGCCATCTTGGCTAACGGCTAAGGACCCCGGGATGGCGGCCCCACGGGGCCTGAAGAAAACGCCCCGATGCAGCAACTACGACTGGCTTCTGTGACCCTGGACCAATCGTGGCCCCGAACGCTCCAAACAGCAACAACGGCAATATTTATAAACGGGTACGAGACGTCCTGCCTGATCGACTCTGGGAGCACGGAGAGTTTTATACATCCCGATACGGTAAGACGCTGTTCCCTTCTGATCCACCTGAGTAATCAAAAAAAAATTCTGGAGGCAGGGTCCCATTCTGTAGAGATAAAAGGGTTCTGCATCACGAACCCCATGGTGCAGGGGAGGGAGTTCAAGAACTACTGGTTTTACGTCCTTCCCCACCTCTGCACTGCCACACTCCTGGGGTTGTATTTTTAGTGTAACCTCCAGAGTTTAGCATTTAAATTCGGCGGCCCTATACCCCCACTCACTATCTGCAGCCTCGCGACCCTCACGGTCGATCCGCCTTCTCTGTTCGCGAACCTCACCCCGGATTGCAATCCAGTCGCCACTAGGGGCAGACGGTACAGCGCCCAGGACCGATCTTGTATCCGGTCAGAAGTCCAGCGGCTGCTGAGGGAAGGCATAATCCAGGCCAGCAATAGTCCCTGGAGAGCTCAGGTGGTAGCTGTAAAGACCGGGGAGAAGCAGAGGATGGTCGTAGACTATAGTCAAACCATCAATAGGTACACGCAGCTGGATGCGTACCCTCTCCCCCGCATATCCGACATGGTCAATCGGATTGCACAGTACAAGGTCTTTTCCACGGTGGACCTTAAGTCCGCCTATCACCAGCACCCCATCCGCCCGAGCAACCGCAAATACACTGCTTTAGAAGCAGATGGGCGGCTCTATCACTTTTTAAGGGTTCCATTCATGCGTCACTAACGGGGTCTCGGTCTTCCAACGGGAGATGGACCGAATGGTTGTCCGGTATGGTTTGCGGGCCACGTTCCCGTACCTCGACGACGTCGCCATCCTAGGTACCGACTCTGTAAACCCCTACCACCATACGGCCCATTACCCCGCCGGGTTCTTTTTTAACAAGGGGTGAATGTGGTGGTATCTATTAGGGGTATTAAGGTACCCTGTGATGCCGAGAGGCTATTGGTGGATAGACGTTGGGTCCCGACTGGATCAGCCGCCTGCTGGCTCCACCCAGTAAGGCGGAGTATAAGAGCCCGGGTTCTCCCAGCAACCGCATTCTGTAACTGTGCTGCTGGGGAACAAGTCTGCATAATAACGCCATCGTTCGACTCCTTCTCATCTTGTCTCGTGAGTGATTGATTGTGCTACAGAGGGAAATATAGGACACCTCTGCCACGTCCCCCTGTGCAACCGAAAGGACCGCAAACTCATGGTGTTGGTACAAACACTGGCGGAAGGAACCTCATACAACAAACTCACCCATGACACAAACCCAGGGCCAACCCCAAACTTCTCCCAAACTACAAGAAGGTATCTCCACTCGACCCTATCAAATGCTTTTCCTGCATCTAACAACACAACTATCTCAGGTTCCAGCGCAGCCGTTGGGGTGAGAAACATATTCAGCAGTTGCCTCACATTGGATGACAATTTTCAGCCCTTTACAAATCCCGTTTGGCCCTCCCCAACTACCTCCAGGAGACAGGGTTCCAGCCTCAGTGCCAGAACTTTAGCCAATAGCTTTGCGTCCACATTAAGCAATGAAATTGGGTGATATGACCTGCATTCTGCGGGATCCTTATCCTTTTTCAGGAGCAGTGAGATGGATGCCTGCCCAAACATCTCAGGGAGGGGGCCCCATGCCAGAGAGTCATTAAACATCTCCAACAATAACGGAACCAGCTGCTCCACAAAGATCTTGTAAAGTTCCACCGAGAACCCATCCGGCCCCGGTGCCTTCCCCTTCTGCATCTGGCCCACCGCTATTCAAACCTCCCCCAGACCTAATGGTGTTTCCAGAACCTCCCGCAATTCCTCCCCCCACCTCGGGGAATTCCAGGCCCTCTAAAATCTCTGTCATCCTTGACTTGTCCTCTGCCAGCTCTGACCTATAAAGCCTCTTGTAAAAGGTTTGAAATGCCCCGTTCACCTTGTCCGGGGCAGAAATCAGCTTTCTCCCTAAAACCCTCACCTGGATGAGCTCGCTAGAAGTCACCTATCAGCTTAGCTGGTGAGCCAAAAGGCGGCTGGCCTTCCCCACACATTCATAAGTCACCCCCCTGCAAACAACTCAGCTGACGCACCACCATATCCATAGACAGCAGGTCAAACTACATTTGCAGCATTTACCTGTATGCCAAGAGTCACTCGCATACCTCCAGTCCATGTCCAAGATCTCATCAGCTAACTTATGGCACTCCTTCCTAGCCACCCCATCCATGTGTGCCTTATATGATATGATCTCTCCTCTCATCACCACCTTGAACACCTCCCACAGTATAGAGGGTGAGACCATCCCACTCGAATTGAGCTCCACACTATGGCTCTCGAAACCCTCCTGCAAAACCCCATATCCGACAAAGGCCCTGCATCCAATCTCCATCCCATGCGCTGCGTCCAGGCCCGCCTCCAAAACTAGGTCTACCAAATGCGAAGCATGGTTAGAGATAACCACAGCCGAATATTCTGCCTTCGTCACCCCGGAGAGAAGAGTCCTACCCATAACAAAGTAATCTATCTTCGAGTACATCTTGTGAACCAGGGAAAAAAATGAGAACTCCTTACCCCCAGGATACATAAACCAACATGGATCCGCATTCCCTGCCTCCTCCATGAATGCAGAAAGCACCTTTGCCATCCCAGAAGGGGCCAATGACTTTGGCTTAGAGCGATCCAGCCTCGGGCCTCCCCACAACACCCCCTCCCCGAATCAGTTGGTGAGTATCTAGATCCAGTATTGCGGCCAACAGCAGCTTTATTTATTTATTTTTTAAATAATCGTTATTGGCACAAGTAGGCTTACATTAACACGGCAAATTAAGTTATTGTGAGAAGTCCCTAGTCGCCACATTCCGGCGCCTGTTCGGGTACACTGAGGGATAATTCAGAATGTCCAAATTACCTAACAAGCACATCTTCGGGGCTTGTGGGAGGAAACTGGATAACCCAGAGGAAGCCCTTCACGCCACAACAAGGCCTCCTCCATGCCTTTGCTCCTTCACAGCCTTCGACGCCTTACCCAGCTGCTTTTAGATCGGGCCCAATGCCTTCTCAATGGTGGCTTTGAAGGAATCCTTCAACTCCTTTCCTTGCCGATCAAATTGTCTGTCCATCTGTTTCCCGGATGTCTCTAGCTCCTGCACCATTACCACAGCCAGCAGTCGACCTTGATGGGCGTGGTAGCATCCGCCATCTTCTCTCCCTCAGATTCTCTCCCAAGACTATCAGCCTGGGGTATCTTTCCAGTGAGCTTTTTCGATTAAATTTTCAACATAGCTCTGTTGACTAACAATTACCCAGTTCAGTCAGCTGAGTTAAAACATAAAAATCCCCCTAAAATCAGGTAAAAGGGATCGACAAACAAGGACCCTGGCAGGAGCCGCCTTTCGTGCGACTTGATCTCACATGACGTCATTGGAAGCCTCCTACTCTCCTTTTTATATTCTTGTAAAACCCCTTTAATCTGTTTTTATATTCCTGGCTGGCTTCGAAACTCTCCCAATCCTCAGGCTTACTTGTCATGATGATAACATTATAAGCCTTTTCTTTTAATCTAATACGATTGTCAACTTTCCTAGTCAGCCATGGATGGCTTTTTCTCACTCAATTTTTGCATTTTAATGGAACATATTTTTATTGAATATTTTGATTCATTTATTTAAATGTTTCCCACAGATTATTTACTGTCATGTCTTTCAGTCTATTTACACAAAACCCCTCTAAACAACCTTAAAAGTATGCCCACCTGATATTGACCCTTCAACTAAGCGGAACAGCTGCTTCCTATCCATCCTGTCCATGCCCCTCATAAACTTATACACTTCAATCAGGTCCTCCCTCAGTCTTCTCTGCTCTAAAGAAAAAACTCGAGCCTACCCAGCCTCTCTTCATAGTTCAATTGCTCCATCCCAGGTAACATCCTGGTGGATCTCCTCTGTACATTCTCCACTGCAATTACATCCTTCCCATGGCGAGGTGACCAGAACTACACACAGTCCTTCAGCTGTGCCCTAACCAAAATTCTATACAGCTCTGACATAACCTCCCTGCTCTTATGATCTATGCCACAATTGATAAAGGCATGCCTTCTTACCTACCCTTTTAACCTCTCCTGCCACCTTCAGCGACCTGTGGACAAACACCCCAAGATCCCTATGTTCCGCTGAGCTTCCTGGTGTCCTGCCATTCATTGGGTACTTCCTTGTCTTGTTACTCCTTCCAAAATGCATCACCTTGCATTTTTCAGAGTTACATTCCACCTGCCACTGATCTGCCCATCTGACCAATATCTTCCTGCAGTCTAAGACCTTCTTCCTCACTATTAACCATCCTGCCAATCTATGTGTCAACTTACCTATCATACCCCCCACATCTTATCTATATCGTTTATATATATCATGAACAATAAGGGGCCTAGCATTGAGCCCTGTTGGAGGCCACTGGGTACTGGCCTCCAGTCACACAAACAGCCTTCTACCACCACCCCCCTGGTCTCCTACACTAAGCCAGTTTTGGATCTAACTTGCCAAGTTACCTTGGATCTCATGTGCTTTTACCTTCTTTATCAGTATCCCATGTGAGACACTGTCAAAGGTTTTGCTGAAACCAATATAAACTACATCAAGTGCATTACCCTCATCTACACACCTGAGCATCTCCTCAAAATATTCAATCAAATTTGTTTGACATGACCTCCCTCTGACAAAGCCATGCTGACTAACCCTGATGAAACTTTGCCTCTCCAGGCGGAGATTCATTCTCTCCAGAATTTTCTCCAATAGTTTCCCTGCCTCTGATGTGAGACTCACTGGTCTGTAATTCCTTGGTTTATCTTCACCACCCTTCTTGACAAGTGGAACCACATTAACTATGGAGAACATTAAAGATTGGAGATAGATGGGCAACTGTAAGAGGGACTGGTAAGAAGCAGTCAGTGCAGGGATCCCCTGCGGTCGTTCCCCTGAGTAACAAGTATACCGCTTTGGATACTTGTGGGGGGGACAACTTACCAGGGGTAAGCCATGGGGTACGGGCCTTTGGCACGGAGTCTGTCCCTGTTGCTCAGAAGGGAAGGGGGGAGAGGAGCAGAGCATTAGTAATTGGGGACTCGATAGTCAGGGGCACAGATAGGAGATTTTGTGGGAGCGAGAGAGACTCACGTTTGGTATGTTGCCTCCCAGGTGCAAGGGTACGTGATGTCTCGGATCGTGTTTTCCGGGTCCTTAAGGGGGAGGGAGAGCAGCCCCAAGTCGTGGTCCACATTGGCACTAACGACATAGGTAGGAAAGGGGACAAGGATGTCAGGCAGGCTTTCAGGGAGCTAGGATGGAAGCTCAGAACGAGAACAAACAGAGTTGTTATCTCTGGGTTGTTGCCCGTGCCATGTGATAATGAGATGAGGAATAGGGAGAGAGAGCAATTAAACACGTGGCTACAGGGATGGTGCAGGCGGGAGGGATTCAGATTTCTGGATAACTGGGGCTCTTTCTGGGGAAGGTAGGACCTCTACAGACAGGATGGTCTACATCTGAACCTGAGGGGCACAAATATCCTTGGGGGGGAGATTTGTTAGTGCTCTTGGGGGGGGTTTAAACTAATACAGCAGGGGCATGGGAACCTGGATTGTAGTTTTAGGGTACGGGAGAATGAGAGTATAGAGGTCAGGCGCACAGATTTGACTTCGCAGGAGGGGGCCAGTGTTCAGGTAGGTGGTTTGAAGTGTGTCTACTTCAATGCCAGGAGTATACGAAATAAGGTAGGGGAACTGGCAGCATGGGTTGGTACCTGGGACTTCGATGTTGTGGCCATTTCAGAGACATGGATAGAGCAGGGACAGGAATGGATGTTGCAGGTTCCAGGGTTTAGGTGTTTTAGTAAGCTCAGAGAAGGAGGCAAAAGAGGGGGAGGTGTGGCGCTGCTAGTCAAGAACAGTATTACGGTGGCGGAGAGGATGCTAGATGGGGACTCTTCTTCCGAGGTAGTATGGGCTGAGGTTAGAAACAGGAAAGGAGAGGTCACCCTGTTGGGAGTTTTCTATAGGCCTCCAAATAGTTCTAGGGATGTAGAGAAAGGATGGCAAAGATGATTCTGGATAAGAGTGAAAGTAACAGGGTAGTTATTATGGAGACTTTAACTTTCCAAATATTGACTGGAAAAGATATAGTTCGAGTACATTAGATGGGTCGTTTTTTGCACAATGTGTGCAGGAGGGTTTCCTGACACAGTATGTTGACAGGCCAACAAGAGGCGAGGCCACTTTGGATTTGGTTTTGGGTAATGACCCAGGCCACGTGTTAGATTTGGAGGTAGGAGAGCACTTTGGGGACAGTGACCACAATTCGGTGACGTTTACGTTAGTGATGGAAAGGGATAAGTATACACCACAGCGCAAGAGTTATAGCTGGGGGAAGGGCAATTATGATGCCATTAGACATGACTTGGGGGGGGATAGGTTGGAGAAGTAGGCTGCAAGTGTTGGGCACACTGGATAAGTGGAGCTTGTTCAAGGAACAGCTACTGCGTGTTCTTGATAAGAACGTACCGGTCAGGCAGGGGGAACCGAGCGAGGGAACCGTGGTTTACCAAAGAAGTGGAATCTCTTGTTAAGAGGAAGAAGGAGGCCTATGTGAAGATGAGGTGTGAAGTTTCAGTTGGGGCGATTGATAGTTACAAGGTAGCGAGGAAGGATCTAAAGAGAGAGCTAAGACGAGCAAGGAGGGGACATGAGAAGTATTTGGCAGGTAGGATCAAGGAAAACCCAAAAGCTTTCTATAGGTATGTCAGGAATAAAAGAATGACTAGGGTAAGAGTAGGGCCAGTCAAGGACAGGGATGGGAAGTTGTGTGTGGAGTCTGAAGAGATAGGCGAGATACTAAATGAATATTTTTCGTCAGTATTCACTCAGGAAAAGATAATGTTGTGGAGGAGAATGCTGAGACCCAGGCTATTAGAATAGAGTACGAAGTCTTACAACACCAGGTTAAAGTCCAACAGGTTTGTTTCGCTGTCACTAGCTTTCGGAGCGCTGCTCCTTCCTCAGGTGAAAAACTGCATTACACCGATCAAACTGCAGTACACCGATCAAACTGCAGGACACCGATCAAACTGCAGTAAATCAATCAATCAGCAGTACACTGATCAAACTGCAGTACAGTGAACAGACTGCAGTACACCGATCAAACTGCAGAACACCAATCAAACCGCAGTACACCGATCAAACTGCAGTACACCGATCAAATTGCAGTACACCGATCAAACTGCAGTACACCGATCAAACTGCAATTCCCCGATCAAACTGCAGTACACCAATCAAACTGCAGTACACCGATCAAACTGCAGTACACCGATCAAACTGCAATTCCCCGATCAAACTGCAGTACACCAATCAAACTGCAGTACAGCGAACAAACTGCAGTACACCGATCAAACTGCAGTACACCGATCAAACTGCAGAACACCAATCAAACTGCAGTACACCGATCAAACTGCAGAACACCAATCAAACCGCAGTACACCGATCAAACTGCAGTACACCGATCAAATTGCAGTACACCGATCAAACTGCAATTCCCCGATCAAACTGCAGTACACCAATCAAACTGCAGTGCACCGAACAAACTGCAGTACACCGATCAAACTGCAGTGCACCGAACAAACTGCAGTACAGCTAACAAACTGCAGTGCACCGATCAAACTGCAGTACAGCGAGAAAAACTGCATTACGCCGATCAAACTGCAGTACACCGATCAAACTGCAGAACACCGATCAAACTGCAGTACACCGATCAAACTGCAATTCCCCGATCAAACTGCAGTACACCAATCAAACTGCAGTGCACCGAACAAACTGCAGTACACCGATCAAACTGCAGAACACCAATCAAACTGCAGTACACCGATCAAACTGCAGTACACCGATCAAACTGCAGTACACCGATCAAACTGCAGTACACCAATCAAACTGCAATTCCCCGATCAAACTGCAGTACACCAATCAAACTGCAGTACACCGATCAAACTGCAGTACACCGATCAAACTGCAATTCCCCGATCAAACTGCAGTACACCAATCAAACTGCAGTGCACCGATCAAACTGCATTACGCCGATCAAACTGCAGAACACCAATCAAACTGCAATTCCCCGATCAAACTGCAGTACACCAATCAAACTGCAGTACACCGATCAAACTGCAGTACACCGATCAAACTGCAATTCCCCGATCAAACTGCAGTACACCAATCAAACTGCAGTGCACCGATCAAACTGCAGTACACCGATCAAACTGCAGTACACCAATCAAACTGCAATTCCCCGATCAAACTGCAGTACACCAATCAAACTGCAGTACACCGATCAAACTGCAGTACACCGATCAAACTGCAATTCCCCGATCAAACTGCAGTACACCAATCAAACTGCAGTGCACCGATCAAACTGCATTACGCCGATCAAACTGCAGAACACCAATCAAACCACAGTACACCAATCAGACTGCAGTGCACCGAACAAACTGCAGTACACCGATCAAACTGCAGTACACCGATCAAACTGCAGAACACCGATCAAACTGCAGTACACCGATCAAACTGCAATTCCCCGATCAAACTGCAGTACACCAATCAAACTGCAGTGCACCGAACAAACTGCAGTACACCGATCAAACTGCAGTACACCAATCAAACCGCAGTACACCGATCAAACTGCAGTACACCGATCAAACTGCAGTACACCGATCAAACTGCAATTCCCCGATCAAACTGCAGTACACCAATCAAACTGCAGTGCACCGAACAAACTGCAGTACACCGATCAAACTGCAGTGCACCGAACAAACTGCAGTACACCGATCAAACTGCAGTACACCGATCAAACTGCAATTCCCCGATCAAACTGCAGTACACCGATCAAACTGCAATTCCCCGATCAAACTGCAGTACACCGATCAAACTGCAGTACACCGATCAAACTGCAGAACACCAATCAAACCGCAGTACACCGATCAAACTGCAGTACACCGATCAAACTGCAGTACACCGATCAAACTGCAATTCCCCGATCAAACTGCAGTACACCGATCAAACTGCAATTCCCCGATCAAACTGCAGTACACCGATCAAACTGCAATTCCCCGATCAAACTGCAGTACACCAATCAAACTGCAGTGCACCGAACAAACTGCATTACGCCGATCAAACTGCAATTCCCCGATCAAACTGCAATTCCCCGATCAAACTGCAGTACACCAATCAAACTGCATTACGCCGATCAAACTGCATTACGCCGATCAAACTGCAGAACACCAATCAAACCGCAGTACACCAATCAGACTGCAGTGCACCGAACAAACTGCAGTACAGCGAACAAACTGCAATTCCCCGATCAAACTGCAGTACACCGAACAAACTGCAATTCCCCGATCAAACTGCAGTACACCAATCAAACTGCAGTGCACCGATCAAACTGCATTACGCCGATCAAACTGCAGAACACCAATCAAACCGCAGTACACCAATCAGACTGCAGTGCACCGAACAAACTGCATTACGCCGATCAAACTGCAGTACACCGATCAAACTGCAGTTCATCGATCAATTATGATGCCATTAGACGTGACTTGTGGGGGGATAGGTTGGAGAAGTAGGCTGCAAGTGTTGGGCACACTGGATAAGTGTAGCTTGTTCAAGGATCAGCTACTGCGTGTTCTTGATCAGTACGTACCGGTCAGGCAGGGAGGAAGGCGTAGAGCGAGGGAACCGTGGTTTACCAAAGAAGTGGAATCTCTTGTTAAGAGGAAGAAGGAGGCCTATGTGAAGATGAGGTGTGAAGTTTCAGTTGGGGCGATGGATAGTTACAAGGTAGCGAGGAAGGATCTAAAGAGAGAGCTAAGACGAGCAAGATGGGGACATGAGAAGTATTTGGCAGGTAGGATCAAGGAAAACCCAAAAGCTTTCTATAGGTATGTCAGGAATAAGCGAATGATGACTTCCGGTTGCGGTGATGCCTTGCTAGCCGCACGTTTCGGTGGCTCCAGCTCCGACGGACCTTCGGGCTCTTTTAAGAGCCCCAACGGGAAATTTTTGGGCGACGCAACCCGGTGTGGGGTGAGTGAGTAGGGAGTCCCCCCCCCCCCAACGAAGGAGGAAAATACCGGCGGCGGCGGCTGCAGCGCGAGGAATCGTCGACCAAAGGGACAGAAAGGGAGAAGCACAAGATGGCGGCGGAGAAAGCTCAGGCGACATGGGGGCCCGAGCAAGACGAATTTTTGAGACGGTGTGTGGAGCTACTAAAGAGGGAGGTGCTGACCCCGATGCTGCAGGCAATTGAGGGGCTCAAGGAGACACAAAAGACCCAGGAGACAGAGCTCCGCGTGGTGGAGCAGAAGGTGACGGATAATGAGGACGAGATCCTGGGCCTGGCGGCCAAAACACAGACGCACGAGGCACTTCATAAAAAGTGTATTGAAAGGATCGAGGCCCTAGAAAACGGAGCGCGAAGGAAAAACCTTTGGATACTGGGTCTCCCTGAGGGAGTGGAAGGAGCGGACTGTGGAGCTTATGCAAGTACGATGCTGAGCTCATTGATGGGTGCTGAGGCCCCGGTGGGCCCCTTGGAGTTGGAGTGGGCACATCGGATCCCGGCGAGAAGACCAAAAGCGGGAGAACCACCCAGGGCGATAATCGTGCAATTTCACCGCCTTAAAAATAGAGAAGAGGTCCTGAGATGGGCTAAAAAGGTGTGGAGTAGCAGATGGGAGAATGCAGTGGTACGGGTGTACCAGGATTGGAGTGCGGAGGTGGCAAGAAGGAGGGCGAGTTTTAACCGAGCCAAGGAGGTGTTGCACAAAAAGAAGGTGAAGTTCGGGATGCTGCAGCCGGCAAGACTATGGGTCACGTACCAGGAGAGACACCATTATTTCGAGACGGCGGAGGAAGCATGGACCTTTATTAAAGAGGAGAAATTGGATCGGAACTGAGGGACTGATACTGCAGGAAATGTTATTGTTAATGTTATGGTTGATGTTAATAGAGAAGTAAATTGGGATGGGGGGAGACACTAGGAAATGTGGGCGCCGGTGAGGGGGGAAGGACGGGACATAGATGGAGAATGAGGAATGGGAGGGGGAGGGGAAAGGGAGCTGCGCCACAAGAGGCGGGTCAGACAAAGGGATGTTCCCGCGCCAGAAAGAATATGGCGGGAAGATAGGCGCAAGGCGGATGGGAGTTCCCCACACGGGGGGGTTAAGGAGTGAGCAGGAGTAGCCGGGGTCAGTTGAAGTCAGCTGACTTACGGAAGTAATATGGGGGGAGCAATCACGCTAGAAAGGGATCTAGCGGGGGGGGGGGGGGGGGGGGGGTGCGAGGGGGGGGGGGGGACAACTGGGTTGCTGCTGCGGAAATCCAAAAGGAAATGGCTAAAGAGTGGGTGGACGGGGATGGAATGCGACGCTGGGGGAGCGAGGGGGAGCGCGGAGGCGGTATATGGGACTGGCCTAGAGAAGGTAATGGCTAGTCGACACGGGAGGGGGGGCAGGTAGCCCCCTAGTGAGGCTGATCACGTGGAACGTGAGAGGCCTGAACGGACCGATTAAAAGGGCCCGAGTGCTGGCGCATTTGAAAGGACTAAGGGCAGACGTGGCTATGCTCCAAGAGACGCACCTGAAGGTGGCGGACCAAGTTAGGTTAAGGAAAGGATGGGTGGGACAGGTGTTTCACTCAGGACTAGACGCAAAGAATAGAGGGGTGGCCATATTGGTGGGGAAACGGGTAGCATTTGTAGCAAAGAACATCGTAGCAGATTGCGGAGGTAGATATGTAATGGTGAGTGGCAGGCTGGAGGGAATGGAGGTCGTGTTGGTTAATGTATATGCCCCGAATTGGGACGATGCGGGATTTATGAGACGGATGCTGGGGCGTATACCGGACCTGGAGGTAGGAAACTTGATTTTAGGAGGGGACTTTAATACCGTGCTGGTCCCGGGGCTAGATAGATCCAGCTCAAAGACCGGAAGAAAGCCGGCAGCGGCCAAGGTGCTTAAGGGGTTTATGGACCAAATGGGGGGAGTCGATCCATGGCGATTTCTTAGACCAAGGGCTAGGGAGTTCTCCTTCTTCTCCCATGTCCATAAAGTGTACTCCCGGATAGATTTTTTTGTTTTGGGAAGGTCGTTGGTCTCTAGGGTGGAAGAAGCTGAGTATTCAGCCATAGCGGTTTCGGACCATGCCCCACACTGGGTGGACCTGGAACTAGGAGAGGAAAGGGAGCAGAGAGCACTTTGGCGATTAGATGTGGGATTGATGGCGGAAGAGTGCGGGGGTGTATCGAGAGATAACTGGAGGTCAATGACGACGGCAAGCTCCCTGTGGGAGTGGTATGGGAAGCACTAAAAGCGGTGGTCAGAGGAGAGCTGATCTCCATTGGGGCCCACAAAGGGAAAACAGAGGCCAAGGAAAGGGAAAGATTACTGGGGGAGATTTTAAGGGTGGACAGGGAATTTGCAGAGACCCCGGAGGAGGGACTGTACAGGGAGAGGAGACGACTCCAGACGGAGTTTGACCTCCTGACCACCAGAAAGGCGGAGGTGCTGTGGAGGAAGGCACAGGGGAGGAGGTATGAATATGGCGAAAAGGCTAGTCGCCTGCTGGCTCATCAGTTGCGAAAGAGGACAGCGGCGAGGGAGATGGGGGAATTAGAGACGAAAAGGGAGCCACGGTGCGAAGAGCAGGGAAGATAAATGAGGTGTTCAAGACCTTTTATGAGGGACTGTATAGGTCCCAATCCCCAGAGGGAGAGGAGGGGATGCGGCAGTTCCTGGATCAATTGAGGTTCCCGAGGGTGGAGGAGCAGGAGGTGGCAGGCCTGGGGGCACCGATTGGGGTGGACGAGGTTATTAAGGGGCTGGGGAGCATGCAAGCAGGGAAGGCTCCGTGACCAGACTGGTTCCCGGTGGAATTTTACAGAAAATATGTGGACTTGCTGGCCCCGTTGTTGGTGAGGACGTTCAATGAGGCCAGGGAAGGAGGGACTTTACCCCCGACAATGTCGGAGGCGACGATATCGCTAATTTTGAAGAGGGATAAAGATCCGTTGCAGTGCGGGTCCTATAGACCTATTTCATTATTGTACGTGGACGCCAAATTGCTGGCAAAGGTACTGGCATCGAGGATAGAGGACTGTGTCCCGGGGGTGGTGCACGAAGACCAGACAGGGTTCGTAAAAGGGAGACAACTAAATGTTAACGTGCAACGACTATTAGGGGTGATAATGATGCCCCCAGTGGAGGGGGAGGCAGAGATAGTGGTGGCAATGGATGCAGAGAAGGCATTTGATAGGGTGGAGTGGGAGTATTTATGGGAGGTGTTAAGGAGGTATGGGTTCGGGAACGGGTTTATTAGCTGGGTCAAACTTCTTTATGGGGCCCCAACGGCAAGTGTAGTCACGGGTCGACAAAGATCGGAGTATTTCCGATTATATAGGGGAACAAGACAGGGGTCTCCACTGTTGTTCGCGTTGGCAATTGAATCTTTGGCCATGGCGTTGAGAGACTCCAGGAAATGGAGAGGGGTGATTAGAGGGGGAGAAGAACACCGAGTCTCGCTATACGCGGATGACCTTTTATTGTACGTGTCGGACCCAGCGGGGGGGATGATAGAGGTTATGCGGATTTTGAGGGAGTTCGGGGATTTCTCGGGGCATAGGCTAAACATGGGGAAGAGTGAACTATTTGTGATACACCCAGGGGACCAGAGTAGAGAGATAGAAGGCCTGCCTCTAAGGAAAGTGGAAAGAAACTTCCAATACCTGGGGATTCAGATCGACAGGAGCTGGGGAACCTTGCACAGACTTAATCTGACGCGACTGGTAGAACAAATAGAGGAGGACTTCAAGAGGTGGGACATGCAGCCTCTGTCGCTGGCGGGCAGGGTGCAGGCAATTAAGATGGTTCTTATTTGTATTTCAATGTCTCCCTATACTAATCACTAAGACCTTTTTCAATAAAATAGACAGGAGCATCACGAGCTTCGTGTGGGCAGGGAAAGTCCCGAGAGTAAGGAGGGGGTTCCTACAGCGTAGCAGGGACAGAGGAGGATTGGCACTACCGAACTTGGGCGATTACTATTGGGCCGCCAATGTGGCGATGATACGTAAATGGATGATGGAGGGAGAGGGAGCGGCGTGGAAAAGACTGGAGAGAAAGTCCTGTAAAGTGACGAGCTTAGAGGCGCTGGTGACGGCGCCGCTACCGTTCTCACCAAAAAAGTTTACCACGAACCCAGTGGTGGCGGCAACATTGAATATCTGGGGACAGTGGAGGCGACAGAGAGGTGTGCGGGGAGCCCTGGTGGGGTCCCCAATCAGGAACAACCATAGGTTTGCCCCAGGAAGAATGGATGGAGGATTTCAGAGCTGGCACCAGTTGGGAGTTAGGAGGGTGGGAGATTTATTTATAGATGGGACATTTGCGAGCTTGGGAGCATTGGAGGAAAAGTATAAGTTGCCCCGGGGAAACTTCCTGAGATATATGCAGGTGAGGGCGTTCACTAGACAACAGGTGAGGGAATTTCCGCTGCTCCCGGTACAGGGGATTCAGGACAGGGTGCTTTCGGGGGTGTGGGTCGGAGAGGGCAAGGTGTCAGAGATATACCGAGAGATGAGGGAAGAGGGGGAGGAGTTGGTGGGCGAACTAAAAGGAAAGTGGGAAGAAGAGCTAGGGGAGGAGATAGAGGAAAGTATGTGGGCCGATGCCCTAAGCAGGGTAAACTCCTCTTCCTTATGTGCCAGGCTTAGCCTGATTCAATTCAAGGTGCTACATAGAGCACACATAACGGGAGCAAGATTGAGCAGGTTCTTTGGAGTGGAGGATAAGTGTGGGAGGTGCGGCGGAAGCCCGGCAAACCACGCACATATGTTTTGGTCGTGCCCGGCACTGGAGGGGTATTGGGAGGGAGTGACGGGAGTGATCTCTAAAGTGGTGAAGGCCCGGGTCAAACCAGGCTGGGGGCTAGCTCTATTTGGAGTTGCGGATGAGCCGGGAGTGCAGGAGGCGAAAGAGGCCGACGTTGTGGCCTTTGCGTCCCTAGTAGCCCGGCGAAGGATCCTACTCATGTGGAAGGAGGCGAAACCCCCCGGACTGGAGGCCTGGGTAAACGATATGGCTGGGTTCATTAAACTGGAGCGGATAAAGTTTGCCCTGAGAGGATCGGCTCAAGGGTTCACCAGGCGGTGGCAGCCATTCCTCGACTACCTAGGGGAACGTTAGAGGGAAGACAGATGACCTGCAGCAGCAACCCAGGGGGGAGGGGGGGGGGTGGAGGTTTTAGTTTATGTTAAACGATTATGTGGTTTAGTTATTTGTTTATTGTTAAAATTTCTTTACTGTTATGTTTGCTCTGTAAGGGGAAAAAATTTTGTTTGGAAAAAATGTCAATAAAATATATATTTTTTAAAAAGGAATAAGCGAATGACTAGGGTAAGAGTAGGACCAGTCAAGGACAGGGATGGGAAGTTGTGTGTGGAGTCTGAAGAGAAAGGTGAGATACTAAATGAATATTTTTCATCAGTATTCACTCAGGAAAAAGATAATGTTGTGGAGGAGAATGCTGAGACCCAGGCTATTAGAATAGATGGCATTGAGGTACGTAGGGAAGAGGTGTTGGCAATTCTGGACAGGCTGAAAATAGATAAGTCCCCGGGGCCTGATGGGATTTATCATAGGATTCTCTGGGAAGCCAGGGAAGAGATTGCTGGGCCTTTGGCTTTGATTTTTATGTCATCATTGGCTACAGGAATAGTGCCAGAGGACTGGAGGATAGCAAATGTGGTCCCTTTTTTCAAGAAGGGGAGTAGAGACAACCCCGGCAACTATAGACTGGTGAGCCTCACGTCTGTTGTGGGTAAAGTCTTGGAGGGGATTATAAGAGACAAGATTTATAATCATCTAGATAGGAATAATATGATCAGGGATAGTCAGCATGGCTTTGTGAAGGGTAGGTCATGCCTCACAAACCTTATTGAGTTCTTTGAGAAGGTGACTGAACAGGTAGACGAGGGTAGAGCAGTTGATGTGGTGTATATGGATTTCAGTAAAGCGTTTGATAAGGTTCCCCACGGTAGGCTATTGCAGAAAATACGGGGGCTGGGGATTGAGGGTGATTTAGAGATATGGATCAGAAATTGGCTAGCTGAAAGAAGGCAGAGGGTGGTGGTTGATGGGAAATGTTCAGAATGGAGTTCAGTTACAAGTGGCGTACCACAAGGATCTGTTCTGGGGCCGTTGCTGTTTGTCATTTTTATCAATGACCTAGAGGAGGGCGCAGAAGGGTGGGTGAGTAAATTTGCAGACAACACTAAAGTCGGTGGTGTTGTCGACAGTGCGGAAGGATGCAGCAGGTTACAGAGGGACATAGATAAGCTGCAGAGCTGAGCTGAGAGGTGGCAAATGGAGTTTAATGTAGAGAAGTGTGAGGTGATTCACTTTGGAAGGAATAACAGGAATGCGGAATATTTGGCTAATGGTAAAGTTCTTGGAAGTGTGGATGAGCATGTACATAGATCCCTGAAAGTTGCCACCCAGGTTGATAGGGTTGTGAAGAAGGCCTATGGAGTGTTGGCCTTTATTGGTAGAGGGATTGAGTTCCGGAGGCATGAGGTCATGTTGCAGCTGTCCAAAACTCTGGTACGGCCGCATTTGGAGTATTGCGTACAGTTCTGGTCACCGCATTATAGGAAGGACGTGGAAGCTTTGGAGCGGGTGCAGAGGAGATTTACCAGGATGTTGCCGGGTATGGAGGGAAAATCTTATGAGGAAAGGCTGATGGACTTGAGGTTGTTTTCGTTAGATAGAAGAAGGTTAAGAGGAGACTTAATAGAGGCATACAAAATGATCAGGGGGTTAGATAGGGTGGACAGTGAGAGCCTTCTCCCGCGGATACAACTCATCTGGACATGGGGTTTTGTCCACTTTTAAGCCCTCCAAAACCTCCATTTCCTCCTCACTCCCTATGTCAAACTGTTCAAGAACCTTCCAGACCCACTCCCCATATTTTGTTCCGCCATCCTTCTTCTCCTAAGTGAATAGAGTTGTGAAGTACTCTTTTAATACCCTACCAATGTCCTTTGGCTCCATGCACAGATTGCCCCTTTGGTCCCTACTTTTTCTCTTGCTATCCTCTTCCCCTTAATATACTGACAGAATATCTCGGGATTCTCCCTGATCTTACTCGCCAGTGCTTTCCCGTGCACCCTCCTTGCTCTGCTAATTGCTTTCTTATGTTCCTCCCTGCACTTTCTATACTCCACTCAGGCCTGTGCTGATTTGCTCCCTTTGTACCTGCTAAAAGTCTCTCTTTTCTTTCTTAGCCAGTCCTGACTTTTCCAAGATGTCCAAGGTTCCCTGGGCTTGTTGCTCCTATATTTCATCCCAAAGGGAACATGTGGGGCCTGTACACTCCCTATTTCCTCTTTGAATACCCCTCCACTGCTCTGCTGTAGATTTTCCCACAAGAAGTTGTTCCCAGTCTACTTTGGCCAGGCCTTGCCTTATTTTAATAAAATCTGCCTTTCCCCAATCCAGAACCGGTTTTTACAAAGCATCTTCTTTGTTTTGCATAACAAACTTAAATCGTACTGTGTTGAGGTCGCTATCACTAAAATACTCGCACCATGATGGGGGCAACTGAGGGGTTCTACTGGAGATGGCAGCTGTTTGCCTTGTGCTTCAAAGAGCTGGTCACTGTTAGTTGCTGGGGAGGGGGAGGGATAGGGGGTTTGTTCTTTTGTTTTTTTTTTCACACGGGGGTTGGGATTGGGGTGTTGTTTTGTTTTGGTGTTATGTTTAAAATGGAAAATGTTTGAATCAAGATATTTAAAAAGATACTCCCCCACTGCCACCTCGAACACAAGTCTGGCTCCATTCCCCAGAACTAGATCCAGCACTGTGCTCTCCCTTGTTGGACCTTCTACATACATGAAAAGCTCTCCTGCATACATTTCAAGCAATCCACCCTTTCTAAAGCATTTATACTATGACTATCCCAATTAATATTGGGGAAGTTGAAATTCCATAATATAATTACCCTATTATTATTTTTACACACCCTCGGTGAATTGTCTGCGTATCTGCTCCTTTATTGCCTGCTGACTGTTTGGGGGCCTATAATACACTCCCAGCAATGTGACTGCTCCCTTGTTATTCCTTAGCTCTACTCACAAAGCTTCATTTGAAGACCCTGCCAAGGTATCGTCTCTCCTTACTGCAGTAACTGACTCCTTAATTAATAATGCTACACCACCACCTCTTTTACAGCCTACGCTGTCTCGTCTGAAGATCCTACCCCTTGAAATGTTGAGTTGCCCTCCCTCAACCACGTCTCTGTGATGGCAATAATATCACAATTCCATGTGTCAATCCATGCCTTTGACTCATCAGTCTTATCTATAATGCTCCTAGCATTAAAGTAGAGGCCATCCAGCCTCGCTATACACCCTTGGAACTCAACATGACTATACTCCCTCTGTCTTGGCTCCTTTACTAAGTATGCTGTGTCCCTATTGTACTAATGCCTGACTCCCCTCTCCCTGCCAAACTAATTTAAACTTCTCCCAACAGCACTCGCAAGCCCACCCACAAGGATATTGGTCCCATTCTGCTTCAGGGGTAGACCGTCCCACTTGTACATGACCCACATTACCCAGAAATACACCCAGTGATCCAGGAACCTAAAACCCTCTCTCCTGCACCAACTCTTGAGCCATGCATTCACCTTCCCTATTCTATATTTCTGTCTCTTTACTATGCTATTACTAATTAACCCTGTCTTATTGCACAATACTAGGTTTAAAATAACTTCTTCCCTAGGTTTCCACAACCTATTGTTTCAGTAAACTTTTGCAAATATTTTTTAAAAATAAACATTTTATCGAGGTATTTTTGGTTTTACAACAACAACAAAATAAACAATGTACATGAATTTATATACATAGTGCAAAAGCCGTCTTCCTCCCTTAGAGGTCCCACCTTTATTAACCCCCTACACTAAACTAAACTAACCCCCCCCCCCCCTTCTGCTGACGATTAATTTTCCGCAAAGAAGTCGACGAACTGTTGCCACATCCAGGCGAACCCAAACAGTGACCCTCTCAAGGCGAACTTGATTTTCTCCAAACAGAGAAAGCTAGCCATGTCAGATAGCCAGATCTCCAACTTCGGGGGCTTTGAGTCCCTCCAAGCTAATAATATCCGTCTCCGGGCTACCAGGGAAGCAAAGGCCAGAACGTCTGCCTCTTTCTCCTCCTGGATTCCCGGTTTTTCCGACACCCCGAAAATCGCCACCTCTGGACTCGGTGCCACCGTTGTTTTCAACACCGTGGACATGACATCTGCAAACTCCTGCCAGAATCCCTTAAGCTTTGGGCATGTCCAGAACATGTGGACATGATTCGCTGGTCCTCCCGCACACCTTGCACACCTATCTTCTACACGAAATAACCTGCTCATCCGGGCCACTGTCATGTGAGCCCGGTGCACAACCTTAAACTGTATCAGGCTGAGCCTGGCACATAGAACATTGAAAATATAGCACAGAACAGGCTCTTTGGCCCACGATGTTGTGCCAAACTTTTGTCCTAGATTAAGAACAAATCAATCTACATCCGAGCATTCTACCGTAATCCATGTACCTATCCAATAGCTGCTTGAAGGTCCCTAATGTTTCTGACTCAACTACTTCCACAGGCAGTGCATTCCACGCCCCCACTACTCTCTGGGTAAAGAACCTAGTCTGACAGACCCCCTATATCTAACACCATTCACCTTAAATTTATGTCCCCTTGTAATGGTTTGTTCCACCCGAGGAAAAAGTCTCTGACTGTCTACTCTATCTATTCCCCTGATCATCTTATAAACCTCTATCAAGTCGCCCATCATCCTTCTCCGTTCTAATGAGAAAAGGCCTAGCACCCTCAACCTTTCCTCATAAGACCTACTCTCCATTCCAGGCAACATCCTGGTAAATCTCCTTTGCACCTTTTCCAAAGCTTCCACATCCTTCCTAAAATGAGGCGACCAGAACTGCACACAGTACTCCAAATGTGGCCTTACCAAGGTTTTGTACAGCTGCATCATCACTTCACGGCTCTTAAATTCAATCCATCTGCTAATGAACGCTAGCACACCATAGGCCTTCTTCACAGCTCTATCCACTTGAGTGGCAACTTTCAAAGATGTATGAACATAGACCCCAAGATCTCTCTGCTCCTCCACATTGCCAAGAACCCTACAGTTAACCCTGTATTCCTCATTCATATTTGTCCTTCCAAAATGGACAACCTCACACTTTTCAGGGTTAAACTCCATCTGCCACTTCTCTGCCCAGTTCTGCATCCTATCTATGTCTCTTTGCAGCCGACAACAGCCCTCCTCACTATCCATAACTCTACCAATCATCGTATCATCTGCAAATTTACTGACCCACCCTTCAACTCTCTCATCCAAGTCATTAATGAAAATCACAAACAGCAGAAGACCCAGAACTGATCCCTGCGGTACGCCACTGGTAACTGGGATCCATGCTGAATATTTGCCATCCACCACCACTCTCTGACTTCTATCGGTTAGCCAGTTCGTTATCCAACTGGCCAAATTCGCCACTATCCCATGCCTCCTTACTTTCTGCATAAGCCTATCATGGAGAACCTTATCAAATGCCTTACTAAAACCCATGTGCACTACATTCACTGCTTTACCTTCATCCACATGCTTGGTCACCTCCTCAAAGAATTCAATAAGACTTGTGCGGCAAGACCAACGCCTCACAAATCCGTGCTGACTATCCCTAATCAAGCAGTGTCTTTCCAGATGCTCAGAAATCCTATCCCTCAGTACCCTTTCCATTACTTTGCCTACCACCGAAGTAAGGCTAACTGGCCTGTAATTCCCAGGGTTATCCCTATTCCCTTTTTTGAACAGGGGCATGACATTCGCCACTCTCCAATCCCCTGGTACCAACCCTGTTGACAGTGAGGACGAAAAGATCATTGCCAACGGCTCTGCAATTTCATCTCTTGCTTCCCATAGAATCCTTGGATATATCCCGTCAGGCCCGGGGGACATGTCTATCCTCAAGTTTTTCAAAATGCCCAACACATCTTCCTTCCTAACAAGTATCTCCTTGAGCTTACCAATCTGTTTCACACTCTCCTCTCCAACAATATTGCCCCTCTCATTCGTAAATACTGAAGAAAACTACTCGTTCAAGACCTCTCCTATCTCTTCAGACTCAATACACAACCTCCCGCTACTGTCCTTGATCGGACCTACCCTCGCTCTAGTCATTCTCATATTTCTCACATATGTGTTAAAGGCCTTGGGGTTTTCCTTGATCCTACCCGTCAAAGATTTTTCATGCCCTCTCTTAGCTTTCCTAATCACTTTATTCAGTTCCTTCCTGGCTCTCTTGTATCCCTCCAGCGCCCTGTCTGAACCTTGTTTCCTCAGCCTTACATAAGCATCCTTCTTCCTCTTAATAAGACATTCAACCTCTCTTGTCAACCATGGTTCCCTCACTCGACCATCTCTTCCCTGCCTGACAGGGACATACATATCAAGGACACGTAATACCTGTTCCTTGAACAAGTTCCACTTTCAATTGTATCTTTCCCTGACAGCCTATGTTCCCAACTTATGCACTTCAGTTCTTGTCTGACAGCATCGTATTTACTCTTCCCCCAATTGTAAACCTTGCCCTGTTGCACGCACCTATCCCTCTCCATAACTAAAGTGAAAGTCACAGAATTGTGGTCACTATCTCCAAAATGCTCCCCCACTAACAAATCTATCACTTGCCCTGGTTCATTACCAAGTACCAAATCCAATATGGCCTCCCCTCTGGTCGGATAATCTACATACTGTGTTAGAAAAGCTTCCTGGACACACTGCACAAACACCACCCCATCCAAACTATTTGATCTAAAGAGTTTCCACTCACTATTTGGGAAGTTGAAGTCACCCATGACTACTACCCCGTGACTTCTACACCTTTCCAAAATCTGTTTCCCAATCTGTTCCTCCACATCTCTGCTGCTATTGGGGGGCCTATAGAAAACTCCCAACAAGGTGGCTGCTCCTTTCCTATTTCTGACTTCAACCCATACTACCTCCGTAGGCAGATCCTCCTCGAGCTGCCTTTCTGCAGCTGTTATACTATCTCTAATTAGCAATGCCACCCCCACCTCTTTTACCACCCTCCCTGATCTTATTGAAACATCTATAACCAGGAACTTCCAACAACCATTTCTGCCCCTCTTCTATTCACGTTTTCGTGATGGTCACCATATCGTAGTCCCAAGTACCGATCCATGCCTTAAGTTCACCCACCTTATTCCTGATGCTCCTTGCGTTGAAGTATACACACTTCAACCCATCTCCGTGCCTGCAAGTACTCTCCTTTGTCAGTGTTACGTTCCCCACGGCCTCACTAGATGCTTTGGCATCCTGAACATCGGCTACCTTAGTTGCTGGACTACAAATCCGGTTCCCATTCCCCTGCCAAATTAGTTTAAACCCTCCCGAAGAGTACTAGAAAACCTCCCTCCCAGGATATTGGTGCCCCTCCGGTTCAGATGCAACCCGTCCTGCTTGTACAGGTCCCACCTTCCCCAGAATGCGCTCCAATTATCCAAATACCTGAAGCCCTCCCTCCTACACCATTCCTGCAGCCACGTGTTCAGCTGCACTCTCTCCCTATTCCTAGCCTCGCTATCACGTAACACCGGCAACAAACCAGAGATGACAACTCTGTCTGTCCTGGCTTTTAACTTCCAGCCTAACTCCCTAAACTCGTTTATTACATCCACACCCCTTTTCCTACCTACGTCGTTGGTACCAATGTGCACCACGACTTCTGGCTGCTCCCCCTCCCCCTTAAGGATCCTGAAGACAGGATCCGAGACGTCATGGACCCTGGTACCCGGGAGGCAACAAACCATCCGAGAGTCTCGCCTGTGCCCACAGAACCACCTGTCTGTACCTCTAACTATTGAGTCCCCTATAACTAGTGCTTCCCTTCTGAGCCCCAGAGCCGGCCTCGTGTCAGAGACCTGGTCACTGCAGCCTACCCCTGCTAGGTAATCCCCCCAACAGTATCCATAGCGGTATACTTATTGTTGAGAGGAACAACCACAGGGGATCCCTGCACTGACTGCTTCCTCCTCTTCCCACCTCTAACTGTTACCCAGCTACCTTTGTTCTCAGGTGTAACTATGTCCCTGTAGCTTCTATCTATCACCCACTCAGCTTTCCGAATGATCCTCAGTTCATCCAGCTCCAGCTTCAGTTCCCTAACACGGTCTGTGAGGAGCTGGAGATGGCTGCACTTCCCACAGGTGAAGTCAGCAAGGACACCAATGGTCTCCCTTACCTCGAACATTCTGCAGGAGAAACATTCCGCTGCCCGAGCTGCCATCACCTCTACTTAGTCTCCCAGTAAAAAAGAGGAAAACAAAGTAAATAGCTTACCTGATCACAGCACTGAGTCTTTTTCTTTTGATGTGGAGGTGCCGGCGTTGGACTGGGGTGAGCACAGTACAAAGTCTTACAACACCAGGTTAAAGTCCAACAGGTTTGTTTCGATGTCACTAGCTTTCGGAGCGCTGCTCCTTCCTCAGGTGAATGAAGAGGTCTGTTCCAGAAACACATATATAGACAAATTCAAAGATGCAAAACAATGCTTGGAATGCGAGCATTAGCAGGTGATTAAATCTTTACAGATCCAGAGATGGGGTAACCCCAGGTTAAAGAGGTGTGAATTGTACCAAGCCAGGACAGTTGGTAGGATTTTGCAGGCCAGATGGTGGGGGATGAATGTAATGCGACATGAATCCAGGTCCCGGTTGAGGACGCACTCATGTGTGCGGAACTTGGCTATAAGTTTCTGCTCGGCGATTCTGCGTTGTCGCGGGCCCTGAAGGCCGCCTTGGAGAATGCTTACCCGGAGATCAGAGGCTCTTTTTCTTTTAGGGTATAACAGAAACTTATAGCCATATCTCCTATCCTCTCAATCCCTGCTCTCTGCCATCTCGAAACCCCCCATCCACCCTTCCCGGGGAAACCGGTGATTACAGATTGGAGACCAGACCGATGCTCCCTCTGCTCCCACATGTCTCCTCCACTGCCCCCAAACTCTCAGGGCCGCCACCACCACGGGGCTGGTGGAGTACCGTGCCGGCGGGAATGCAGAGGCGCCGTTATCATTCCCCTCAAGCTGGTGCCCTTTCATGAAGCCGCCTCCATACACTCCCATGCCGTCTCCCCCCCCCCACTTCTGATCATGGCTATATTCGCCACCCAGTAGTAATTACTGAAGTTTCGCAGCGCCCAGCCCGGCCCCCTCCCCCGGCTCCGCTCAAGCATCCCCTTTTTATACACACGGGATCTTGCCCGCCCATACAAAGCCAGTGATCACTTTGGAGACACTGAAACACAAACAGGAATCTTGGGAGGACCGTCATCTTCACCATCTGGACCCTCCCAGCTAATGACAACGGGAGCCCGTCCCACCTCTGGAAATCGTCCTTCATTTGGTCTACTAGTCGGGCCAGATTTAGTTTGTGCAGCCGTTCCCATTCCCACGCCACTTGGATGCCTAGATACCTAAAGCCTTCCCCCTACTACTTGAAAGGCAGTTCCCCCAGTCGCCTCTCCTGTCCCCTTGCCTGGACCGCAAACATCTCACTTTTCCCCATATTTAGTTTATACCCCGAAAACCGGCCAAATTCCCCCCAATCCTCATGATTTCTTCCATCCCCTCTGCTGGGTCCTATATGTACAGGAGCAGGTTGTCTGCGTCGAACGAGACTCTGTGATCAAACCCCCCCACCCCCCCCCCCCCCCCACCCCACCTCCCCACCCCCCCAGACCAGACCCTTCCAGACCCTTGAAGCCCTCAGTGCAATTGCCAGCGGCTCCATGGCTAACGCGAACAACAGTGGGGAGAGGGGGCATCCCTGTCTGTTCCCCCGATGCAGCCTAAAGTAGTCGATGTTGTCCTATTCGTCCGTACACTCGCCACAGGAGCCTGATACAGCAACCTGACCCAGTCAATAAAGCCCTGCCCAAATCCGAACCGTCCCAGTACCTACCACAGATATTCCCATTCTACTCGATCAAAAGCGTTCTCTGCGTCCATTGCGACCACTACCTCCACCTCCCTACCTTCGGGGGTATCTTGATCACGTTTAACAACCTTCTAACATTGGCCACCCAACTGCCTTCCCTTAACAAACCCCGTCCTCTCCAATAACGTCCAGCACACAGTCTCAATCCTAGAGGACAAAATTTTGGCCAGCAGTTTGGCGTCCACATTCAATAGGGATATCGGCCTATAGGAACCACACAACTCCGGGTCCTTGTCCCACTTCAGGATCAGTGAAATTGTGGCCTGTGACATCGTCGGGGGAAGCACCCCACGCTCACTTGCCTCATTGAATGTCCTCATCAACAGCGGCCCCAATATCCCAGAAAAACTTTTATAGAACTCCACTGGGTACCCGTCCGGCCCCCAGGGCTTTACCCGGCTACATGGCCTTCAGACCCTCCGCTATCTCTTCCATCCCAATCGGGGGACCCAGCCCTTCTACCAGCTCCCCCGTCCACCTTCAGGAAATTCAGCCCCCCTAGAAGTGCCTCATCCCTCCGGCCCAGCTGGGGGTTCCGACCTGTACAGCCTACTATAAAACTCCTTAAACGCCTTATTCACCCCTGCTGAGTCCTCCAACCAGGCTCCCGTCCCCATCCTTTACTTTCCCTATCTCCCTGGCTGCCTCCCTCTTTCTAAGCTGCTGTGCAAGCATTCTGCTGGCATTCTCTCCATGCTCATAGATCGCCCCCCTCGCCTTTCTCAGCTGATATACCGCCCTCCCTGTGGTTAACATGCCGAACTCCGCCTGTAGCCTCCGTCGTTCCTTAAAAGCCCTGCCCTCTGGGCCTCCGCATACCGCCTGTCGACCTGTAATATCTCCTTTACCAGTCGGTCCGTCGCTGCACTGTCTGCCTTCTCCTATGGGCCCGTATCGAGATCAGCTCCCCTCTGACCACCACCTTTAATGCCTCCCAGACTACGGCTGCCGAAACTTCCCCTGTGTCATTGACTTTCAGGTAGTTCTGAATACATTTCCTCAGCCCTCCCCACACCTCTTTGTCAGTTAAAAGTCCCACATCTAACTCCAGTGCGGGCACTGGTTACTGTCTTTACTAACCTGTAGGTCAACCAGTGTGGAGCATTGGCCTAAGATTGTGATCGCCGAGTACCCCGTGTCCACCACCCCCATCAGTAGAGCCCTGCTCAAAATGGAAAAATCAATCCGGGAGTACACTTATGCACGTGAGAGTAGAAGGAGAACTCCTTCACTCTCGGCTGCTCAAGTCTCCATGGGTACTCTTTATAAACTCCACAACGTCCCAATTTGGTGCATACGCATTTACTAGTATCACCTGCACCCCCTCCAATTTCCCACTGCCATAATGTACCGGCCTCCCACATCCGAAACTATTCTACCCGCCTCAAACACCACTCGCTTGTTAATCAGGATCGCGACCCCTCTAGTCTTCGAGTCCAGTCCCGAGTGCAAAACTTGTCTGACCATCCCTTCCTTAATCTAATCTGGTCAGCTACTCTAAGGTGCGTCTCCTGTAGCATTACCACGTCCGCCTTCGGTCCTCTCAAATGCGCGAACATGCGTGCCCTTTGACCGGGCCCATTTAGCCCTCGTACATTCCAGGTGATCAGCCTAGTTGGGGGGCTCATCGCCTCCCCTCTTCGCCGATCAGCCATTCTTGGGCAGTCTCCAGCCCGCGTCCCACACCTCCACCGGCCCGCCCTCAGGCAGCCTCCGCCCCTAACCTCCTCTCTGTCCCTTAGCAAAAGTCCTCCTTCGTTAGCAGAACATTTCCCCCCTCCCCACCGAGCAACTGCACAAAGTAATCGACCACTTCAATAAGCCTAACATCTGCTCACCTCCCACTGCGCTTCCATGAGCTAGCCCGCACAGCTAGCTTGGCGGCCCCCCGCCCCTGGCATCAGACATTCTCCACGTATTGTCCCCTCCCCACCCTCCTCCCCTCATACACACATATTCAAATGAAAGACAATCCAACACAATTGCCCGACAAAAAACCCCCAGCTAAACAAGAAAAGATCAAGCAACAGATCCAACATCTAACAAACACACCTCCATCCCCCAACAGTGCAAATGTAAGCTTTAACTCACTCAGCTCTGCAACTGGCCCCCAAATCAATACAGAAGGCATTACAAATAACGTCCACAGAACAAAAAACGAGAAACTTTTTAAAACATGACATTGCAACAAAGTTCAAAGTCTCAGTCCGCCACCAGCCCTTTCTTTTTCGCGAAGTCCAACGCTTCCTCAGGCGACTTGAAATAGAATGTTGCTCCTCGTACATGACCCAGAGATGGGCCGGATGCAGCAGTCCGAACTTCACCTTTTTCTTAAAAGGGTCGACCTTATATCTGGTAGAACCCCACTCTTCACCTGGCCACCTCCGCACTCAGATCCGCAGGATACTGTTCTCCCATTTACAGCTCCGTGTCTGCTTGGCCCACTGTAAATACGCTCCTTGTCCAAATACCTGTGAATCTCACCACCTGGGGTCTCCCATTGCGGCTTCCTCGCGAGCGCTCTGTGAGCCCTGTCCACCTCCAAGGGTCGGGAGAATGTCCCCTCCCCAGCAGCTTCTCAAACATACCCGCTATGTATGCCCCAGCATCCGCTTCTTTGGACCCCTCCGGGAGCCCAACAATTCTCAAGTTCTGCCAGCGGGACATATTCTCTACATCCTCCACCTTCTTCAGGAGCCTTGTCTGCTGGTCTCTCAGTAGTCCCACTTCCATCTCCACCGCAGTTTCATGTTCCTCCTGGTCAGCCAGCGCCTTCTCTACTTTCCTGGGTTGCCCGATCTTGGGCATCCAATTTAAGCTCCAGCCGCGCAATTGACTCTTTAATCAGGTCCAAGCAGTCCTGCTTCTGTTTGGCGAAGCTCTCCTGGATAGCTTGCATCAGCTGCTCCGTTGACCGCTGGGTCGACAAGCCAGAGCTCCGGTCATCCGCCATGCTGTCTCCCGCTGCAGCTTCAGCCCAAGCCTTCTCCTGTCTGTCTGTTTCTGCCTTTGCGAGCACTTCTAGTCCGTCTCTCCATGCACCGATGTGGGATTCAGTACACAATTGCTTCTATCATCAATTTCCCAAATCAAGTCCGGTAAAAAATCGGGGGGAAAAGGTCCAAAAGTCCGACCCGGGAGCCACCAAATGTATGACTTATTCTTCATAGACACCACCGGAAGTCAACTTTTGAAAACATATTTGGCAAATTCTTCTTCTAGTTGAGCTTTGCCAATTTGATTTGTCCTTTCCAATGAAGATTGTAGCCCCATAATTATTACATCGTCTTTGTTACATACTCCAATTATTTCTTTTATTTATAAATTTAGAGTACCCAATTCATTTTTTCCAATTAAGGGGCAATTTTAGCGTGGCCAATCCACTTACCCTGCACATTTTTAGGTCTACTCCTCCTTTTCCCTTCTGTGTGTACCTCAGAACTTTTATTTCCCAAGCCTGGTCACCTTGTAATTCTGTAATATTTCTGTATTGGCGTTTAGATCCAAATAATTTATCTCGATTTGCGGCACTTGTTCATCTACTTGTTGCTGTTGCTTTGCCATTTAGGTGAAGAGTCTCTAATTTTTTTAAAATCACTATTCTTTGGATTCACTTTACTCACAGATGTGCTAATACTGTTAAACTCTCTGACCCTTTTTGTTCTGCTTCTCATCCCTCACTACATTGCTCTGTTGCCTTGACTTCTTTCATTAGATTTCTAAATTTCCCTTCACCTGACTACCCCACACCTCTTTTAGTTTAAAATCATATCCACAGTCCTAGTTATATTATAAGAGTGAAGATAGACTTCCGGTTGCGGCTATGCCTAGGTAGGTCGCACGTTCGTCAGCTCCCTTCGGGAACGGACCTTTGGGCTCTTCAGAGGGGCCCCAACGGCAATTGTTCGACGGCTTCTCGTGTGGGAAGGTGACAGCAAGGTCCCCCCCGACATTATATCGATTGGACCAGGGGTGGAGCGGCTAAAAAAGTGATCCTGGTGCAGCAAAAAATGCGAGGGAGGAAAAGCAAGATGGCGGCGGGTGGAGACCAAGCAGCGTGGGCGCAGTGGTCGCAGGAGCAGCAGGAGTTTCTTAAACGCTGCTTTGAGGAGCTGAAGACAGAAATGCTGGCGCCAATGAAGGCGGCGATTGAGAAGCTTGTGGAGACCCAGAAGGCCCAAGGGGCGGCGATCCGGGAGGTGCAGCAAAAAGCTTTGGAGAACGAGGACGAGATCTTGGGCCTGGCGGTGAAGGTGGAGGCGCACGAGGCGCTGCACAAGAGGTGGGCGGAAAAATTCGAGAACCTGGAGAATAGGTCGCGGAGGAAGAATCTTCGGATTCTGGGTCTCCCTGAAGGAGTGGAGGGGCCCGATGACGGGGCACATATGAGCATGATGCTCAATTCGCTGATGGGCGCGGGAGCTATCCCGAGGCCCCTGGAGCTGGATGGGACTCATCGGGTCCTGGCAAGGAGACCCAAAGCCAACGAGCCGCCAAGAGCTGTAGTGGTGAGGTTCCACCGCTTTATGGATAAAGAGTGTGTCCTGAGATGGGCCAAAAAAGAGTGGAGCAGCAGGTGGGAGAACACAGAGATCTGAATTTATCAGGACTGTAGTGCAGAGGTGGCTAAGAAGAGGGCTAGTTTTAACCGGGCTAAGGCGGTGCTCCATCGGAAGGGGGTGACAGCGCAATTGTGGGTCATGTTCCAAAATCGGCACCACTATTTTGAAACGCCTGATGAGGCATGGAACTTTATATAGACTGAAAAGTGGGACTCAAATTGAGGGTTTGTCGTGGGGGGATGTTTACTGTGTTTACCGCGTTTGGGGAATGCTCTTTTTGTTTGAGTGCTGGGTGGGGATGGGTGAATGGATTTGATGTGGGGGCTGTGGGAGAGTGTGGGCATCAGTGGTGGAGGGGCAGGGTCCCACGGAGGAAGAGGGGGGTGGAGGCCCGGGGATGGGGAGTTGGGGTAAGGCCGCAAAAAGGAGCTGCGCCAAAGGGGGCGGGGCCGGCCCAGGAAAGCGTGGTCTTTTTCCCGCGTTAGGCAAGGATGGGGGTGGGGCCGGGGGGGGGGGGGGCTGCTGGAGAGGAGTGCACACTGACTGCCAAGGGGTGGGGGGATTCTCACACTTTGGGGTTGATGGAATGGCGGGAGAGGCCGGGGTCAGCTGGAGTCAGCTGACTTACGGGAGTGTCATGGGGGGAGCAAAATGGCTAGATGAGGATCTAGCGGTGGGTGGGGGGGGGGATGACTGGGTTGCTGCTGCATTGGCCAAAAGGGAGCTGGAAGTAGGAGAGGTAGCCGGGGCGGGGGTCCGCCGTTTGGGGGACTGGAGGGTGCGGGAGGCGGGGGTACGTGGCTGGCCTAGAATAGGAGATGGCTAGTCGGCAGTGGGGGCTGGCGGGGTGGGGGGGGGGGGGGGGGGGGGGGGGGGGGGGAGGGTGGAGGGTGAGCAGCCCCCCGATCCGGCTGATAACTTGGAATGTGAGGGGCCTGAATGGGCCAGTCAAGAGGGCCCGGGTGTTCGCGGACTTAAAGGGTCTGAAGGCAGACGTGATTATGCTCCAGGAGACACATCTGAAGGTGGCAGATCAGGTTAGGCTGAGAAAGGGATGGGTAGGGCAGGTCTTTCATTCAGGGCTGGATGTGAAGAACAGAGGGGTTGCAATACTGGTGGGGAAGTGGGTGTCGTTCGAGGCACTGAATATTGTAGTGGATAATGGAGGTCGATATGTGATGGTGAGTGGTAGGTTGCAGGGGGTGCGGATGGTACTGGTGAACATATACGCCCCAAATTGGGATGTTGCCAGATTTATGAAGCGCATGCTGGGTCGGATTCCGGATCTGGAGGTAGGAAGCTTGATAATGGGGGGGGGGGGGGACTTCAACACGGTGCTGGACCCAGCACTGGACCGTTCTAGGTCCAGGACGGGTAAGCGGCCGGCTGCTGCCAAGGCGCTCAGGGGGTTTATGGACCAGATGGGGGGAGTGGATCCATGGAGGTTTGCCAGGCCGCTGGCCAGAGAATTTGCCTTCTTTTCCCACGTCCATAGAGCCTACTCCCAGATAGATTTTTTCATTTTGAGTAGGGCGCTAATCCCGAAAGTGGAGGGAACGGAGTATTCGGCCATAGCCATCTCGGACCACGCCCCGCATTGGGTGGAGCTGGAGTTGGGGGAGGAGAGGGACCAGCGCCCGCTGTGGCGCCTCAATGTGGGACTGTTGGCGGATGAGGGGGTGTGCGGGCAGGCGTGGGGGTGTATTGAAAGATATTTGGAGGCCAACGACAACGGGGAGGTGCAGGTGGGGGTAGTCTGGGAGGCGTTGAAGGCGGTGGTCAGGGGAGAGCTAATCTCTATTAGGGCCCACAGGGAGAAGAGAGAGGGGAGGGAGAGGGAGAGGTTGGTGGGGGAGATTCTAAGGGTAGACAGGAGGTATGCAGAGGCCCCCGAGGAGGAGCTACTTAGGGAGCGACGGAACCTCCAGATGGAATTCGACCTATTGACCACGGGGAAAGCAGAGGCACAGTGGAGGAAAGCGCAGGGGGCGACGTACGAGTATGGGGAGAAGGCGAGTCGGATGTTGGCACATCAGCTTCGTAAGAGGGAGGCAGCCAGGGAGATCGGTGGAGTTGAGGATAGAGGGGGGAATATGGTGAGGAGTGCGGTGAGAATAAATGAGGTATTTAGGGAATTCTATGAGGATCTGTACAGATCTGAGCCCCCAGTGGGGAAGGAGGGGATGCGACGATTCCTAGATCAGCTGAGGTTCCCGAGGGTGGAGGAGGAGGAGGTGGCTGGTTTGGGGGCGCCGATTGGGCTGGAGGAGCTGGTTAAAGGATTGGGGAGCATGCAGGCGGGGAAGGCCCCGGGGCCGGATGGGTTCCCGGTTGAATTCTACAGGTAATATGTGGACCTGCTGGGCCCGTTGCTAGTGAGGACTTTTAATAAGGCGAGGGAGGGGGGACCTTGCCCCCGACAATGTCCAGGGCGCTGATTTCCTTGATGTTGAAGCGGGACAAGGATCCATTGCAATGTGGGTCGTATAGACCGATCTCGCTCCTCAATGTTGACGCTTAGTTGCTGGCGAAGGTGCTGGCTACGAGAATTGAGGACTGTGTCCCGGGGGTGATTCATGAGGACCAGACGGGATTTGTGAAGGGTAGGCAGCTAAACACAAATGTGCGGAGGCTCCTCAATGTGATTATGATGCCCTGGGTGGAGGGGGAAGCGGAGGTAGTGGCAGCTATGGACGCGGAGAAGGCCTTTGATCGGGTGAAGTGGGAGTATCTTTGGGAAGTGTTGCGGGGGTTTGGGTTCGGGGAGGGGTTCATCAGTTGGGTCAGGCTGCTATATAGAGCCCCAGTGGCGAGTGTGGCTATGAACCGGCGGAGGTCGGAGTACTTTCGGCTGTACCGGGGGACGAGGCAGGCGTGCCCTTTATCCCCTTGTTGTTTGCACTGGCAATTGAGCCGTTGGCCATGGCACTGAGAGAGTCCAGGAAATGGAGGAGACTGGTCCGGACGGGGAGAAGAACACCGGGTGTTGTTGCATGCTGACGACCTGTTGTTATATGTGGCGGATCCAGTGCAGGGGATGGCAGAGGTCATGCGGATCCTTAGGGAGTTTGGGGACTTTTTGGGGTATAAACTCAACGTAGGGAAGAGTGAACTCTTTGTGGTGCATTCAGGGGACCAGGGATGGGGGATAGACGAGCTACCGCTGAAGAGGGCTGAAAGGAGCTTTCGGTATCTGGGGATCCAAGTAGCTAGGAGTTGGGGGGCCCTGCACAAGCTCAATTTGACGCAGTTGGTGGAGCAGATGGAGGAGGATTTTAAAAGATGGGATATGCTGCCACTTTCGCTAGCGGGCAGGGTGCAGTCGGTTAAAATGACGGTCCTCCCGAGGTTTCTCTTTGTGTTCCAGTGCCTTCCCATTATGATCCCCAAGGCCTTTTTCAAATGGGTAAGTAGGAGCATCATGGGATTTGTGTGGGCGAATAAGATCCCGAGGGTGAAGAGAGTGTTTCTGGAGCATAGCAGGGACAGCAGGGGGGCTGGCGCTGCCGAATTTGTGTGGCTACTATTGGGAAGCCAATGTGGCAATGATCCGTAAGTGGGTGATGGAGGGAGAGGGGGCGGCATGGAAGAGGCTAGAGGTGGCGTCCTGTGTGAGCACGAGCCTGAGGGCGCTGGTGACGGCACCGCTGCCGCTCTTGCCGACAAGGTACACCACGAGTCCGGTGGTGGCGGCGACGCTGAAGATCTGGGGGCAGTGGAGGCGACACAGGGGCGAGGTGGGGGCCTCGGTTTGGTTCCCGATTCGGGAGAATCATCGGTTCGTCCCGGGAAGGATGGATGGGATGTTTCGGAGCTGGCATCGGGCAGGGATTTGAAGAATGGGGGACCTGTTCAGCGATGGGACGTTTGCGAGCCTAGGGATGCTGGAGGAGAAGTTTAGGCTACCCCCGGGAAACGCTTTCAGGTACATGCAAGTGAGGGCGTTTGTGAGGCGGCAGGTGAGGGAATTCCCGCTGCTTACGGCACGTGGGATTCAGGACAGGGTGATTTTGGGTGTATTGGTCGGAGAAGGCAAGGTTTCGGTGATTTACCAGGAGTTGAAGGAAGAGGAGGAGGCCTCGGTGGAGGAGTTAAAGGGCAAGTGGGAGGAGGAGCTTGGGGAGGAGATAGATGAGGGTCTGTGGGCTGATGCCCTGAGTAAGGGTTAATTCTTCCTCCTCTTGCGCCAGGCTCAGCCTAATACAGTTCAAAGTTACTCACAGAGCGCACATGACAGGGGCGAGGTTGAGTAGGTTCTTTGGGGTGGAGGACAGATGTGGGAGGTGCTTGGGGAGCCCGGCAAATCCCGTCCATATGTTCTGGTTGTACCCGGCGCTTGATGGGTTTTGCAGGGGTTTTGCGAGGACTATGTCCAAGGTGGTGAACACCCGGGTCAAGCCAAGCTGGGGATTGGCATTATTTTGGGTATCGGACGAGCCGGGAGTGCAGGAGGCAGAAGAGGCCGGTATTCGGGCCTTTGCGTCCCTGGTAGCCCAGTGGAGGATTTTGCTACTATGGAAGGATGCAAAGCCCCCTGGTGTGGAAGCTTGGATCAATGACATGGCAGGGTTCATTAAGCTGGAGAGGATAAAGTTTGCCTTGCGAGGGTCTGTGCAAGGGTTCCTCAGGCAGTGGCAACCGCTCCTAGACTATCTCACGGAGCGTTAGGAGGAGGTCAGCAGCAACAGCCCAAGGGTGATGGGGGGGGTGAGGGAGGGAGGGGGGGGAGGGGGAGGGGGGGTTCTCTTGGGGTGGCGTCTGGGTGAAGGTGGGGGAGGGGTTCCCTATTTGTGTTTTTAAATGTTATATGGGGGGTTATTCTAAATGGGGGAAATCCAATGTATAATTTCTGATTGTTGTGTTCTTGTTTCTTTCTTTTTGTTGGGGGGGGGGTTTGTTGAAAACTTGTTGAAAAATTTGAATAAATATATTTTTTTAAAAATAAGAGTGAAGATATGTTACTATAATTGTATTGGGCTTTGGCGAGACCACACCTGAAGTATTGTGTACAGTTTTGGATATTTATGTTGTGGAGGGCATGCATCAAAGGTTGACTGGCCTGATACCTTGGATGCGGGGATTGTTCCAGCAAGAAAGAAATTTAGAAATCTAATGAAAGATTGAGTCCATTGTGGTGCTAATTTCTGGAATTCAGAAGAGGGAGAGGTGATCTGATTGAAACATAAAATTCCTATAAAACCCTGATAAGTGAAGTGCTAGAGGGATGTTTCCCCTGGTGGCACAGTGGTCAGCACTGCTGCCTCACAGCTCCAGAGACCGGGGTTCAATCCTGGCCTCAGGTGACTGTCTGTGTAGAGTTTGCGCTTTCTCCCCGTGTTGGCGTTGGTTTCCTCCGGGTGCTCCGGTTTCCTCCCACAGTCCAAAGATGTGCAAGTTAGGTGGATTGGTCATGCTAAATTGCCCATAGTGTCCAAAAGGTTAGGTGGCGTTAGTGGGTTACGGGGATAGGATAGAGGCGTAGGCTTAAGTAGGGTCCTCTTTCCAGGGACCGCTGCAGACCCGATGGGCCGAATGGCCTCCTTCTGCACTGTAAATTCTATGATTCTCAGTCTATGATTCTGATTGGGTTGTGGAGAACTAGCCTTTACCATCTCAGAATAAGGGGTCAGCCATTTGGGACTGAAGTGAGGAGAAATGCCTGCACTCAGTAAATTCTGGATCTTTGGAATGCTCTACCCCAGATAGCTGCAGATAATCAGTTGCTGAACACATTCAAGAAAGAGGTAGATTTTCCAGATACCAAAGGAATTGAGGGAAGGAGAAATTTAAGTAGAAGATCAAAATGAATGGCAGAGCCGAGTTGAACGGCCAAATGGCCCTGCTCCAATTTCTTATGTTCTTATGTTAAAGGTGCAGCTTAGATACATTGGATTGGATTGGATTTGTTTATTGTCACGTGTACCGAGGTACAGTGAAAAGTATGGTTCTGCGAGCAGCTCAGACAGATCATTCTGTACATGAAAATAAAATGCATAATAGGGCAAACATAAAATACACAATGTAAATACATAGACACAGGCATCGGGTGAAGCATACAGGAGTGTCGTACTACTCGGTAAAGAAGATGTGTGAAGAGATCAGATCAGTCCATAAGAGGGTCGTTTAGGAGTCTGGTAACAGCGGGGAAGGAGCTGTTTTTGAATCTGTTTGTGCATGTTCTCAGACTTTTGTATCTCCTGCCCGATGGAAGAAGTTGGTAGGGTGAGTTCGCCGGGTGGGAGGGGTCTTTGATTATGCTGCCCGCTTTCCCAAGGCAGCGGGAGTTGAAGATAGAGTCAATGGATGGGAGGGAGGCTCATGTGATGGACTGGGCGGTGTTCACGACTCTCTGAAGTTTCTTGCGGTCTTGGGCCGAGCAGTTGCCATACCAGGCTGTGATGCAGCCAGATAAGATGCTTTCTATGGTCCACCTGTAAAAGTTGGTCAGAGTCAATGTGGACATGCCGAATTGCCTTAGTTTCCTGAGGAAGTATAGGCGCTGTTGCGCTTTCTTGATTGTGGTGTCAACGTGGGTGGACCAGGGCAGATTTTTGGTGATGTGCGCCCCTAGGAATTTGAAGCTGTCAACCATCTCCACCTCGACCCTGTTGATGCTGACAGTGGTGTGTACAGTACTTTGCTTCCTGAAGTCAATGACCAGCTCTTTAGTTTTGCTGACATTGAGGGAGAGATTGGTGTCGTTACACCACTCCACTAGGTTCTCTATCTCCCTCCTGTATTCTGATTCATTGTTGTTCGAATTTGATTGAGTTTTTTGAAGGGGTAATCAAAAATATAGATGAGGGCAGTGTGGTCGACGTTGTCTACATGGACTTAAGCAAGACCTTTGACAAGGTACCGCATGGTAGGTTGTTGCAAAAGGTTAAATCTCACAGAATCCAGGGCGAGGTAGCCAATTGGATACAAAATTGGCTTGGTGACCGAAGTCAAAGGGTGGTTGTGGAGGGTTGTTTTTAAACTGGGTCCTGTGACCAGCGGTGTGCCTCAGGAATCGGAGCTGGGTCCACTGTTATTTGTGATATATATATATACATAAATGATTTGGATGAGAATGCAGGAGGCATGGTTGGTAAGTTTGCAGATGACACCAAGATTGGTGGCATAGTGGATAGTGAAGAAGATTTTATAAGATTGCAACAGGATCTTGACCAATTGGGCCAGTGGGCCGATGAATGGCAGATGGAGTTTAATTTGGATAAATATGAGTTGATGCATTTCGGTAGATCAAATCAGGGCAGGACCTATTCAGTTATTGGTAGGGAGTTGGGGAGGGTTACAGAACAAAGAGATCTAGGAATACAGGTTCATATCTCCTTGAAGGTGGAGTCGCAGGTGGTCAGGGTGGTGAAGAAGGCATTCAGCATGTTAGGTTTTATTGGTCAGAATATTGAATACAGAAGTTGGGAAGTCTTTTTGAAGTTGTACAAGACATTGGTAAGACCACACATGGAATACTGTGTTCAGTTCTGGTCACCCTATTATAGGAAGGATATTGTTAAACTAGAAAGAATGCAGAAGAGATTTAAGAGGATACTACCAGTACTTGATGGTCTGAGTTATAAGGAGAGGCTGGATAGGCTGGGCTATTTTCCCTGGAGCGTAGGAGGCTTAGAGGTGATCTTAAAGAGGTCTATAAAATAGAGGCGCATCGATAAAGTAAATAGTCGATATCTTTTTCCAAAGGTAGTTGAGTCTAGAACTAGAGGGCATAGGTTTAAGGTGAGAGGAGAGAGATACAAAAGAGACCAGGGGGGAAATTTCTTCACACACAGGGCGGTGATCATCTGGAACGGGCTGCCAGATGCAGTGGTAGAGGCGGGTACAATTTTGTCTTTTAAAAAGCAGTTAGACAGTTACATGGGTGGGGTGGGTATAGAGGGATATGGGCCAAATGCGGGCAAGTGGGACTATCTTAGTGATAGAAACTGGGCGGCATGGACCAGCTGGGCCGATGGGCCTGTTTCCATGCTGTAAACATCTATGTCTCTAAGAGATCCGACCCACTACGGTCGTGTTGTCAGCAAACTTGTAAATGGAGTTGGAGCCAAATTTTGCCATGCAGTAGTGTGTGTATAGGGAGTATAGTAGGGGGCTAAGTACGCAGCCTTGCGGGGCCCCGGTATTGAGGACGAGGAGGTGTTGTTGTTTATCGTTACATGTTACTGTTGATGGTATTGCAGCAGCTGATCTTTGAAGATAGGTTGCACCATTTATCTGCACATTGACATTTCCAAATGAGAATCAGCCGCTGCTTTGAGGGGCTTCTATTCCACTGCTGTTATTATTTTACTTTATCACAGTGGACTGTGGGCAGCATGATAGCACAGTGGTTAGCACTGTGGCTTCACAGCGGCAGGTCCCAGGTTCGATTCCCCGCTGGGTCACTGTCTGTGCGGAATCTGCATGTTCTCCCCGTGTCTGCGTGGGTTTCCTCCGGGTGCTCCGGTTTCCTCCCACAGTCCAAAAACGTGCAGGTTAGGTGGATTGGCCAATGATAAATTGCCCTTAGTGTCCAAAAAGGTTAGGAGGGGTTATTGGGTTACGGGGATAGGGTGGAAGTGAGCGCTTAATGTGGGTCGGTGCAGACTCGATGGACCGAATGGCCGCCTTCTGCACTGTATGTTCTATGTTCACAGCGAAAGGCTTCACCTTCACCACCAATTCCACATTCCTCCACTGGAGGGCTCCATGGGGGTCTTTTTGAATATATCGAGAGGTATTTTGATTAAAGGGTTCAAACAGACACTAATAGGTGTTGTGCCGTTTCAAATGCCTGTCTGTCTGTATTTATAACACAACTTTGGTTTAACTGCTGATAATCATTCAAAGATGCCTGAAGGTACTAAACAAGACACATACAAGCACTCCCTGCTGATTTGACACCGTTTTTGTGGAGCAGTGTCTAAGGAGCTGTGCATATGAAGATAAAGGGCAGGAATGGAGATGCATTTCAAAAAATGCAAAACGTTTAGACATGAAAACAAAGCGGAGAATTCTGGAATGTTACATCTACACCAGTTTTGAAGTGCGGAAGTGAATGTTGGACGATGAATGAAGCAATGCAGGGAGGATTTGAGGTTGCAGATTTGTGGTTTCCGAGGCAAATAATGAAGATATCTTAGTCAAATCACACTAGTAATGAAGAGACACTCGTGAAATCTGAGACCAAAAGAGCTCTGGTGAACAAGATCAAGAAGAGGTATTTGGAATTGGCTTGGCCAGGTAATAGAAATTCATGGCCGGAATTCCTCGGCTGTTGGAATTCTCTTTTCCCGCTGGCAGCACGACCCCACCCACGGGTTTCCTGCTGGAGTCGGGTGGCTTCAATGGGAAATCCCATTGGCAGAGAATCCTGCCGCCAGTGAACGGCGTGCCGCTGAGAAACATGTGGCTGGAGGACCGGACAATCCAGCCCCACGACATAGAATGTCTGATCCTGATGGAAAAGATCGACAATAAGAGAGATCATGGTAGACAAAGAGTAACCATTTTAAAGAGCCTCGTAAACGGGTCAGTGTACCACCAAGGAAGATGATGGAGGAGATCTGGAGGAACAGGAATAACCTCGACCCACAGTGGACTGGGAGGTCACCATGCACTCCTGCCCGTTTGTCCTGCAGCAACCGGTTCTGCTTGGCCTTGTCCCATTCTCATGATTGCGTTGAGTCTAGTCCCTTTTAAAAAGAGATTTGAAGTCCCAGTGACCGACTTAAAGGAATTGCAAGACATCATTTCAAATTCGAAGAGTTTTACAATAGCAAAGAAGATAATTGACTAAACATTACTAAGTAAGTATTTCTCTAAATCACATAACAGGTATTTCGTACTCGTTTTTCAACATGACCAATAGCCTCAATTCAGGTTTATACAGCATTGCGCACTTTCAGCAGAACTGTAGTCTTGTTTTTCGAGACCCAAATCCCTCCTGGCATTTCAAGAAGTTCTCTTCTCTCTGTTGCACCGACCAGGGCAAGTCTTCCAGAATCTTTTAAGTCTTTCGCTCAATCCTCCTGAGCATACCCAAATGGTCTCCAGAAGCAAGGAACTGTTTGGCAATTTCTCAGCCTTCAAAATCTCTACAAGGTACATTTCTTCCAACAGGGGATCTATTCACACCAGCATTCTGCTCTCACAGCAATAGCACCTGTCTGCTTCACCCAGCAGAATCTCTCGCTCTACCCCCAGGGTCTCTGAGTCTGAATGATAGGGAATCTGTACACCTACACAAAACCAGGACAACTGCTTCTCACTTTGTGTTCAGGTATTAAATTTGGCACTAGGGTTTCAATATAATTTCCCCTGGATCCTGCGGTCCCCATGACAACCAGGTCACATTGACTTATCACCAGGTTCCATTTGAATTTAAAGAGACAGTTTAAAACATAACCATCTGAGAAAACTTGCACCCGTTATACCATCCTCGCCAAGATCAAGGGATCAAGGAACCCCTAGCAAGATTTCCTTGACCGGCTATTCCCTTTCTCAAGGTGACTTCTATAAGGCATTTACAAGATGGAGTAGCACAAGATGGAAGCATCCACAAGATGGAGTAGCACAGTGCTTAACCCTTTGAGGAGACACCCTCAGAGAATTTGTGGAATAGAATTTGTGGTGAGAGTGTTGGTGAATTCTTGACAAAACGTACCAGAAAGTCTTCTGATGTGCTTCAGAGATCCTGCAAATCTACAGCAGCAAATGAACATGAAAATGTGAGGATCGTTTTAAATAGCATTTAAAATCCCCAGCAATGATCTGTTCGCTGGTAGAAGAGGGCATAAGGACAAGCACTAATCGCCAAAATACTTTGCAACCTTTTTAATTAGAACTAACAAGCATTTTAATTGGCAACCATTTCTATCCAGCCATCCATTCATCATGCACACTTCAACTTCTTTACCAAGATGGCATTTTGTGTTAAATATGGGCGAAGCCATGTCTGAGTTCCCATCCTCCTCACCTCAGAGGCTCTACAGTACCTTGATATGGTGCTGAAAATTGCCCACAAAGCAAACCTTTTGCTATTTTATAGCAAGCTGAAGAGGGGAATGACATTTTCAGTACAACAGCATTTGTGCTACTCTATATTCAAATATTGTGTTTCACCAGGCTTCATGATTGCCCTGGAATCTCCCAGAATTAAAGATTAATTTCTGGGACACTTTCTGTGAGCCTGCTGGGAGAAATATCATGAAGCCATTAAATAAACTAAATAATCTTTTCCCATCAAAATCCTGGAACTCCCTCCCTAACAGCACAATTACATAGATTACATAGAACATACAGTGCAGAAGGAGGCCATTCGGCCCATCGAGTCTGCACCGACCCACATTAAGCCCTCACTTCCACCCTATCCCCGTAACCCAATAACCCCTCCTAACCTTTTTGGACACTACGGGCAATTTAGCATGGCCAATCCACCTAACCTGCACGTCTTTGGACTGTAGGAGGAAACCGGAGCACCCGGAGGAAACACATGCAGACACTGGGAGATCGTGCAAACTCCGCACAGACAGTGACCCAGCGGGGAATCGAACCTGGGACCCTGGTGCTGTGAAGCCACAGTGCTAGCCACTTGTGCTACCGTGCTGTCCAATGGGTACAATGGGTGTACCTACACCTCAGGGACTGCAGTGGTTCAAGAAGGCAACTCACCACCATCTTCTGTCGGGCAACTAGGGATGGGTAATAAATGCTGGCCTAACCAGCGACAACCACATCCCATAAATGAATTTTTTAAAAACACCCACTCCCCCCCCCCAACCAACCTCCCAGTCTTTTCCTGATTCCTGTGTCCATCCTTGGCGCAGTGCTTGCTTAACAGCACTTGAGTGAAGTTATCCAAAATCCCCAAGAAGGAGAAAGTAACACCAATGGACGTCAAAGATGTGGGAGAGGTGAAGTTCGCCAGCTGCATAAGACCATAAGACATAGAAGCAGAATTAGTCCATTCGGCCCATCGAGTCTGCTCCACGATTCAATCATGGCTGATATGTTTCTCAACTCCATTCTCCTGCCTTCTCCCCATAACCAGTGATCCCCTTATGCATGGCGCTTACATACGGTCGTAAAATTGAATGTTGCAAATTGTCACCGACGGGAAGCTTAATGAGCATGTATGAGATGCTGGAGCGTGCAAATGCGGTGCCTCACATTGTTCTTCAAGATAATCGGCTTGCCTTTAACCCATCGTCAAGAAGCTGAATTTTTTTACCTCCCACCAACTTTTAGTCCCCGCCGCCATGATTCCTGCCACTGGAAGGAACTGGAAAATTCCTTCCATGGTCTCTTGCTTCCTTCACATTTCCTTAAGCATAACATCTCTAATAAACACAATTACAGCATTGATGCAACTCATCAGAACACCAATCAAATTATGGCACATGAAAACCACAAGCAATGAATGCTGTTTACTCAATTAATAAGCCAGAGACCGTGGATGGCAATCTACTCCCATTAAAAAATGTCACAAACACTAATTAAAAGCTTTTTGTTTAGGAGTTTGAAAAATTACAATAATGAAGAGCATGAAATGGCAGCTGGGAGTCCTCCTCTGCAGGATGTCAATACTCTTCAGTGCAGCTGTCTTCACAGGCTGCGGCTGACAGGAAAGAGCTTTCTTTGACTGGAAAACGATAGGGAAAAATCACTGCTATCCTTCTCATGTCAATGTCCTGCTGCTCCTGCCAGTCACCTTGGTCTCCATTATTTATCTTTTGCAGGTTTAACGGTTGATCTTCCACAGGGCTGGCTGCACAAAGGGAGTCAAGGTATGAGTGCAGTCTTCAACTGAAGCATTGGATAATTGGTACACTGATGTAATTCAATCCTTATTTTAAAGTCATGCATTTTGTCCTTATTTTGTTTCTTTTCCAGTAAATTCCTATGGCAACATTTATAACAGCAACTGTCTGTCACATTGCAATCACACCCTCCTACCAGTGGTGGTGCTGATATCATAGCTATCATAGAATTTACAGTGCAGAATTCTCAGTGGTGAAGCTCCAGAGCCTCCACTGACCGTTGTGTGTAATTACAGCCATGTATAGTCTTGCATTTCCTTTTTAATTGGGGAAAACGAACTTACAATGGAAAAATGTCCACAGACGTATGATTTTGAACCTATTGGCCTAGGTCTTCTCGGAGACCACGTATGATGCAAGATGTGAGATGGGACACACTGACTTCCATGGGACTGGCCCGGAAGTGTCAACTTCTGACAGGCAATTTCCTGCTCCATGGGAACCTCCATAAAAGTCTCTAGCTTAGTTAGAATCAGAGACTTAGGACAGCTCCGATGTTCTCACCTGCGTAGTTACCAAGGACACTTTAGACAGAAAATGCTAGTCTAATTCATGGGTAACTACGGAACTGAATCTCCCAATCACTCACACTGACAATCTCCAACTCCCAACTACCCTCATGATCTTATCCAACTACCCCAGGTCCACCTACCCACTCGCCCTCCTATACACTCACCTTCCTCCCCACTCACCCTCCTACCCACTCACCTTCCTACCCACTCACCCTCCTATCCACTCACCTTCCTACCCACTCACCTTCCTACCCACTCACCCTCCTATCCACTCACCCTCCTACCCACTCACCTTCCTACCCACTCACCCTCCTATCCACTCACCTTCCTACCCACTCACCTTCCTACCCACTCACCCTCCTATCCACTCACCCTCCTATACACTCACCTTCCTCCCCACTCACCCTCCTATCCACTCACCTTCCTACCCACTCACCCTCCTATCCACTCACCTTCCTACCCACTCACCTTCCTACCCACTCACCCTCCTATCCACTCACCCTCCTACCCACTCACCTTCCTACCCACTCACCCTCCTACCCACTCACCCTCCTACCCACTCACCTTCCTACCCACTCACCCTCCTACCCACTCACCTTCCTACCCACTCACCTTCCTACCCATTCACCGTCCTACCCACTCACCTTCCTACCCACTCACCTTCCTACCCACTCACCCTCCTACCCACTCACCCTCCTACCCACTCACCTTCCTACCCATTCACCCTCCTACCCACTCACCCTCCTACCCACTCACCTTCCTACCCACTCACCCTCCTACCCACTCACCCTCCTACCCACTCACCTTCCTACCCACTCACCTTCCTACCCACTCACCCTCCTATCCTCTCATCTTCCTACCCACTCACCTTCCTACCCATTCACCTTCCTACCCATTCACCGTCCTACCCACTCACCTTCCTACCCATTCACCCTCCTATTAACTCACCTTCCTACCCACTCACCCTCCTACCCACTCACCCTCCTACCCACTCACCTCCTACCCACTCACCTTCCTATCCACTCACCCTCCTACCCACTCACCTTCCTACCCACTCACCTCCTACCCACTCACCTTCCTATCCACTCACCCTCCTACCCATTCACCTTCCTACCCACTCACCTCCTACCCACTCACCTTCCTACCCACTCACCTCCTACCCACTCACCTCCTACCCACTCACCTTCCTATCCACTCACCCTCCTATCCACTCACCTTCCTACCCATTCACCCTCCTACCCACTCACCCTCCTACCCACTCACCTTCCTACCCACTCACCTTCCTACCCACTCACCCTCCTATCCACTCACCTTCCTGCCCATTCACCCTCCTACCCACTCACCTTTCTACCCACTCACCCTCCTACCCACTCACCTTTCTACCCACTCACCCTCCTACCCACTCACCTTCCTACCCACTCACCTTTCTACCCACTCACCCTCCTACCCACTCACCTTCCTACCCACTCACCCTCCTACCCACTCACCTTCCTACCCATTCACCCTCCTACCCACTCACCTTTCTACCCACTCACCTTCCTACCCACTCACCTTCCTACCCACTCACCTTCCTACCCACTCACCCTCCTATCCACTCACCTTCCTACCCACTCACCTTCCTACCCACTCACCTTCCTACCCACTCACCCTCCTATCCACTCACCCTCCTATCCACTCACATTCCTACCCACTCACCCTCCTATCCACTCACCTTCCTACCCACTCACCCACCTATCCACCTCACCCACTTGCCCCCTGCCCAACTGTCACCTGCCAACCTACCACCTGCCACCCTATCCACCCACCAACCTACCCACCTGTCACCCTATCCACCTTCCAACCTTCCCACCTATCACCCTATCCACCTGCCAGCCTGCCCACCTGTCACCCTATCCATCTACCAGCCTGCCCACCTATCACCCTATCCACCTGCCAACCTGCCCACCTGTCGCTCGATCCACCTGCCAGCCTGCCTACCTGTCACTCGATCCACCTGCCAGCCTGCCCACCTGTCACTCGATCCACCTGCCAGCCGGCCCACCTATCACCCTATCCACCTGTCAGCCTGCCCACCTGTCACCTGATCCACCTGTCAGCCTGCCCACCTATCACCCTATCCATCTGCCAACCTACCCACCTATCACCCTACCACCTGCGAGCCTGCCCACCTGTCACCCTATCCACCGCCACTCTACCCACCTGCCACTCTACCCAACTACCACATCAGTCAACTACCACCTCACCCTACCCACTTATCTTACCCTCTATACATGCTGCCACCCTACCCATTCAATCACTCATTCACACATTCACTAACATTCACACTGGACGTTGTAACTTACCTAACAGTAGCCAGTGCCACATAAAGAGGATGTGTCCAGTCTACCCACTGACTCTCCAGGGCTGCGATGGAATTCTTCGGGGGAATGTATACTCCACATTTCTGGAGAAGCCAGGCTTGGATGAACTGGCCAAAAATGCGGAACAGCGTCAGGCCGCTAAAAGATTTGAGCCGAGAGAAAATCTGACAATGATTGCCGCTTCAAGGAAGATTCCGGCAATATTAATTTTAATCCATCCGATTTCATGCTTATAGTTGTTTGCACAATCACAGCTTTTGAACTTGAATTTTGTTAATTAAAAATGAAGCAGCTCACGCCCAAATGCAGCAAGACTAGAACAATATCCAGGCTTGGGCTGACAACTGGCAAGTGACATTTGTGCCAAACAAGTGCCAAGCAATGAAAATCTCCAACAAAAGATAATCTAACCATCACCCCTTGACATTCAAATACATTATCACCACTGAATCCCCCATTATCAAATTCCTGAGGGTTACCATTGCCCAGAAATTTAACTGGGCTAGCCATATAAATACTGTGGCTACTAGAGCAAGTCAGAGACTAGGAACCTTATGGTGACTATCTCACCTTCTAACTCCCCAAAACCTGTCCACCATTTAAAAGGCACAAGTCAGGAGTGTGATGGAAACTCTCCCCTTGCCTGGATGAGTGCAGCTCCAACAACACTGAAGAAGCTCGACACCATCCAGGACCAATCAGCCCACTTGATCGGTACTCCTTCCACAAATTAAATCCCTCCACAGCCAAGAAGAATGGCAACAGTGTGTACCATCTACAAGATACACTGCAGAAGCTCACCACTGCTCCATTGGCTTCACCTATCAAACCATGACAACTACCAGCTAGAAGGCCATGGGCAGCAGATACATGAGAACACCACCACCTGCAGATTCCCCTTCAAGGGGCGGCACAGTAGCACAATGGGTAGCACTTTTGCTTCACAGCTCCAGGGTCACAGGTTCGATTCCCGGAATGGGTCACTGTCTGTGCGGAGTCTGCATGTTCTCCCCGTGTCTGCGTGGGTTTCCTCCGGGTGCTCCGGTTTTCTCCCACAAATCCCAAAAGACGTGCTCGTTAGGTGAATTGGATATTCTGAATTCTCCCTCTGCGTACTCGAACAGGAGCCGGAATGTGGCGACTATGGGCTTTTCACAGTAACTTCATTGCAGTGTTAATGTAAGCCTACTTGTGACAATAAGGATTATTATTATTAATCACTATCCTGACTTGGGAATGTATCGCCGTTCCTTCACTGTTGCTGGGTCAAAATCCTGGTACTCCCTCTCTACACCACATGGACTGCAGCGGTTCAAGAAGTCAGCTCACCACCACCTTCTCAAGGGCAACTAGGGATGGGCAATAAATGCTGGTCTAGCCAGCGACGCCCACATCCCGCAAAATTAATGTTTAAAAAGGTGTAACAAAGGCATGGATGCAGGTTTGAGCAGCCCATGAGCTGAGGCAGGGACAGAGTTGGGAAATGTTATGGCTGCAAGAGCAGGTCAGAAAATAGGAATCCTGTGGTGAATATCCCACCATAAGTCCCCAAAGCCTGTCCATCATCTAAAACATGAACAATCGGGCAGACAATCGGGCGCTCGGCCAAAATCAAGGTCCCTGCCGGGCGCTGATTCGCGTGTCATGCTCTGGATCGCCCTGGCAACGATAACAATGTTTGTGCCCCACGCTGGCGGGAGAATGCAAAACCGACATTTGCATGTATTTAAATCTATTTTAAAAATAAATTTACAGTACCCAATTATTTTTTTTCTAATGAAGGGGTAGTTTAGTGTGGCCAATACATCTAACCTAAACATCTTGGGGTTGTGGGGGTGAGACCCACGCAGACACGGGGAGAATGTGCAAACTCCACACGGACAGTGACCCGCATTTAAATCTGATTAGCGGGTAGGACAGATTATGCTCCGCCCTTCCATGATGCTCCACTCCTTGCAGGCAGAAGTGTTGTAGGTGTGAATTACTACAAGTATTTACAAATGTGAACTGGGTGACATGGCTGCAGAGGGAGAGCAGGAGGCTAAAGAAACACTGAAAATCCATTGAAAACTGTCGGGCTTGCTGGTGGGCTGGATACCTGGACCGGGGGTAGTAGCGAGCAGTGACTTGGTGCCCAGTCCGTGGTCTGGGGGTGTCCCCCTCGGGATCGGGGAGGCCTGGCTCAGACCGTCATTGCTGCCATCTCTCTTTTAAACACATCCCTTTGGTGCTACTTACAGGCTCCTGGCTGCTCACACTGCTGAGTGCAGCCTGAGTCCATTAAATGCTCAAAAGGCCTCTGGTCATCTGGGAACCCACCCAGGCTGCCCTCATACCCCAGTTGTGTCATCAAGGGCCAAGCTCTATCAGGAGCCCACCACTCTTCAGAAGCGCTGCCCCATTGCAGAGGAAGCAAGGTGTCAGCAGAGCTCATGCAAACCAGAGTTCACCTGCACCGCGGCCTTTGGAACCCTCCCAGGTTCTCTGCCCGTCTTAGGGCAGAGGCCTCACCAGTGACCTCCATCCTTCTGGACCACCAACTGTCCTCTCCTGGTGAGGCTCGCAGTGCTGACTGCCTGTACCACCACCTCCAAGGCAGTGTTCAGGAGGGCAGGCATGAGTCTGCGGCCCTCGCTGGGGAAGAGGGTGTCCGCTCCTCACTGACACAGAGCTGTGGGTCCATCTCGGAACCCCGACCTCGGGGGTCAGGTCTTCTCTGAGCCAATTTGGTAGTTGCAGTGTGTGTGATAAGTAGAGCGCTGAAAAACAGCTCCAGCTGCAAGGTTCTTTGGTACTAACTCCAGCCCCTGGTAGGCCGGGAATTGCTTAGAATTTGCACCGGCAGAGTGCTGGCTCATTTGCATGTCCTGACTTGCACACCGAATTCGCCCCCAATGAGAAAGCGAATCGCACACAATTCAGTCCCGGTGGCAACACTTTAGGCTGGATTCTTCCGCCCCGCCTGTCGCAAGAACGCCACGGGCGGTACGTGGACAATGGAGAAGTCCATTGACTTGGGGCAGGCCGGAGAATCCTGCCCTTTGTCTCCCAACCGGAGAATTTCGCCCAGTGGCTTCAGTCATTTGGATTTGTATTTCTCATCAACAGCAGAATTCAATTTAATCTCATGACACAGCATATCCCTCACTCTGCCATCACCATAAAGCCAAGCAACCAATTGTGGTGCAATGAGCAGTATGAAAAAGCAGACCTGGAGCAGAACCTGGCATGCCTCAACCTGGTGAAGTAGCAAAAGCATCACAGGATTGCATGTATGCTGAACAGCAGAGACAGAATGCAAAGGATAGAGCCAAGTGATCGTGTATCCAACAGATATGATTAAAGCTCTGCCACATACAGTCATGAATGGTGGCGGACAATTAAACAACTAACAGAGGAGGAGGCTCCATGAACATCCCCATACTTAACAATGACAGAAGCCACTGGGTTTTTGTGAATGCAAAAGACATTTCCACCATCACAGGTGCCCATTTTCAGCCAATTCTATTCACTCAATGTGATATCAAGAAATAGCTGGAGACATTGGATGTAACAAATGGTCACAACATCCTGGCTGTCATGATGAATGTTTATGCTCTTGAACTATCTGTGTCTCTAGCCGAACTCTTTCAGTACATCTACAACACTGACATCCACCTGACAAAATGAAAATAGACCGGGTATGTCCTGCCAACAAAAAAGAAGGAAAAGTCCATTCCGACCAATTATTGCCCCATCACTCTTCTCAATCATCGGCAAAGTGATGGAAGGTGTCATTATCAGTGCTATCAGACAGAATTTACTCATCAATATCTGCTCATTGATACTCAGTTTGGTTCCAAGCAGCTCCAGACCTCATTACAGCCTTGGTCCAAACATGGACAAAAGAGCTGAATTCCAGACAGGAATTGAAAGTGACTGTCCTTGATATCAAGGCAGCCTTTGATCCGAGTGTGACATCAAGAAACCCCAATACAATTGAAGTCAGTGGGAATCAAGACAGAAACTCTCTACTGGCTGGAGTCAGGAAGATGGTTGTGGTTGTTGGAGGCCAATCATCTCAGTCCGAGGACATTGCACCAGGAGCTCCTCATAACCATTCCTGATTTTCCCGCTGTCATGAGTGGAGACGTTTGCGGGTGATTGCACAGTGTTCAATTCCATCTGCAACTCCTTAGATATTGCACTGTAGGATTTCACCAAGACATCTTTGACAACACCTCTCAAACTTGTGAGCTCCATCCCTGGATTAATAACAAGGCAAGAGACACGTGGAAACTCACACACCTTCTTGTCTTGTAAATGTTTCACTATTCTTTCATTGCCCTGGAAATACTCCGAATAACCACCTACCAGCACTGTGGCATTACCCTCAATAACCACTCTGCTATGCTTCCCAGATTTCATGAATGGATAAAATATCATCCATTGTATCCTGCCATAATATTTTCTATATATCATGGCTTCATCTTCGGACATGGTCTCCAATTATTCAAATTGATTGCCAAGTTGTTAAATGGTTTAAAAATGGGAACTGAATTAGATTAGGTCGCTTGACTCCCAACATACTAGCTGAAATTCAGCCCAGGCTCATGGGATGTGAATCTCCAGTTGTCTCTAGGGATTGCACATGAAAAGAATTCAGACTGTTCCACCCAACTTTCCAATGGGAATGGATTTACAGCACTTGGAGCCAATTGGTAATGTAATTTAGGATGGTTGGTGTGGGGAATGGGAAGAGGCTGTCTCCTGAGGTTTGGACCAGGCCACATTGTTGAAGCACCGTATGCTTCATGTAGCCTTGCTGTGCTATATCTGACATGGATTTGCTGTGCGCCGAGTCTGTGATAACTGAGCTGGATGATGTTCCATTCCTCAGCACTGGTATCCTTTTACCAAGCTTACTAAGTACAAAAAGTGGCATGCATTTATTTAAAATGGCATCAATGATGTGCAAGAATTGTTTTGCTCCTTTCTGACTGATGCACGATCAATTACACAAAGACGAGAGTAGGATGTAATCGAGGCTTTATTACACTGAGATGTTTGGCCTCCTACAGCAGCTGACGAAATGGCTGCTGTACTGGGAGCACACATATTTATACTCCACCTACTGGGTGGAACCAGCAGGCAGGGATCTACCCCCATACCTGTAGTACAGGGGCCTTACCGTAAAGCACCTATATCAACATCCTATATATACAATATATACATCAGTGGTGACTACCACACTGACACAATTCACTTAAGTTGTGTCAGAATGGGTGAGCAAAGCCAGCATTAAATACAAAATCATTAGTTAAATTAGCAGGAGGGTGGAAAGTACTGAGCATCACCAATGTGAAAAAGGTATTTTGTGGTGTTTATATAATTGGTTCAATTGGCACTTAGGGACTGGAATAAAGGACAAAACTTGGCAAGTATCTCACTAATCGCTATAATGTCACAAATAGTAAATGTGAGCTCAAAAGGACCATTCTTATATCTGTGGAAATGACCCAATCACTTCAAGGCTGTGTAATGTAGCACACAGCATTCATAATCGACCTCATGTTATTCATTGATTGCTAATGTGGTGTGGACGGATGAGTTTGATACTCTCTGACAAATCAATTCAGGAACAAAATGAGGGGACTCTTCCCCTTCCCCTTTTGTGAGTAAGAGAGTAATTGGTGTTTCGTTAGACGAGAAGATGCCTGCGCTGTCAAGCAATCTTTACATAGGGTTCAAAAAGCAATTTAGCAAATTCAGATTGTCGTCCCTCTACAGGCTTTGTCAAGGACATCAAGCTGCGAAGGCTGCAAAGGTGTCCAGGTCAGACTCCTGCAAATAATAAGGCTGTAAAAAAAGAATCATGAATTCTGCACTGCAGAGCTGCCAGCTGATTAAATCTCTGCAGTAAGTTAGCCAACCTGCTGTTTACATAGTTGGTATGCTAAAAAATCATATGACTTGTTTCAGAGATTGCAGCACCACTGTTTATTGAACTTTAAAATGCCCTCTACCTTCCCATGGAACCAATCAGGTGATCGGATGAAGTAATGAAGTGTCACAGAACGAGGAGACAAAAATTACTGCTACTCTGGGTCAGACCCGAGGTTTCACTCCTCTACCGTTCTAGTAAATGTCCTCGGCTATTTGAAAATTGTTTTCCCTGTAGGCGAAACCAAAAGCAATTTGTTTTGCTTCTCTCAGTAATCGGGAGAACACATCGCTATCACTGCGTTGAAATATCTTTGATCTCTGTCTGTTATTGTTGATTCCAGAGATAATAATAATCTTTATTTGAGGGTTTTGTCGTATGAAGATCGGAAAGTTTGGGCCTATTCTCTCCAGAGATTAAAAGGATGAGCAGAGATCAAATTGAGGTATACAAGATGATAGAAAGTATGGATAAAATAGATGTGGAGCAGACACTTCCTCTTCTCGAACGAGAGGTCATAACCTCAGGATAAGAGGTAGCAAATTTAAAACAGAGTTGAGGAGAAACTACTTCTCCCGAAGGGTTGTGAATCTGTGGAGAGTGCGGTGGATGCTGGGACAGTGAGTAAATTTAAGGACGAGTTTGACAGATTTTTAATGGGTTGAAGGATCATGGAGAACGGGCAGGACAGTTGAGGCCAGGATGAGATCAGCCAAGATCTCATGGGCCAAATGGCCTAATTCTGCTCCTATATCTTATGAACTTATGTGAGGAGCCAGGTAAATACAGAAGAAGGCAATAGTTTTTTTGAGGTGAATAACACGTTGAAACACCCGACATCAAAAGCCAGGCTCGGGAAAAAGCAGGAGGCTGCAGCAGATGAGGTTCTGTCCATCGCTGAGGCCAGAATGCAGAGGAGTCTTTCTGTTTAAAATAAGATGATCCACTGAAGTTGGGTAGTGTAATGACTTCATTACCTTACATCAATGGTGGGCAACCTCTGGCCCGGGGGCCTCATGCAGCCCATCTGGGCTCTGAGTGCGGCCCGCGAGACATTTTGACCTTTGACCATGCTCAAGATTGTCACAATCCGCTGATTTCTGTCCATGTAGTTTTTCTCCTACCGGTATGGCTGACGTGATGTGCACATAAACAAGGGCAAGTGAAGTGAGTTGCATGTTGATTGCTCACCACATTGACTGAGAGAACCGTGCACTCCCTCTGTGTCCAAAGTGTAAATATTTCCTTTGCTTTTACCATTTGAAGTTTAAGACAAAGATAGATAGGTTCTTGATTAATAAGGAGATCGGGGTTATGGGGAGAAGGCAGGAGAATGGGGATGTGAAACATATCAGCCATGATTAAATGGCGGAGTAGACTCGATGGGCCGAATGGCCTAATTCTGCTCATATGTCTATGATCTTATGATGACGGTTCTATTAATATATGATGATCAAGCATGTTCTATAAGTTGTTATGAAATATTCAGTATGTATCAAATGTATTCAATCCTATTCCAGGGTCATGGTTAGTCAACAAGCTCAATTTCAATCTTACGACCCACTGAGATGAATGAGGGTATTACAATCCCAGACCAGACCCTAACAGTGGCTAGGATACTGGATAGAAACCTCAATATTTTAGTTTATTTGAATGACCACAATATTAAACTTTGTTCATCCGAAAAGAACAGCTTACAATTTACACCACTACTCAATTTCCCACTAAACAACAAGAGATAAAACCTACAGCTCTCAATCTTTCTTACTGTGGAACAATTGTTGACTCAGTGTCAGGCAGATCAGAATTCAACCTCCTCTCTCCAAAGCTTCCTCCAAAAACTGCCTCCCTCAACAGCTTTCTCCAAAAACCACTTCTCCAAAGCCTTTCAAAATGTCTCGCTGCATTCCCAGGCTCCACCCAGCAATGGCCTCATCTCCCCAAGCTGAAAAACAAATGATCTCTACAAGCTGCAAAGCACATTAACTCTCCAGGGACTTCCGCAGTCAAACCACTGACCATTAGTCTTGACTGAAAAATACATTCCTTTGTTAATTTCACTTTCTGGGTGCTGATAACATCCACGCCCTGCACAACAGAATTATTTTTTAAAAATGACCATTGCAGTCAAATACTGCCCAATACTTAGAACCCCACTTCTGAATGTGGACGCAAAGGTATTGGCGAAGGTACTGGCGGGTAGGCTGGAGGAGTGCCTCCCGAAGGTGATAGGGGAGGATCAGACGGGGCTCGTGAAAGGGAGGCAGCTCTTTTCAAACATTAGGAGGGTATTGAACATCGTTATGGCACCGGCGGAGGGGAAGGAAACAGAGGTGGTTGTGGCATTGGACGCTGAGAAGGCGTTTGACCGGGTAGAATGGGGGTACTTGATAGCAGTTCTGGAGCGGTTTGGGATTGGACCAAGATTTGTGAACTGGGTAAAGCTATTATATAAGGAGCTGAGGGCGAGTGTCCGTACAAACAACATCAGCTCGAGATACTTTTCTCTCCACCGTGGGACTAGGCAGGGATGTCCTATGTCCCCCCTGCTGTTTGCACTCGCGATTGAGCCGTTGGCCATCGCCTTAAGAAGTTCGGGGGTATGGAAAGGAATAGTGCGGGAAGGGGCGTAGAGCATAGGGTGTCCTTATATGCCGATGACGTGCTGTTATACGTGTCGGAACCGAGTGTGTCGATAGGGGGAGTATTGGAGCTGCTTCGAGTGTTTGGGTCTTTCTCGGGGTACAAACTAAATCTAGACAAGAGTGAGTATTTTGTGGTGTCTCGGCCGGGGGTGGGGGCAGGGGCCATTCCATAGGGCAGGGATTCACTTTAGGTACCTGGGGGTGCAGGTTGCCCGGGAGTGGGGGGGGGGGGCTCCGCAGGTACTACATTTCTAGTTTGGTGGGGAGAGTGAAAGCTGATCTGGCAAGGTGGGATAGCCTTCCTCTGTCACTGGCGGGTCGGGTACAGGTGGTTAAAATGAACGTGTTGCCGCGATTTCTGTTTATTTTTCAATGAACAAAGAACAAAGAACAAAGAAAGAACAAAGAAAAGTACAGCACAGGAACAGGCCCTTCGGCCCTCCAAGCCCGTGCCGACCATGCTGCCCGACTAAACTACAATCTTCAATCTTCAATGCCTGTCGATTTTCCTGCCAAAGGCTGTTTTCAGAGAGATTGAGGGAAGAATTACTTTGTTCATATGGGGAGGGATGGTGGCCAGGGTTAGAAAGGTGCTGCTACAGAGGGGAAGGCAGGCAGGGGGTTTGGGTCTTCCAAACCTGATGTATTACTACTGGGCGGCGAATGTGGAGAAGGTGCGGAGCTGGGTCAGAGGGGTTGATTTCCAGTGGGTCAGAATGGAGGAGAGTAGGGCAGCACGGTGGCGCAGTGGTTAGCATTGTTGCCTACGGTGCTGAGGACTCGGGTTCGAATCCCGGCCCTGGGTCACTGTCCGTGTGGAGTTTGCACATTCTCCCCGTGTTTGCGTGGGTTTTGCCCCCACAACCCAAAGATGTGCAGGCTAGGTGGACTGGCCACACTAAATTGTCCCTTAATTGGAAAAAATAATTGGGTACTCTAAATTTATAAAAAGAAGAAAAAAAGAATGGAGGAGAGGTTGTGCAGGGGGTCGGGATTGAAAGCACTAGCAACAGCGCCGCTCCCGATGGCCCCAGGGAAATACTCAGGGAGTCTGGTAATAATAGCTTCATTGAGAATTTGGAGGCAGTTTCACCAACACTTCGGATTGGGGGCAGGGTCAAGGGAAATGCCGATTCGGGGGAACCACAGATTTGAGCGAGGGAAGTGGGATGGAAATTTTCGGAAATGGGAGGAGAAGTGGATTAAGACACTAAAAGATTTGTTTCTTACAGGTCGGTTTGCAGGATTGAAGGAGCTGGAAGCGAAGTATGGGCTGGAGCAGGGGGAAATGTTTAGATACATGCAGGTTTGAGATTTTGCCAGAAAGGAGATACAGAGCTTCCCGGTGGAGCCGGCCTCCACATTGCTGGAGTAGGTGCTGACGACAGGGGGGCTAGAGAAGAGGGTAGTGTCAGCGGTTTACGGAGTTATTTTGGTAGAAGAGAAGGCACCACTGGAAGGGATCAAAGCAAAGTGGGAGTAAGAGTTGGGAGAGGATATGGAGGAGGGGTTCTGGCATGAGGTGCTCCGGAGAGTGAATGCCTCCACCTTGTGCGCGAGGTTGGGGCAGAAGGTGGTGTACAGAGCACAGCTCACGAGGGCGAGAATGAGCTGATTCTTTGAAGGAGTAGAAGATGTGTGTGAACGTTGCGGGGGGGAAGAGGGGGGGGGGGGGCGCTAATCATGGTTCATATGTTTTGGTCCTGTCCAAAGCTAGAGGATTACTGGAAGGAGGTTTTTAGGGTAATTTCTAAAGTGGTGCACGTGAAACTGGACCCGGGCCCCCGGGAGGTATATTCGGGGTGTCGGACCAGCCAGGGTTGGAAACAGGTGCGGAGGCAGATGTTGTAGCCTTTGCCTCGTTGATCGCCCAAAGGCAGATCCTGTTGGGATGGAGAGCAACCTCTCCACCCTGTGCCCGGGCGTGGCGGGCGGACCTGTTGGAAGTCTTGACTCTTGAGAAGGTTAAGTTTGAACTGAGGGGAAGGATGGAGGGGTTCTACAATTCATGGGCATTATTCATTATGCACTTTCAAGAACTAGATAACATCGAACATTAGTTGGGGGGGTTGGGTGGGAGGGTTGGGGGAGGGGGACGGTGTGTGTTAATGGTGACTATGGGTGATTCCTGATTCCTTTTTGTCATTTGTTTATGTAAACATGCGGGCTAATGTTTGGGGTTTGCTGGGAGGATGGGACCATTGTTATTGATATGGGGATTGACGTATTTGTTACTGCTTAATGTTTGTTGTTGTTGGGTGTAGATTTGGGAGAAAATGTGAAAAAGGAGAATAAAAAATATTTAAAAAAAAAAAATACTTAGAACCCAATAGTCTTAAAGTCTTCCTGTCATCACAAGGGTAACTCGTGCAGCCCAATCACCAGCCCAGGTTGTTTATTGCTGCTTTATATCATTCCACCTTCAGGGAACTGGAACCATCAGCATTCAGGCAATAATCCCCGTTAATCGAATATGTCTTCTTCTTGTTTAAAGAGATTTCTAAGGGAAATTGTAGGCCTTTGAGAATGTATCAAATGTACAATTTTCATTAATTTGATCAATTCAGTGCTGGCAACTAAAATTTTGGTGTGTTCATTCCATGGCCTTGTGTTATAAACTGAGCAACCCTGGCCACGTGGTTTGAAGCAGAATGAACCTCACACTACTTTGAGCTGTTTGGTAGTCCTGAAAAGTGCCAGTTGAATGCAAGTCTTTTTTTCTTGATTTCTTTCTCCGTACTATCCCAACAATGCACAATCATCAACGCCTTAAAGGGTCGCTGTCTGCTTGAGCACAAGTATCTATACTGAAACTAGAGTTTGTCACAAGATGTTGTGTGCTGTTCGGTAGATCTCATGAAGATTTTCTGAGTCTTGTATAGTTTAACAGTAGGTGTTTATTAGTGGCTTGCCTCTACACACACCCCTGTCGCCCAGTATAAGACTGCCCTCTAGACTTGCATCATGTGTTCCTTTAGATCACAGTGTGGATGGTACTGTGCTCAGTCCCACATTTACCTTTTCTGTGTCAGAATCTTATACTAGATAGAAACATAGAAAATAGGACTAGGAGTAGGCCATTTGGCCCATTGAGTTCTGCTATTTAATGTGATCATGGCTGATCCTCTATCTCAACACCATATTCCCACACTCTTCCTGTACCTCTTGATACCTTTAGTGTCTAGAACTCTATATATTTCTTCCTTAAGTACATCCAATGACTTGGCCTCCACAGCCTTCTGTGGTAGAGAATTCCATAGGTTCACCACCTTCTGAGTGAAGAAATTTCTCCTGATCTCAGTTCTAAATGGCCTATCCCATAACCAGAAAACATGAAACCTTATTTTAAACCCCCAAACAGGTGAAACATCATCTCTGTCCAGCCCTGTCAGAATTTTAATATGTTTCAGTGAGCTAAAATTCTCCCAAGTCCTTATCCAATGTATTTACAATGCCTTCCTGTTTACCCAACATATTTATAGTACTTCTAATACCCCTTCTACCTTTCCAATTCTCTGTGTTTACAGGTTTAGGCAGTCTGAAGATTTTAGAATTCTTCCCAGTCTTTTCTTTCTAACAGTTGGAGGAGTGGTAGGGGCCTATTGTACTAAGTGAACCTGGATGATTAGGAGGTTGTTTTGAATGTGGCCATTCTCGTGTTCGGTTAATTGATCTTGTAGCGCACAAAGACTCCATGAGACGAATATAGTGAAGTCGATGAGGCTTTATTAAGCGTGTCTGTTCCCCAGCAGCTCGATAGTAAACTGGCCTGCGGGGGAAGACACCGGCTTCTTATACTCCGCCTTCAGGGCGGAGCCTGAGGTCAACGGACAACCAGGACCCGGGATCTGTCAGCCAATGACATTAGGGCTTCCAGTCCCACATGACCCCCAATACATACTACCACAGATCTTAATTCTCTTTTTTTGTTCTTTGAAGGTAAACCTCTGCTTCTCAGCTCCCCACCTGGTCTTATTGATGGACATTGGCCTATCCAGCACCTTATGGGAAGAATTAATTTGAGCTGATGTGTTGTGTTCGTTCTGTTTTTCTTCACCCTTGTAGTTTGCTGTGATGCGTTTGGGAGTTTACGTTTCATGGATGAAACGTTAATTTCACAACATTCACCAAGAATTTTGATTGCTCTTATTTTCCAATTGTTTTTTGTCTCATGGATCTTTGCATTCAGCTCAGCAACTACTCTGGTAAGGGGAAAAGCTATGAAGGGGGTTATCGTAGAGGGAAGGGACAAAGCAGGGATAGGAGCATAGTTAGGTTGGGGATAAAATTGGGAGAGACGGGGCGAAATTGGGAGGGGGGAAAAGCTGGAGAATGGGGCAAAGATGGAGCGGGGGGCAACGCTGGAGGGGGCAAAGCTGGAGGGGGGCAGAACTTCAGAACTGGAAGGCATGTTTTCACAAGTTAAAAAGCATTAAAGCGGTTATCAATTTGTGTATTCTTGTGGATTGCACCTTTCTGTTCTGTGGGACGAAGGTGGGCGGAGTCAGGAGGGGCATGATGTCATGGGGGTAGAGGTGTGGCCCACAGAAATGAAGGTGAGCGCGGGGTGTTACTAAGTGTAAGTCAGCCATTGCTGCCAGTTGCTGTTGCAGTTTGGGTACTATTTTGGTATTTTGAAACAGATTTATTTTTACGATATCCGGAATGTTTCAAGGGCTGGTTTAGCACACTGGGCTAAATTGCTGGCTTTTAAAGCAGACCAAGGCAGGCCAGCAGCACGGTTCAATTCCCGTACCAGCCTCCCCGAACAGCCGCCGGAATGTGGCGACTAGGGGCTTTTCACAGTAACTTCATTGAAGCCAACTCGTGACAATAAGCGATTTTCATTTCATTTCATGTTCTTTATCTCTCTGGCATCATTGTGTGGTTTGCTTGTGAATTGACTTTTTCTCTTTTAATGCTTTACTGGAAGTTTTCTGTCCCTCCTTTTAAACGTGGTATGCATCTTAAGTTACACAGAATGACTTATCTGCGTTCTGCCCTCAGCAGTGGACAGAATCAGATCTGCTGCAGTCTCCTGCTTTTTCCTGAGGCTGTCTTTTGTTGTCAGATTTTTCGATGTGCTATTCACCTCCAAAAGCACTATCGCCCTCTCCTGCATTTACCTCGCTCCTCACAGACAGAGATCCCAATATATTTCAATGCAATGGTAGTGATGTGTTTTTCTGATTACTGAGAGAAGCAAATCAAATTGCCTTTTGGGGAAAACAGTTTTCAAATAGACGGGGACATTTATTAGAATGGTGCCAGGTGGGCAGGTGTTCTTAGGGTTCTCCTCAGGGTAAAGAACGCTAAGGGGAGATTCAATTGAGTTCATCAAAATTAGGAGGGTTTTGATAGACCACATAAGATGAAATTTGCCAAGTGCCAGAGGTGAGATGAGGAGAAATGTTCTTTAAACAGGGAGTTGTTATGATCAGGAGTGCCCTATCGGGAAGGGTGGTGGAAGCAGATTCAATAATACCATTCACAAGGGAAATGGATAACTACTTTAAGGAGTGTGGTGAAAGTGCAGATGAGTGGGAACAATTTGATAGCTCATTCAATGAGACTGTGCAGGTATTATGGGCTGGATGGCTTCCTTCTGCATTGTGCCATGCCATGATTCCGTGATTCGTATCAACATTTGACTCTCAGCTCCATCCTTCGAAGAAAATTAATAGGGATTAAGTTTTGATTTATATTGTCAATGCAATTCATATTTTCAAATCCTTTCTGCGTAGGATTTCCCAGGGAATCCTAAAATGTGATTGCCCCTTTAAGGAGCAATTGTTCAAGGGCCACTTGACAGATCCAGAGCCTATGGGGATAGAACACATGAATATTAGCCTATCAGGTGTTTGGGGGCGGACCGGGCTGTTGGTGTTTTGGAAAGTTTAGCTTGGGGGTCGAGGGAACAAGATCTGTTTAGTAGTAGTAATGTGTTGTATATAAAGTTCTTCTTAGTTTAATAAATCATCACTGTGATTTAACACCACCTTGTCACTTGCCTCACAATACAACATTGGCGCTGAGAATTTAATCAATCCACTCAGAGGAAATTGGAAGAGGGAGAGTGGCCTCTCAGAGTACTGAAAATGTAAAAGATCATCAGCAGTCGATTAGCTGGGCCACTATTCGGGGAAATTGATCTGTTTGATGTGGAGGTTTAAAGGATATGTTGAAAGGATTTGATACTTTTTCACTGCCAATGAAATGGCAGAAGACAAACAGAAAGTAATATAATTTACAGTTTGTGGCCCACAAACATATAACCTCATGCAAAACTTAACATTTCCAGAGGCTCCGGACTCTAAGTCCTTTGATTAATTAGTGAGGGACCATGACAATCCCCGACCTTCCTTTAATATACTGCATTCTAAATGTCATACAGCCATTAGAGGTCCTGGAGAAATGGTATACACTGTTGTACATTGTGAATTTGGCACTTCTCTCAGTGACATGCTGCGTGACTGGTTAGTCTGTGAGATCAACAACTTAACTATTCAGAAGAAGTTTCTGGAAGAAACCAAGATATCCTTGGATAAAGTGGTTGAGTTGGCTCAAGTGACTGAAAGTGCTGAGCAAAGCGCTTTTGAATGACAAAATGTGCAAAGCAAGGCGAACCAGTTATGGCGGGAAGCGGCAGCTGCTAGAGGTTCCAGAAGCGAGGGGGCAACAGAGCCAGAGAAGAAGAAAAGTGACTGGTATTCACAAGGAATTCATCTGTTTCAAATGTAATATGAGTGGACATGTACAAGCCAGAGTCAGACAGTCTGCTCCAAGTCCCCCCCCCCCCCACCCCAAAAGAAATCCAGTGAACAAGCTTGAGGAAGACCCTGAAGAAAAATCCCAAGTATGTAAGCTGAACATGGTGAGATTCAGTAAAAGACTCCCAATTGAGATTGTCCATGTTGTCACTAGCCGCCCGCTTAAAATGGAGGTTGTTGTGTTCTTTGTTTTTGTTCTCTCACAATGGTGGAGGTTGTAGTGTTAACAAAGAACAGCAAGCAGTCTTTAACAAACAAAGCTAATTTATTACACTACACTGAATTAGATTTGAACATATTACTAAGGAATTAGTTAAATAAAGATTACACTACACATCTACAATATTAAACTATGCTATTAGTTAAACTATCTCACACCTACTCTGTCTCTACTTCTCTTATTCTCTCCTGCTCTCTCCCAGAAGTCAAAGAGGCATGTGACATTTATATGGTTGCTCTATAGCACCATCTAGTGACTAGAGTAGTAACATTACATTAACCCTACTCGACAATATCCACATATTGTGACAGAGGTCAATACAGGGGCAGCTGCCAGAGTAGTGGGTGAGCAAAGCTTAGGTCCTTGTAGGGAGAGCTGCAGTATCTGAATCTCAGCAATACATTGACCTCCTTAGCCAAGTGTGCTGGGGAGGCACTGAAAATATTAGGGGCTGCATCCATACCAGTATTGTTCTAACATCTGTCAGCCCAGCTGCCTTTAATTGTAGTGCAGAGGCAAAGGCCAAGCTTCAAGGGGCAGGATTGGTTGAAGAAAATCAAAGTGAATTGGTTAGAAATATTCAGCATCATCGATGGGCTTTTCCAGGAACTTCTTTGGAAATACCACAAGGTCTTCAGAGAGAGTTAGGATGCATCAAAGGGGTTAAAGCAAAGATCTATGTAGAGCCAGAAGCAACCAAATTATTTTCATGCCAGACCAGTGCCTGCTGCTCGACACCATGAAGTGGAGGTGGAGTTGAAGTGTTTGGAGGATATGGGGGCAATTACTCCCGTATTCCAGTGTGGGCAAGGGCACGGTGGAACAATGGTTAGCACTGTTGCCTCACAGCACCAGTGACCCTGGTTCAATTCCGGCCTCAGGTGACTGTCTGTGTGGAGTTTACGCATTCTCCCTGTGTCTGCGTGGGTTTCCTCCAGGTGTTCTGGTTTCCTCCCACAGTCCAAAGACAAGCCGGTTATGTGGATTGGCCATTCAAAATTGCCCCTTAGTGCCCAAACGTTTAGGTGGGGTTACTGGGTTATAGGGATAGGGTGGGACGTGGGTCTAGATAGAGTGCTCTTTCAGAGGGTCGGTATGGACCCGATAGGCCAAATGGCCTCCTTCTGCACTGTAGGGATTCTATGATTCTACAGTTTTCAGAATGAGCCGCACCAATCGTCCCACTGTTGAAGACGGACCACACAGTTTGAATCTGAAGATAATGGTGAACAGGGCTGCTAAAGTAGATTTAAGCCATTCGTACTAGCAGCTTGAACTTGAAGATGAGTCAAGAAAGCTTGTTGCTTTAAATACCCACTGTCATGATATACATCAGCATATCATGGTGCAATCACACACACTGACACACTGATGGACATACAGTAGGACCAACCAGCATACACAACATCGCAGCCAATCACCAGTGAGAGCACATGCACTATAAAGACAGGGGACACCAGAGTTCCCGCTCATTCTAGCAGCAGCCAGCTCAGAGCACAGAGCTCACAGCCTGCCTCTCCTACATTCACCATGTGCTGAGTGCCTCACCTAGATAGTGATAGGACAGGGTCCACAGATAAGCTGGTAATGCACGTACCCAAGCTTACAGTATGTTATTACAGTTGAGTTGTTAATCAAATAGAGTTACACCATCTCCAGCCGTGTTGACCTGTTTGTAGACCAGAACACCCAACACGACATGGTTCCAGGAGTGGACGCATACTAGCCCCTGTGAGACCTACCTGCAACTTATCAGCAATCCGCCATCCTGCAGCATGGAGAACATCAACCCGTCGCCACCGCTACGCATCGCTGGCAATCTCGGGGTGAATTGGAAGCTTTTTAAACAGCGCTTCCAGCTCTTCCTAGAGGCCACAGACAGGGAGAATGCATCGGACACCAGGAAGATTGCCCTTCTTCTCTCCATGGCAGGGCAACATGCCATCCACATCTTTAACACCCTTACATTCGCGGACGGCGAGGACAGAACCAAATACAAGACGGTGCTACTAAAATTTGATGAACACTTCAGCGTCGAAGTTAACGAAAGCTTTGAAAGGTACCTGTTCCAGCAGCGCCTGCAGGGTAAGGACGAGCCTTTCCAGTCTTATTTAACGCACTTCCGCATCCTCGCGCAGTCCTGCGGCTATGGGCCCACCTCTGACTCCATGATACGCGACCAGATAGTTTTCGGGGTCATGTCGGATACCCTGCGCCAGCAGCTCCTTAAAATCAAGCCACACACCCTAGCGACGGCCATCGAGACCTGCGTCCTGCATGAGAACGCCACCAGCCAGTACTCACACATCCAGGCGGCTGAAACGACACGGCAGGGGACCCACGAGGCGGAGCAGGTCCAGACGATCGAGTACCTCTCGGCCAGCGGCCCGGAGAAGGGCAGCCGTTTTGCGCGCTTTCCGATGCCTCTCGCACTTGTACGCGCCAGAAGAGGGGACGTTGACGCGGTGGAACGCGATGCGCAGGCGCGCACTATGCAAGACCGCACCGCACATGCACGGTGGCGCAACGAACGCACTGACATCATGACGTGCAGCAACTGTGGCTTCCTCCGCCCATTTAAAGCGGCAATGTCCAGCCACAGTGCGACAATGCCTACGCTGTGGCAGGCTTGGCCACTATGCTGCCTGCTGTCGAGCACCTCAGCCTGCCAACTCGCAACAGTTTAACCAGCCTCGCAGAAATGTTCGGCCAATTCTACCCATGTTCACCGAGTCCGATCCTGACGTCATACAGACCAGTGACACTGAGGACAGGGAGCCTTTCCGCATTGCTGTCATCAACAAGAACAAGCTGTCCCCGAGTCGAACGCACCAGCCGCTGTCGGTGCACAGCATTGATCCGGACGACGAGTGGTGTGCCACCCTGACGGTCAACCGATCCCAGATCACATTCCGCCTGGACACGGGTGCTTCCGCAAATCTCCTCGCATGGTCAGCACTTCAAACCCTGAGGGTCAAGCCAGCAATTCTTCCATCCATCTGTCAACTGGTCGACTATAATGGCAACGTCAACCCCGCCACGGGGTCGTGCCAACTCGAAGTGATGCACAACTCGCGTAAAGCCATCCTACCCTTCGAGATCATGGGCTCTTCAAAGGACTCTCTGCTAGGCGCACAGGTGTGCAAACTCCTCCACCTCGTTCAGCGAGTACACTCTCTCTCTCCAGAAGGCACGTCTGACTTCCAAGATGCGGAATTCAGGGCGCAACTAAACTCAATCCTCTCTCACAACCAGGATGCTTTCGAGGGCATGGGTACACTGCCCTACACATACAAAATCCTGCTCAAATAGGATGCCACCCCGGTAGTTCATGCACCTCGCAGAGTCCCAGAACACCTCAAGGACCGCCTCCAGCTTCAGGACCTTCAGGACCAAGGAGTGCTTTCCCGGGTGACGGAGCCAACTGCATGGGTCAGCTCCATGGTGTGCGTCAAGAAGCCTTCCGGCGAGCTTCGGATCTGTATTGACCCGAAAGACTTAAATCGCAATATAATGAGGGAACATTACCCTATACCCAAACGTGAGGAGATCACGTGCGAGGTGGCTCGGGCAAAAATATTCACCAAGCTTGATGCCTCAAAGGGCTTCTGGCAGATTCAATTGGATCAGTCCAGCAGGAAGCTGTGAACCTTCAACACTCCATTTGGCAGATACTGCTACAATAGGATGCCATTTGGAATCATATCGGCCCCTGAAGTTTTCTATCGCATCATGGAACAGATGATGGAGGGCATCAAAGGCGTGCGCGTCTATGTGGACGATATCATTATTTGGTCTACCACACCGCAGGAGCATATCAGTCGCCTCCAACGCGACTTTCAACGGATACGGGACCAGGGCCTGCGCCTTAACAGAGCCAAATGTTCTTTTGGCCAAACCGAGCTCAAGTTCTTGGGGGACCACATCTCCCGGTTGGGTGTGCGGCCGGATGCCGACAAGGTGGCAGCCATCACTGCTATGCAAAAGCCGACAGACAAGAAGGCGGTGCTACGCTTCCTAGGAATGGTCAACTTCCTGGGAAAATTCATCCCTAACCTTGCTTCATACACCACAGCTCTCCGGCACCTTGTCAGGAAGACAACTGAATTCCAGTGGCTTCCCACCCACCAGCGTGAATGGGAGGAGCTCAAGGTCAAGTTTACCACCACCCCGGTACTGGCATTCTTCGATCCTGCAAGGGAGACGAAGATCTCGACTGACGCCAGCCAGTCCGGCATTGGGGCGGTCCTCCTGCAACAAGATGACACCTCATCATGGGCCCCTGTCGCCTATGCGTCACGTGCCATGACCCCCACAGAGCAGCGCTGTGCGCAAATTGAGAAGGAGTGCTAGGTAGGCCTGTTGACTGGCGTTGACAAGTTCTACGACTATGTGTATGGCCTTCCCCAGTTCACTGTGGAGACCGACCATCGCCCGCTGGTTGGCATCATCCAAAAGGACCTTGATGACATGACCCCTTGCCTCCAGCGCATTCTGCTCAAACTCCGGAGGTACGACTTCCAACTTGCATACACCCTGCGTAAGGACCTGATCATAGCAGACGCTCTGTCCAGGGCAGTCGACACTCCGTCCGACCCAGAGAGGTTCGTTGGCCAAGTCGACGCACATGTAGCCTTCTCCTCTGCCAATCTGCCGGCCACTGACGAACGCCTTGCCCACATTCGCCGTGAGACTGCGGCTGACCGCCTTCTGCAATGTGTAATGCGCCACATGACGGATGGGTGGCTCAAGGGAAAATGCCCACAGTTTTACAACATTTGGGACAACTTGGCAGTCGTGGATGGTGTCCTCCTGAAGCTGGACCGCATTGTGATCCCACACAGCATGCACCGGCTTGTCTTAGAACAGCTGCACGAAGGCCATCTCGGCGTTGAGAAGTGCCGACAGAGGGCCCGAGAGGCTGTATACTGGCCGGGAATAAATGAGGACATTGCCAACACTGTGCTCAATTGCCCCACCTGTCAGTGGTTCCAGCCGGCACAACCACGTGAGACCCTTCAGCCCCATGAGTTGGTCACGTCCCCCTGGTCGAAAGTGGGCGTGGACCTGTTCCATGCGCTCGGCAGGGACTACATCATCATCATCGACTACTTTTCCAGCAATCCTGAGGTCATGCGCCTGCACAACACCACGTCATCGGCTGTTTTCCGGGCCTGTAAGGAGACCTTTGCTCGCCACGGCATTCCGCTCACCGTGATGTCAGACAATGGCCCTGCTTCGCGAGTCGGGAATGGTCTTCATTCGCTAGTGCATACAACTTTGCACACGTGACGTCCAGACCCCTGCACCCTCAGTCAAATGGCAAAGCAGAGAAAGGCGTCCACATTGTAAAAAGGCTCCTCTGCAAGGCTGCTGATGCAGGATCTGACTTCTGCCTGTGCGGAATCTGCACGTTCTCCCCGTGTGTGCGTGGGTTCTTCTTAGTTAAATAAAGTTCTTTGTTAAATAAATCACTGTTGCGATTTAACACCGCCTCGTCGCTTGCCTCACAATACGACAGTGAGTCAATACCAGATCATGCGGCACGTGTGAATCTGTTGTCTCAAAGGGGTAAATTCTGACTTAAGAAAAGCAAGCAAGTTACATGGGTAGGGTTGGAGCTAGCACTGAACCCTGTGGGAATCCGTTAATCTGCCTTTCCCATGTATTTCTCCCTTGCTCAAGATGGACTCTAAATCATCTAATGGGAAGGAATGTTTCAACAGCAGTTCCGACCCAGGTTGAAATCGTTCTGGATAGTATTATGAGCAGTCCAGTGTGCCACGTGTAAAGTATACAGATGTGAGGTTCAGTCTTCAGCTATTTTTGAAAGCCATTTTTGCTGCAGGTGATGAATGCCAGAAATTGACCACATGTGCTGCCCGTCTTACAGAAATCAACTTGCTCAACATTGAGGGTAATCTCCACTTTGGGAAAAATGTGTTGCAGGGTACGATTCTCCAATATCATAAAGCACACAAAATGTGGTGAAATCGGTCAAAATCTGGACACCAATGTGAGCAAGTTTCCAGGTTTTGGGATGGGATGTCAATTACCACAACTTTGCGAGTGAGTTTGAGCTGATGATTGTTGTGTAGGACCGAATCAGTCATGCATGTGCAACGTGGTGGGCCAAGTTGCAATGTTGTCATATCCTGCTGTTTTGCTACATTTCAGGCCACTTAAATGCCTTGTTCAGTTCTGTGATCTGGAACGGATCAGGATTGCCATGTTCTGCATGTTGCTGGCATTGTTTATTGAGAGGTGATGTGTTTTATGGTGCACTCGCTACATGGAGCAGATGGCTGGTGTTATAACCTGCCTACTTACCATTGGCTGGGGACTAATGACTATCCCACAATCCTGTGGGAGTATGAGCTTCCCCAATGAGGGGGGGGGGGGGGGGCGGAGAAACCACTAGTAAACCCCTAGTATAAATAAAGCTGGCCAGTTCAGGAACCAGCAGGAAGGAGTATGTAGCAAGGGAAGTTACTGCTACTGTTATGTATATATGTTATAGTAAATAAATGTTATTACTTGTATCCTTAAAACTCGTGCTGGATTCTTCGTGGCCCTTACAAAACTGGCGACGAAGGTTAAAGTGAATAGCCGTCTACACTGCTGAAGCCACCTCCCTGGATTTTTGTTGGATACAGGTTGGAAGTTGTTTTCTATTATACCATGCCTCTGTACGGACGTTTGGATGTTTATGATGCTGCGCTGGAAAGCTGGAACCAGTACACACAACGGATGCGTTACTATTTCCGGGCAAACAATATCACCGAAAACGAGCGGCAGGTGGTCATATTGCTCACCGTCTGCGGCCCGCATACGTTTGGGGTGATTAGGAGCCTTACGTACCCAGCTGCGCCGGACACCAAAACGTTTGATGAACTTGTGAATATAGTGGGGCAAAATTTTAACCCAACCCCGTCCACGATAGTCCAGCGTTACCGGTTTAATACCGCTGAGAGGACCCCTGGAGAATCCCTTGCCGATTTTCTATCCAGGCTACGCAGAATTGCGGAGTACTGTGACTATGGTGAGACCTTGTCAGAAATGTTACGCGACCATTTGGTTTGCGGTATTAACAATGCGGCCACCCAGAGAAAGTTGTTAGCGGAGCCAACATTGACTTTTCAACAGGCCATTCAAATAGTACTGTCCCGAGAGAGCGCAGAGCGAGGAGTACAGGAGCTACAGGGAATGGAAGTGCATGCCTTGGGGCGCAACCCCTTCCGTCCGAAAATGTCCCCCTGCACTCCTGCGGTACCTTGGGCGAGGCAACGTCCGGACCGACGCCAGTGGCCGTCGGACATTCCTCCCCGAAGGGAGCCTTCTCCAGAGCCAATGGATGAGGAGCCATGTCCGTGTCAGACTTGTAGGCACCGACCCCGTCGCGGACGGCGGTCCTGGGGGCGCCAGAGGCGCCGTCGTTCCGACCGAAACTGGGACCAGCCCAGGGGCCGTAACTGGGACCAGCCCAGAGGCCGTACCTTCCATGTGGATGAACCTGCGGCGACTACTCCTGAGGACGTGGAAACGGAGGACGACTGCCTGCAGCTGCATTGTGTGGCAGCTCCCCGTGTGGCCCCCATTAAGGTGACAGTACGGGTCAATGGCCACCCGCTTGAGATGGAGTTGGATACTGGCGCAGCGGTCTCCGTGATCGCCCAGAGGACATTCGACCGCATCAAGCAGGGTATACAGACCCTTACATTAACCGACTCACAGGCCAGGTTGGCCACCTACACGGGGGAACCACTGGACATTGCAGGAACTACAATGACCCCTGTTGTCTATGGACGCCAGGAGGGGCGTTTCCCACTTATCGTGGTGCGTGGCCATGGGCCCAGCCTGTTGGGTCGGGACTGGTTGCGCCATTTGCGGTTGCAATGGCAGCACATCCTCCAAACAGTTTCTGAAGGGTTGACTGAGGTGCTAGGGCGATACCCAGATGTATTCCAGCCTGGTTTGGGGAAAATAAAAGGGGCCGTAGCCCGTATCCAAGTTGAACCAGAAGGCACGCCGCGCTATTTCCGGGCGCGCCCAGTGCCTTACGCCTTGCTCGAGAAGGTAGAAGAGGAGCTCACTCGTTTGGAGAGTTTGGGTATTATCAGGCCCGTCCGTTTTGCTGACTGGGCATCACCAATTGTACCTGTAATGAAGCCAGATGCCACAGTTCGCTAGTGTGGCGACTATAAACTTACAGTGAATACGGTTTCCCGACTCGACCGATATCCAATGCCTCGCATAGAGGATCTCTACCCGAAACTTGCAGGTGGACTCTCGTTCACAAAATTAGATATGAGTCACGCCTACCTGCAGTTGGAGCTGGACCCTGCCTCCCGACCATATGTAACGATTAATACACACCGGGGCCTGTATGAATATACACGGTTGCCCTTTGGAGTATCCTCTGCCTGCGCAATTTTTCAACGTGTTATGGAGGGTATTTTGAGAGGTTTACTACGTGTGGCTATCTACCTGGATGACGTTTTGATTACAGGGACGTCGGAGCAGGAACATTTGGAAAATCTGGAGGCTGTCCTTAGACGCCTTTCGGAGGCTGGAGTCCGTTTACGTCGCACAAAGTGCGTATTTCAGGCAAAGGACGTAGTCTACCTAGGTTATCTAGTGGACCGCGAAGGTCTGCACCCCGTCGCAGAGAATGTGCGTGCAATTCAACATGCCCCCGCCCTGACTGACACTTCACATCTTCGTTCTTTTTTCGGTCTCGTAAACTATTACGGGAAGTTCCTCCCCAATCTGGCAACTACGCTGGCCCCTTTGCACCTTCTGCTAAAGAAAAATCACACCTGGGTTTGGGGTCAGCCGCAAGAAACCGCTTTCCAGCGGGTAAAGCAACAATTGTCGTCGTCTGGGTTACTAACCCACTATGATCCTGGAAAGCCTTTGCTCATCACATGTGATGCATCCCTGTATGGTATTGGGGCCATCCTGTCCCACAAGATGGAGAACGGGGCCGAGAGACTGATAGATTTCGCCGCCCGCACATTGACTGCAGCGGAGAAAAAGTACGTGCAGATCGAGAAGGAGGGCCTGGCAGTGGTGTTTGCGGTGAAACGCTTCCACCAGTACGTGTACGGCCGCCATTTCACTATCGTGACTGTTCATAAGCCTCTGCTGGGACTTTTCAGAGAGGATAAGCCAATACCGCCCATTGCTTCTGCACGGATCCAGCGCTGGGCTTTGTTGCTTGCTGCATACGAGTATTCTCTGGAGCACAAACCAGGTACGCAGATAGCAAATGCCGAAGCACTGAGCCGATTGCCTTTATCGACCGGCCCCATGTCGACCCCCACGACCGGTGAGGTGGTTGCAACCCTAAATTTTATGGACACCTTGCCTGTCACGGCATCACAGATCCGTGAGTGGACCCAGACGGAGCCAGTCCTGTCAAAGGTTCGGCACATAGTCCTGTATGGTGGGCAGAATAGACAGCTCCCAGGCGAGTTGCGGGCATTTTCCTCCAAGCTGTCAGAATTCAGTGTAGAAGACGGCATCCTCTTGTGGGGGACGCGTGTGATTGTCCCGGAAAAAAGGCCAGGAGCTGATACTATCAGACTTGCACAATGGGCATCCAGGCGTGACCAAAATGAAAATGGTGGCCCGGAGTTATGTCTGGTGGCCAGGCCTCGACACCGACATTGAGAAGGTGGCCCAAAACTGCTCCATTTGCCAGGAGCATCAGAAGCTTCTGCCGGCCGCGCCCCTACATCACTGGGAATGGCCAGGGCCTTTTCAAGGATCCATGTTCCTTCTACTAATTGACGCCCAGTCCAAATGGCTAGAGGTGCATAAGATGCAGGGGACAACGTCCTGCGCAACAATTGAAAAGATGCGTTTATCGTTTAGTACGCATGGCCTCCCCGAGGTGCTGGTCACGGATAACGGCACTCCATTCACGAGTGAGGAGTTTGCGAGGTTCACGAAGATGAATGGCATCCGCCATATCCGCAATGCCCCTTACCACCCGGCTTCAAATGGGTTGGCAGAGCGCGCAGTGCAGACATTCAAAAGAGGCCTAAAGAAGCAGTCTTCCGGATCAATGGACACGAGACTGGCTCGCTTTTTGTTTACGTACAGGACCACCCCCCATGCAGTGACTGGGGTAGCTCCCGCAGAACTCCTAATGGGCCGGAGACTTCGCACCCGCCTTAGTATGGTTTTCCCGGACATTGGCGCAAAAGTATGCCACACACAAGAACGGCAGGGACAGGGATTTTCTCGGCATCGGCCGATTCGGCAGTTTGCGCCCGGTGATCCAGTGTTCGTTCGGAATTTTGCTGGTGGTACCCAATGGGTTCCTGGTGTAATCTTTCGCCAAACAGGCCCTATATCTTACCAAGTGCAAGCCCAGGGTCGTCTCCAGCGAAAACATGTAGACCACGTTCGGTCCAGAAGACCATCCCCTCAAAAGATTCCCCGCCCCCGGAGCTCATTTCAACAGCTGCAGAGACCAGAGACAAGGGAAGGTAGTCCTCACAATCTTCCACTGGTGCCTCACTCGAAGCCTGCGCAGGTCGTTACGGGACCGAATGGAGATAGAGATGCTGACATGATGGAGGCAGCAGACTCTGACTCCTCCGAGATGGAGACACAGGATGCATCAGAGGGGGAATCCTCGGGTCCACGGACCGTGGATGTACAACCGCGCTGTTCATCACGGAAGCGCCGGTCTCCGTTTCGTTACACGCCGCCTGATCCAGCGCCGCGTGCAAATGGTGTCCGGCCTGCGGCTAAACGAGTCCGACGCCCTCCTTCGCCAGGGTCTTCGGTGGATTCCTTGGACTTTGGGGGGGAGGGATGTTATAACCTGCCTACTTACCATTGGCTGGGGACTAATGACTATCCCACAATCCTGTGGGAGTATGAGCTTCCCCAATGAGGGGGGCGGTGAAACCACTAGTAAACTCCTAGTATAAATAAAGCTGGCCAGTTCAGGAACCAGCAGGAAGGAGTATGTAGCAAGGGATGTTACTGCTATGTATATATGTTATAGTAAATAAATGTTATTACTTTGTATCCTTAAAACTCGTGCTGGATTCTTCGTGGCCCTTACAAAAGCTGGCAACAAATATTAAAGCCAGAAACAATTGACTAACCAAGCTTCTACAAGAGGTATAGCTGCCACAGTACTCCAGACCTCAGCACTTACCCTTTAACATTCAGCAGCAGAGTACTGTACACCTGTCTGGCTAAGATCATCTCGCACACACATATCTTATTGACACTCAATTCAATGCAGCGATGCGTGTCATACCTGGAATTCTCCACTCAATGCCCCTCCCCAGGCTTCCTGTTGTTGCAAACATGGCTCCCCGACACATCCAGCAGCTGATTAAAACCTACAAGTTGGTTGAAACCATCTGTGCTGCATCTCACTTGCCCATTCCATGATGACCTGTCCAACCCCCTACTGCCCACCTTCTGTCATGATATCCATATTAACATATCATGGTGCAATCACACACACACACTGATGGACAGGTAGATGGACCAACCAACACACACACAACATCACAGCCAATCACCAGTGAGAGCACACGCACTATAAAACAGGGAACACCACAGTTCCTGCTCATTCTATCAGGGGATAGCTCAGAGCACAGAGCTCACAGCGTGCCACGCAGACATACACCATGTGCTGAGTGCCTCACCAAGATAGTGAAAGGGCTGGGTCCACAGGTTAGCTGGTGAAGTACGAACCACAGCCAGAAGTTAATAGTTATTATTGTACAGAAGGACTTCTGGGTGCGGCGATGACCAGCTGAGTCGCACGTTTCGGCAACTCCTGGTGAAACGGACTTTTGGGCTCTTGATAGGAGCCCCAACGGCAATTTTGACGGCTAAAAACACTGTGCGGTAAACCAGAAGGGAATCCCCCCCTGGATACGGATGAAAAAAGGAGGAGAAAGTGGCCAGATTGCAGTGGATCCTTTAGAACAGCGGCAAGGAAGGCAAGCAAAAACCAAGATGGCGTCGGAAGGTGGCAGTTTAACATGGGGCCCAACAACAAGAGTTCTTGAAATGCTGTGTGGAAGAGCTCAAAAAGGAAATGAAGAAAGAGCTGTTGGTCCCGATACTACAGGCGATCGAAGGGCTAAAGGAGGAACAAAAGACCCAGGAGCGGGAGCTTCGGGTCGTGAAGGCAAAGGCAGCCGAGAATGAGGACGACATACAGGGCCTGGTGGTGAAGACGGAGACGCATGAGGCACATCAGAAACGATGTGTGGAAAGGTTGGAGGCACTGGAGAACAACGCAAGGAGGAACAACCTGAGGATTCTTGGTCTTCCTGAAGGTGCGGAGGGAGCGGACGTCGGGGCATATGTGAGCACGATGCTGCACTCGTTAATGGGAGCGGAGGCCCCGGCGGGTCCGTTGGAGGTGGAGGGAGCATACCGAGTGATGGCGCGAGGACCGAGAGCAGGAGAAATTCCCAGAGCCAAAGTGGTGAGATTCCTCCGTTTTAAGGATAGAGAAATGGTCCTTAGATGGGCAAAGAAAACTCGGAGCAGTAAATGGGAGAACGCGGTGATCCGCGTTTATCAAGACTGGAGAGCGGAGGTGGCGAGAAGGAGGGCGAGCTTTAATCGGGCCAAGGCGGTGCTTCATAAAAAGAAGATAAAATTTGGAATGCTGCAACCGGCAAGACTGTGGGTCACATATCGAGGGAGGCACCACTACTTTGAGACGGCGGATGAAGCGTGGACTTTTATTGTGGAAGAAAAACTGGAATGAGCGGGTTATTAAAAAGAACGTTTGAACAAAGTGGTGGGGCGAATGTGGGGGGCGAAGAAGGGGGTTAAAAAAGGGGGAAAGAGGAGTTTTATGTACTAATCCTGCGATGTGGTAACTTTTCTCTCTTCCACAGGTCGTGATGGGGGGAGGAGGGGAGGTGGAGGAGATGGGGCGTTGGCCATTGGGGGCAGGGCCAAGGGAGAAGCGCGGGCTTGGTTCCCGCGCTATGATAATCATGGCGGGAATAGAGAAGCAGGAAGAAGGGGGCGTCGCACGGTGCGAGCCGAGGTCACGGGGGGAAGCCGAGGTCGGCCAGAGTTTGCTGACTTCTGGGAGCAACATGGGGGGAGTAATTACGCTAGCGGGGGATCTAGCGGGGGGGGGTGGGAGGGGGGAATTACTGGGTTGCTGCTGCTGGGGAGAGGGGGGAGCTGGTATGGGAGGGGATGGGCGGGGGGGCACCGCCTGGGGGAGATACAGCTGCGTGGGAACCGGGTGAGGAGCTGGAAAAAGGGGATGGCTAATCGACAAGGGGGGGGGTTAGGAAGCCCCCCAACCCGGCTGATCACGTGGAACGTGAGAGGGCTGAACGGGCCGATAAAGAGGGCACGGGTACTCGCACACCTTAAGAAACTTAAGGCAGATGTGGTTATGTTACAGGAAACGCACCTGAAACTGATAGACCAGGTTAGGCTACGCAAAGGATGGGTGGGGCAGGTGTTCCATTCGGGGCTAGATGCGAAAAACAGGGGGGTGGCTATATTAGTGGGGAAGCGGGTAATGTTCGAGGCAAAGACTATAGTGGCGGATAACGGGGGCAGATACGTGATGGTGAGTGGCAAACTACAGGGGGAGACGGTGGTTTTGGTAAACGTAGTGGGCAGCACGGTAGCACAAGTGATTAGCACTGTGGCTTCACAGCGCCAGGGTCCCAGGTTCGATTCCCCGCTGGGTCACTGTCTGTGCGGAGTTTGCACGTTCTCCCCGTGTCCGCGTGGGTTTCCTCCGGGTGCTCCGGTTTCCTCCCACAGTCCAAAGACGTGCAGGTTAGGTGGATTGGCCATGCTAAATTACCCGTAGTGTCCATAAGGGTTGGGAGGGGTTATTGGGTGGAAGTGAGGGATTAATGTGGGTCGGTGCAGACTCGATGGGCCGAATGGCCTCCTTCTGCACTGTATGTTCTATGTAATCTATGTAATCTATGTATATGCCCCGAACTGGGATGATGCCAATTTTATGAGGCGGATGCTAGGACGCATTCCGGACCTAGAGATGGGAAAGCTGATAATGGGGGGAGATTTTAATACGGTGTTGGAACCAGGGCTGGATAGGTCGAAGTCCAGGACTGGAAGGAGGCTGGCAGCAGCCAACGTACTTAAAGATTTTATGGAGCAGATGGGAGGTGTAGACCCATGGAGATTTAGCAGACCTAGGAGTAAGGAGTTCTCGTTTTTCTCCTATGTCCATAAAGTCTACTCGCAAATAGACTTTTTTGTGCTGGGAAGGGCGTTGATCCCGAAGGTGAGGGGAACGGAGTATACGGCTATAGCCATTTCGGATCACGCTCCACACTGGGTAGACTTGGAGATAGGGGAGGAAACAGGAGGGCGCCCACCCTGGAGAATGGACATGGGACTAATGGCAGATGAGGGGTGTGTCTAAGGGTGAGGGGGTGCATTGAAAAGTACTTGGAACTCAATGATAATGGGGAGGTCCAGGTGGGAGTGGTCTGGGAGGCGTTGAAGGCGGTGGTTAGAGGGGAGCTGATATCAATAAGGGCACATAAAGGGAAGCAGGAGAGTAAGGAACGGGAGCGGTTGCTGCAAGAACTTTTGAGGGTGGACAGACAATATGCGGAAGCACCGGAGGAGGGACTGTACAGGGAAAGGCAAAGGCTACATGTAGAATTTGACTTGCTGACTACGGGCACTGCAGAGGCACAATGGAGGAAGGCACAGGGTGTACAGTACGAATATGGGGAGAAGGCGAGCAGGTTGCTGGCACACCAATTGAGGAAAAGGGGAGCAGCGAGGGAAATAGGGGGAGTGAGGGATGAGGAAGGAGAGATGGAGCGGGGAGCGGAGAGAGTGAATGGAGTGTTCAAGACATTTTATAAAAAATTATATGAAGCTCAACCCCCGGATGGGAGGGAGAGAATGATGGGCTTCTTGGATCGGCTGGAATTTCCCAAGGTGGAAGAGCAGGAAAGGGTGGGACTGGGAGCACAGATCGAGGTAGAAGAAGTGGTGAAAGGAATTAGGAGCATGCAGGCGGGAAAGGCCCCGGGACCGGATGGATTCCCAGTCGAATTCTATAGAAAATATGTGGACTTGCTCGCCCCGGTATTGACGAGGACCTTTAATGAGGCAAAGGAAAGGGGACAACTGCCCCCGACTATGTCTGAAGCAACGATATCGCTTCTCTTAAAGAAGGAAAAGGACCCGCTACAATGCGGGTCCTATAGACCTATTTCCCTCCTAAATGTAGATGCCAAGATCCTGGCCAAGGTAATGGCAATGAGAATAGAGGAATGTGTCCCGGGGGTGGTCCACGAGGACCAAACTGGGGTTGTGAAGGGGAGACAGCTGAACACGAATATACGGAGGCTGTTAGGGGTAATGATGATGGCCCCACCAGAGGGGGAAACGGAGATAGTAGTGGCGATGGATGCCGAGAAAGCATTTGATAGAGTGGAGTGGGATTATTTGTGGGAGGTGTTGAGGAGATTCGGTTTTGGAGAGGGGTATGTTAGATGGGTGCAGCTGTTGTATAGGGCCCCGATGGCGAGCGTGGTCACGAATGGACGGGGATCTGCATATTTTCGGCTCCATAGAGGGACAAGGCAGGGATGCCCTCTGTCCCCATTATTGTTTGCACTGGCGATTGAGCCCCTGGCGATAGCGTTGAGGGGTTCCAAGAAGTGGAGGGGAGTACTTAGAGGAGGAGAAGAACACCGGGTATCTTTGTATGCGGACGATTTGCTACTATACGTGGCAGACCCGGCGGAGGGGATGCCAGAAATAATGCGGATACTTGGGGAGTTTGGGGATTTTTCAGGGTATAAATTGAACATGGGGAAAAGTGAGTTGTTTGTGGCGCATCCAGGGGAGCAGAGTAGAGAAATAGAGGACCTACCGTTGAGGAAGGTAACAAGGGACTTTCGTTACCTGGGGATCCAGATAGCCAAGAATTGGGGCACATTGCATAGGTTAAATTTAACGCGGTTGGTGGAACAAATGGAGGAGGATTTCAAGAGATGGGATATGGTATCCCTGTCACTGGCAGGGAGGGTGCGGGCGGTTAAGATGGTGGTCCTCCCGAGATTCCTCTTTGTGTTTCAGTGCCTCCCGGTGGTGATCACGAAGGCTTTTTTAAAAAGGATTGAAAAGAGCATCATGGGTTTTGTGTGGGCCGGGAAGACCCCGAGAGTGAGGAAGGGATTCTTACAGCGTAGCAGGGATAGGGGGGGGGGGCTGGCACTACCGAGCCTAAGTGAGTATTATTGGGCCGCTAATATTTCAATGGTGAGTAAGTGGATGGGAGAGGAGGAGGGAGCGGCGTGGAAGAGATTAGAGAGGGCGTCCTGTAGGGGGACTAGCCTACAGGCTATGGTGACAGCCCCATTGCCGTTCTCACCGAGGAACTACACCACAAGCCCGGTGGTGGTGGCTACACTGAAGATTTGGGGACAGTGGAGACGGCATAGGGGAAAGACTGGAGCCTTGGGGGGGTCCCCGATAAGAAACAACCATAGGTTTGCCCCGGGGGGAATGGATGGGGGATATGGAATGTGGCAAAGAGCAGGAATAACGCAACTGAAAGATCTGTTTGTGGATGGGAAGTTCGTGAGTCTGGGAGCGCTGACCGAGAAATATGGGTTGCCCCAAGGGAATGCATTCAGGTATATGCAACTGAGGGCTTTTGCGAGGCAACAGGTGAGGGAATTCCCGCAGCTCCCGACACAAGAGGTGCAGGACAGAGTGATCTCAAAGACATGGGTGGGGGATGGTAAGGTGTCAGATATATATAGGGAAATGAGGGACGAAGGGGAGACTATGGTAGATGAACTAAAATGGAAATGGGAAGAAGAGCTGGGGGAGGAGATTGAGGAGGGGCTGTGGGCAGATGCCCTAAGCAGGGTAAACTCGTCGTCCTCGTGTGCCAGGCTAAGCCTGATTCAGTTTAAGGTATTACACAGGGTGCATATGACTGGAGCACGGCTCAGTAAATTTTTTGGGGTGGAGGATAGGTGTGCGAGGTGCTCGAGAAGCCCAGCGAATCATACCCATATGCTTTGGTCATGCCCGGCACTACAGGGGTTTTGGATGGGGGTGACAAAGGTGCTTTCAAAAGTAGTGCGGGTCCGGGTCGAACCAAGCTGGGGGTTGGCTATATTAGGGGTTGCACAAGAGCCGGGAGTGCAGGAGGCGAGAGAGGCTGATGTTTTGGCCTTTGCGTCCCTAGTAGCCCGGCGCAGGATATTGTTAATGTGGAAAGAAGCCAAGCCCCCGGGGATGGAGACCTGGATAAATGACATGGCAGGGTTTATAAAGCTAGAGCGGATTAAGTTCGTTCTAAGGGGGTCGGCTCAAGGGTTCACCAGGCGGTGGCAACCGTTCGTCGAATACCTCGCAGAAAGATAGACGGAATGGAAAAAAGAAGGCAGCAGCAGCAGCCCAGGATCGGGGGGTGGGGGGGGGGTGGGGGGGGGGGGAGTGGGGGGGGGGGGGGGGAGGAGGAACCAGAAGGACTCTCAGGGTTGTTAATATATACTGTATAATATGTATAGGTCGTTGCGACAGATAATTATATATTGGACTGTTAAATTATATTTTTGGAGAGTGTTACTTGTGATAAGGCAGTTGCCAATTAGGGTTAGTTTTCATTTTTGTTATTTATTATTTATTCATTTTTGGTTTATAAAATAGGTCATTGTTATTTGTGTTGTTATAATATTGTGTAAAGGATGCACAATGTACTGTGTTGGTTGACCAAAAATTTTCAATAAAATATTTATTAAAAAAAAAATTATTGTACAGAATAATAAAACAGAGTTGTACCATCCACAACCGTGTTGGTTCGTTTGTGTATCGGAACACCCAACACGACACCTTCTAGCAGACATCTGGAACAAGGAATGGGAAACTCGGTAATTCGCTAACCCCATTTGTGACTAACCGCCATCTGTTGAATGGCAGGCTTTGAACTAGCCCTTGCTAAACAGATTCAGGACAGGCCAGGGTCCCCGTATAGACAATCTCCACCATTGGGACTTCAGTACAAAGAGTTGAGGCACTTGTGGGATGAAGCAAACAATGCTGCACATTACCTAGGTCTGTCCCCTCTCCAGACTATGTAGTAATCACCTTAAACTCAGCAAATGAGGAGGCTATCACTTCCCTCGGAATTTGCATTGCTAAAAAAATTGGGAGAAAAGAGGGGTTAGAGGAGAAGACTGAAGCCATTTTAATAATGGTTGCTAACCACCAACCATGATGTGTGTCTCACAGAGCTGGTGATCACGCAATGAGGTAAACCTGCCAGATTTCCAAGATCAATAGCTAGATGATTTGTTTTTTTTTGTAAAGCCCTTCTGCTCCAAAAATGCACCAGTAAATGCATTGATCTGGCAGCGAATAGGGTTTTTGAACCTATGTCATGCCTTTTGCTGACCAACTTATTGCGGGCGATGTGGATGTTTGGGATAATGTGCTTACATGGTAAGGAGGAGTGATCTTTCACTTTGCAAGAGGAATTGAGGGAGAATTGAGTGGTTAGTTTGCTCTCCCAATGCCCAAGTTATGATATCAACTCTGGTTGAGCCAAAAAACTACATCCAAAGATGTGCAGATTAGGTGGAATTACAGGAGTTCGGGGATAGGGCAGGGGGCCAGGGTAGGGTGCTCTTTCAGAGGGCTGGTGCAGACCGATGGGCCGAATGACCTCCTTCTGCACTGTAGGGATTCTTTGATTCTTTTCTATTAAATGCAGTTACCTTCCGAATGAAAAAAAAACTTTGTTGATGCCGAATCTGACATAAGAACAGAAAATGTTGGAAATACTCAACATGGCATAATCTGTGGAAAGAAACAGAGCTAACGTTTCACAACCTGAAACTTTGGGCGGAATCTCACTATACTTTTTCAAAACGTCAGTTCCGATGAGAAAACTGGTGCGAATCGCGCCCACACCGTAGGCGGGAAATCTTACAGAATATTGATCCTCTTAACAAATTTTTTTACCCACATGACTCGCTGCGCTAGTGGCAGCCTTCCGATGATTCACTCACCCAGGACAGCTTAATTGTAATGACTTAGGCCAGGCCTTTGAGATTGGCCAATTAGAATATGAGTTCCCTGTTTAGTGGCCCAATCAGGGAACCCCTTTCTCTGTATATAACAGGGAGTGTCAGATCCTCTGCACTCCCACTGTAGACAGCAAGCCGAATGCACCTGATTGTTCGACTGTTGGTTTTGTAAATCAAAGTAATTCTGGTGAAGGGACTTCTGCCTCCGTGAACTTATTACAGTGGCGACGAGGAAAATGGAACGACCCGAAGGAATCTACTCATTAGCAGCCGCCGTATATTGAGCGTAAGCCACTAACAGGTAAAATGCCTTTATTCGGGAAGTTGGACTCTTTTGACCTTGCAGTGGAAGACTGGGCCCAATATGTCGAGCGGATGAAGTACTTTTTTAGGTCAAATGATATAATTCCGGATGACAAGCAACAGGTCATTCTGCTGACCGCGGGTGGGCCAGCAGCTTTTGCCATTATGCGCAGTCTCACTTTTCCGGAGGCACCGGACACAAAAACTTTCCAGGAATTGACGGACTTAGTAAAAGAGTACTATGACCCTAAGCCACCTCTGATCCTGCGAAGGTACCGGTTTTACTCAGCATTCTGAGTCACTGGGGAGTCAGTTACAAACTTTTTAACAAGATTAAGGTGATTAGCAGAGGCTTGCGAATTTGGCCTGACGCTAAATGAGATGCTCCAAGACCGGTTGGTGTCCGGAATAAACAATTTAGCAATATAGAAACGTCTGTTAGCAGAGGCCAAGCTGGATTGCAAACAAGCATTGCAGCTGGGTTTGTCCTTAGAAAAAGCGACAAGCAGAGCGCATGAGTTACAGGGTACTCCGATGGAGTTAGACGCCCACACCAATGAAACTGAGTTAAGGGACTACTGCTGGGGGATAGACAACTGCAAAGCACCCTCAGGAACGACTCGGATACGAAGTTACCCATGCCCACTCACAGAACCGTTCCCAAGCAAGGGAAAATTAGGTCCAGACAGACCGCAGCCCCTGCAGCTTTTCTCCCAGCAAAATATTGTAGTTGTTGCCAGAGATCGGAGCCAGAAAGGAGAAATAAAAGCCCAAAACCAACATCTTGGAGAAGGACACCTAGGCCGAGGTACAGGAGAATGCACACCCTAGAACCCCACCTACCTCCGACGAGGAACAACTAAATTGTGTAACGATGGTGTAATCAAAACCCATTAAATTATCCATAAGGTTGAAAGGACGTCCCACAGTGATGGAAGTCGACACTGGAGCAGCCGTACCAGTGATGGGGGAAACAGTATTCCATAAAATTCGCACTGGACTCCAACCATTATTCCTAACCAGGGCCCCGGTAAGACTGAGGACATACACAGGGGAACCACTGAGAGTGTTGGGCATAACACATGTACCTGTGGCTGATGGAGAGCAACTGGTTAGGCTGCCTTTAATGGTAGTGAAAGGTGTGGGGCCAAGCTTATTGGGACAAAACTGGCTAAAAGAGATCCAACTGGGTTGGCTAAACATTTTCCAGCTGGAAAATGGTCGCCTGAGCGAACACCTGTGCAATTACCCAGAGGTTTTACGAGAAAATCTCGGAACAATAAAGGGAGCAAAGGCAACATTACATGTAGATCCAGAGGCAGTCCCAAAATTCTACAAGGCCCGACAAGTACCCTTCTGTGGTAAGGCAGAAAGTCCATATGTAAATAAAATGATTGAAGCGTGAGGGAATAATAAAACCGGTCCAGTTTTGAAAGTGGGCGGCACCCATGGTGCCTATCCTTAAGCCGGACGGCTCGGTCCGCCTTTGTGGTGATTTCAAACAAACAATTAATCGCTACTCACAACTGGACAAATACCCAATTCCCCGGATTGAGGATTTGTATGCAAAGCTGGCTGGAGGACTCCTATTCTCAAAGCTGGATATGAGCCACGCATATCTACAGCTGAAGCTGGATGAAGGGTCGCAAAGATTCTCAACGATAAACACCCTGAAGGGCCTGTTTCAGTATATAAGATTACCCTCAGCTTGTGCGATATTCCAGAGGACAATGGAGAATATATTACAAGGGTTACCATAGGTTGCTATTTAACTGGATGACGTCCTCATTACGGGAAAAACAAAGACAGAACACCTGCAAAACCTGGAGGAAGTCCTTAGGAGATTTTCAGAAGCAGGCGTGCGCCTAAAGAGGGAGAAATGTGCCATTTCGGTAGCAGCTGCAGGAGGCAACACATTTCTGCTTAATAAAGCCTTGATTACTCTCTACTCTCGTCTCATTGTAATTGATAGTGCATCAAGGCCCGCACCTGGTCGAGGTGTTTGTTTATTACATGTTTTCCCACACGTATCTCATACGACACAGCCGGGTATGGCAACTGCTCGGTCCAAAATCGCAAGAAATTGCAATGTGGTGAACTCAGCCCAACACATCACACAAGCGTGCCACCCCCACATTGATTCTGTATACATCTCTCGTTGCCTCAGGAAGGCAGACAGCATTATCAGAGATCCCTCCCACCCAGGCATTGCCTTCTTCCAGACCCTTCCATCATGCAGAAGGTACAGAAGTCTGAAGACCCGCACATCCAGACATAGGAACAGCTTCTTCCCCACAGCTGCAAGACTCCTCAACGACTCCCCCTCGGACTGATCTGTTCCCTGTAAGAACACTATTCACGCCGCCCTATGCTGCTCTTGCTTATGTGTTTGCTTTGTTTGGTCCCTTGTTCCGCACTGTAACCAATGAAAGTTTGTCGATGTACCTTTTGTTACTATTCTCTGTTGTTGAATATTCTTTTTGTCTACTCTGTACACAGTGTTTGTTCCCTCGAATGCAAAAAAATACTTTTCACTGTACTTCGGTACAGGTGACAATAAATCAAATCAATCAATCAATCAATCAGTCAATCACTCTCATTGTTACTGTGTGACCACTGAGTATTGTTCCATGGCTTTCTTTTTTATTGTTACTGTGTGACCTCTGTGCATTGTACGTCACTTTCATTGTTACTGTCTGATCTCTGTGTATTGTTCCATGTCTCTATCATTATTATTCTGTGATCTCTGTGTATTGTTCCATGTCTCTCTCATTGTTCTGTGTGATCTCTGTGTATTGTTCCATCTCTCTCCTTCTCATTGTTACGGTGTGATCTCTGTGTATTGTTCCATCTCTCTCTTTCTCGTTGTTACTGTGTGATCTCCGTGTATTGTTCCACATCTCTCTCTCTCTCATTGTTACTGTGTGATCTCTGTGTATTGCTCCATGTCTGCTCTCTCTCTCTCTCCTATTGTTACACTGTGATCTCTGTGTATTTTTTCCATGTCTCACTCTCTCGTTGTTACTCTGCGATCTCTGAATATTGTTCCATCTCTCTCTTTCTCATTGTTACTGAGAGATCCCTGTGTTTTGTTCCATGTCTCTCCCTCGCTCCCATTGTTACACTGTGATCTCTGTGTATTTTTCCATGTCGCACTTTCTCATTGTTACTCTGTGATCTCGGAGTATTGTTCCATCTCTCTCTTTCTCATTGTTACTGAGCGATCTCTGTGTTTTGTTCCATCTCTCTCTCTCTCATTGTTACTCTGTGATCTCTGTGCATTGTTCCAACTCTCTCTTTCTCATTGTTACTCTGCGGTCTCTGTGTATTGTTCCATCTCTCTCTTTCTCATTGTTACTGAGTGATCTCTGTGTTTTGTTCCTTCTCTCTCTCTCATTGTTACTCTGTGATCTCTGTGTATTGTTCCAACAGTCTCTTTCTCATTGTTACTCTGTGATCTCTTTGGATTGTTCCATCTCTCTCTTTCTCATTGTTACTCTGTGATCTCTTTGGATTGTTCCATCTCTCTCTTTCTCATTGTTACTCTGCGATCTTTGTGTATTGTTCCAACTCTCTCTTTCTCATTGTTACTCTGTGATCTCTTTGGATTGTTCCATCTCTCTCGTTCTCATTGTTACTCTGCGATCTCTGTGTATTGTTCCATCTCTCTCTTTCTCGTTGTTACTGTGTGATCTCTGTGTATTGTCCCATCTCTCTCTTTCTCGTTGTTACTCTGCGATCTCTGTGTATTGTTCCATCTCTCTCTCTTTCTCATTGTTACTCTGTGATCTCTTTGGATTGTTCCATCTCTCTCTTTCTCATTGTTACTCTGCGATCTCTGTGTATTGTTCCATCTCTCTCTTTCTCATTGTTACTCTGTGATCTCTATGGATTGTTCCATCTCACTCTTTCTCATTGTTACTCTGCGATCTCTGTGTATTGTTCCATCTCTCTCTTTCTCATTGTTAGGGTGTGATCTCTGTGTATTGTTCCATCTCTCTCTTTCTCGTTGTTACTGTGTGATCTCTGTGCATTATTCCATCTCCCGCTTTCTCATTGTTACTGTCTGATCTCTGTGCTTTGTTCCATGTCTCTCTCATTGCTACTGAGTGATCTCTGTGTACTGTTCCATGTCTCTCTCTCTCTCTCTCTCTCCCATTGTTACTGTGTGATCTCTGTGTATTGTTCCATGTCTCTCTCTCTCTCTCATTGTTATTCTGTGATCTCTGTGTATTGTTCCATCTCTCTCTTTCTCATTGTTACTGTGTCACCTCTGTGCATTGTTCCATCTCTATCATTCTCATTGTTACTGTGTGATCTCTGTGTATTGTTCCATGTCTCTCTATCTCTCATTGTTACTGTGTGATCTCTGTGTATTGTTCCTTGTGTGTCTCTCTCTCTCCCATTGTTACTGTGTGATCTCTGCGTATTGTTCCATGTCTCTCTCTCTCATTGTTATTCTGTGATCTCTGTGTATTGTTCCAACTCTATCTTTCTCATTGTTACTGTGTCACCTCTGTGCATTGTTCCATCTCTATCATTCTCATTGTTACTGTGTGATCTCTAGGTATTGTTCCATGTCTCTTTCTCATTGTTACTCTGTGATTTCTGTGTATTGTTCCATCTCTCTCTTTCTCATAGTTACTCTGCGATCTCTGTGTATTGTTCCATCTCTATCTTTCTCATTGTTACTGTGTGATCTCTGTGTATTGTTCCATCTCTATCTTTCTCATTGTTACTGTGTGATATCTGTGCATTGTTCCATCTCTATCTTTCCCATTGTTACTGTGTGATCCCTCTGCATTGTTCCCTGTCTCTCTCATTGTTACGGTGTGATCTCTGTGTATTGTCCGATCTCTCTCTTTCTCGTTGTTACTGTGTGATCTCTGTGCATTATTCCATCTCCCGCTTTCTCATTGTTACTGTCTGATCTCTGTGTTTTGTTCCATGTCTCTCTCATTGCTACTGAGTGATCTCTGTGTACTGTTCCATGTCTCTCTCTCTCTCTCTCTCTCCCATTGTTACTGTGTGATCTCTGTGTATTGTTCCATGTCTCTCTATCTCTCATTGTTACTGTGTGATCTCTGTGTATTGTTCCTTGTGTGTCTCTCTCTCTCCCATTGTTACTGTGTGATCTCTGCGTATTGTTCCATGTCTCTCTCTCTCTCTCATTGTTATTCTGTGATCTCTGTGTATTGTTCCAACTCTATCTTTCTCATTGTTACTGTGTCACCTCTGTGCATTGTTCCATTTCTATCATTCTCATTGTTACTGTGTGATCTCTAGGTATTGTTCCATGTCTCTCTCTCATTGTTACTCTGTGATTTCTGTGTATTGTTCCATCTCTCTCTTTCTCATAGTTACTCTGCGATCTCTGTGTATTGTTCCATCTCTATCTTTCTCATTGTACCTGTGTGATCTCTGTATATTGTTCCATCTCTCTCTTTCTCGTTGTTACAGTGTGATCTCTGTGTATTGTTCCATCTCTCTCTTTCTCGTTGTTACTGTGTGATCTCTGTGCATTGTTCCATGTCTCTCTCATTGACACTGTGTGATCTCTGTGTACTGTTCCATGTCTCTCTATCTCTCATTGTTACTGTGTGATCTCTGTGTATTGTTTCATGTCTCTCTCTCTCTCTCTCTCCCATTGTTACTGTGTGATCTCTGTGTATTGTTCCATGTCTCTCTCTCTCTCTCTCATTGTTATTCTGTGATCTCTGTTTATTGTTCCATCTCTCTCTTTCTCATTGTTATTGTGTGATCTCTGTGTATTGTTCCATGTCTCTCTCATTGACACTGTGTGATCTCTGTGCACTGTTCCATGTCTCTCTATCTCTCATTGATACTGTGTGATCTCTGTGTATTGTTTCATGTCTCTCTCTCTCTCTCTCTCCCATGGTTACTGTGTGATCTCTGTGTATTGTTCCATCTCTATTTTTCTCATTGTTACTGTGTGATATCTGTGCATTGTTCCATCTGTATCTTTCTCATTGTTACTGTGTGATCCCTCTGCATTGTTCCCTGTCTCTCTCATTGTTACAGTGTGATCTCTGTGTATTGTTCCATCTCTCTCTTTCTCATTGTCACTCTGCGATCCTGGGTATTGTTCCATCTCTCTCTTTCTCAGTGTTACTGCCTGTTCTCTGTGCATTACTCCATCTCTCTCTTGCTCATTGACACTGTGTGATCTCTGTGTATTGTTCCGTGTCTCTCTATCTCTCATTGTTACTGTGTGATCTCTGTGTATTGTTCCATGTGTGTCTCTCTCTCTCCCATTGTTAGTGTGACCTCTGTGTATTGTTCCACGTCTCTCTCTCTCTCTCTCATTGTTATTCTGTGATCTCCGTGTATTGTTCCATCTCTCTCTTTCTCATTGTTACTGAGCGATCACTGTGTTTTGTTCCATCTCTCTCTCTTTCATTGTTACTCTGTGATCTATGTGTATTGTTCCAACTCTCTCTTTCTCATTGTTACTCTGTGATCTCTTTGTATTGTTCCGTCTCTCTCTTTCTCATTGTTACTCTGCGATCTTTGTGTATTGTTCCATCTCTCTCTTTCTCATTGTTACTGTGTGATCTCTGTGCATTATTCCACCGCTGTCCCTCTCGCATTGTTACTGTGTGATCTCTGTGTACTGTTCCATCTCTCTCTTTCACATTGTAACGTGTGATCTCTGTGTATTGTTCCATCTCTCTGTTTCTCATTGTTACTGTGTGATCTCTGTGTATTGTTCGAACTCTCTCTTTCTCATTGTATCTGTGTGATCTCTGTGTATTGTTCCATCTCTCTCTTTCTCGTTGTTACGGTGTGATCTCTGTGTATTGTTCCATGTCTCTCTCATTGACACTGTGTGATCTCTGTGTACTGTTCCATGTCTCTCTGTCTCTCATTGTTACTGTGTGATCTCTGTATATTGTTTCATGTCTCTCTCTCCAATGGTTACTGTGTGATCTCTGTGTATTGTTCCATGTCTCTCTCTCTCTCTCTCATTGTTATTCTGTGATCTCTGTGTATTGTTCCATCTCTCTCTTTCTCATTGTTACTGTGTGACCTCTGCGCATTGTTCCATCTCTATCTTTCTCATTGTTACTGTGTGATCTCTAGGTATTGTTCCATGTCTCTCTCTCTCTCATTCTTACTCTGTGATCTCTGTGTATTGTTCCATCTCTCTCTTTCTCATAGTTACACTGCGATCTCTGTGTATTGTTCCATCTCTATCTTTCCCATTGTTACTGTGTGATCTCTGTGTATTGTTCCATCTCCCTCTTTCTCATTGTTCCTCTGTGATCTCTTTGTATTGTTCCATCTCTCTCTTTCTCATTGTTACTCTGCGATCTCTGTGTATTGTTCCATCTCTCTCTTTCTCATTGTTACTCTGTGATCTCTTTGTATTGTTCCATCTCTCTCTTTCTGATTGTTACTCTGCGATCTCTGTGTATTGTTCCATCTCTCTCTTTCTCATTGTTACTGTGTGATCTCTGTGCATTATTCCATCTCTCTCCCTCTTGCATTGTTACTGTGTGATCTCTGTGTACTGTTCCATCTCTCTCTTTCGCATTGTAACCGTGTGATCTCTGTGTATTGTTCCATCTTTCTCTTTCTCATTGTTACTGTGTGATCTCTGTGTACTGCTCCATGTCTCTCTATCTCTCATTGTTATTCTGTGATCTCCGTGTATTGTTCCATCTCTCTCTTTCTCATTGTTACTGAGCGATCACTGTGTTTTGTTCCATCTGTCTCTCTTTCATTGTTACTCTGTGATCTATGTGTATTGTTCCAACTCTCTCTTTCTCATTGTTACTCTGTGATCTCTTTGTATTGTTCCGTCTCTCTCTTTCTCATTGTTGCTCTGCGATCTTTGTGTATTGTTCCATCTCTCTCTTTCTCATTGTTACTGTGTGATCTCTGTACATTATTCCACCGCTCTCCCTCACGCATTGTTACTGTGTGATCTCTGTGTACTGTTCCATCTCTCTCTTTCACATTGTAACGTGTGATCTCTGTGTATTGTTCCATCTCTCTGTTTCTCATTGTTACTGTGTGATCTCTGTGTATTGTTCGAACTCTCTCTTTCTCATTGTATCTGTGTGATCTCTGTGTATTGTTCCATCTCTCTCTTTCTCGTTGTTACGGTGTGATCTCTGTGTATTGTTCCATGTCTCTCTCATTGACACTGTGTGATCTCTGTGTACTGTTCCATGTCTCTCTATCTCTCATTGTTACTGTGTGATCTCTGTGTATTGTTCCATGTCTCTCTCTCTCTCTCTCATTGTTATTCTGTGATCTCTGTGTATTGTTCCATCTCTCTCTTTCTCATTGTTACTGTGTGATCTCTGTGTATTGTTCCATGTCTCTCTCTTTCTCATTGTTACTGTGTGACCTCTGCGCATTGTTCCATCTCTATCTTTCTCATTGTTACTGTGTGATCTCTAGGTATTGTTCCATGTCTCTCTCTCTCTCATTCTTACTCTGTGATGTCTGGGTATTGTTCCATCTCTCTCTTTCTCATAGTTACACTGCGATCTCTGTGTATTGTTCCATCTCTATCTTTCCCATTGTTACTGTGTGATCTCTGTGTATTGTTCCATCTCCATCTTTCTCATTGTTCCTCTGTGATCTCTTTGTATTGTTCCATCTCTCTCTTTCTCATTGTTACTCTGCGATCTCTGTGTATTGTTCCATCTCTCTCTTTCTCAGTGTTACTGCGTGTTCTCTGTGCATTAGTCCATCTCTCTCTTGCTCATTGTCACTGTGTGATCTCTGTGTATTGTTCCGTGTCTCTCTACCTCTCATTGTTACTCTGTGATCTCTGTGTATTGTTGCATGTGTGTCTCTCTCTCTCCCATTGTTACTGTGTGATCTCTGTGTATTGTCCCATGTCTCTTTCTCCCTCTCTCATTGTTATTCTGTGATCTCTGTGTATTGTTCCAACTCTCTCTTTCTCATTGTTACTCTGTGATCTCTTTGTATTGTTCCATCTCTCTCTATCTCATTGTTACTCTGCGATCTCTGTGTATTGTTCCATCTCTATCTTTCTCCTTGTTACTGTGTGATATCTGTGTATTGTTCCATCTCTCTCTTTCTCATTGTTACTGTGTGATATCTGTGCATTGTTCCATCTCTATCTTTCTCATTGTTACTGTGTGATATCTGTGCATTCTTCCATCTCTATCTTTCTCATTTTTACTGTGTGATCTCTGTGTATTGTTCCATCTCTATCTTTCTCGTTGTTACTGTGCGATCCCTCTGCATTGTTCCCTGTCTCTCTCATTGTTACAGTGTGATCTCTGTGTATTGTTCGATCTCTCACTTTCTCATTGTTACTGTGTGATCTCTGTGTATTGTTCCATCTGTCTCTTTCTCATTGTTACTCTGCGATCTCTGTGTACTGTTCCCTCTCTATCTTTCTCATTGTTACTGTGTGATATCTGTGTATTGTTCCATCTCTCTCTTTCTCATTGTTACTGTGTGATCTCTGTGTATTGTTCCATCTCTATCTTTCTCATTGTTACTGTGTGATCTCTGTGTACTGTTCCCTCTCTATCTTTTTCATTGTTACTGTGTGATCTCTGTGTATTGTTCCATCTGTCTCTTTCTCATTGTTACTCTGCGATCTCTGTGTACTGTTCCCTCTCTATCTTTCTCATTGTTACTGTGTGATATCTGTGTATTGTTCCATCTCTCTCTTTCTCATTGTTACTGTGTGATCTCTGTGTATTGTTCCATCTCTATCTTTCTCATTGTTACTGTGTGATCTCTGTGTACTGTTCCCTCTCTATCTTTCTCATTGTTACTGTGTGATCTCTGTGTATTGTTCCATCTCTATATTTCTCATTGTTACTGTGTGATCCCTCTTTATTGTTCCCTGTCTCTCTCATTGTTACAGTGTGATCTCTGTGTATTGTTCGATCTCTCACTTTCTCATTGTTACTGTGTGATCTCTGTGTATTGTTCCATCTCTCTCATTCTCATTGTTACTCTCCGATCCTGGGTATTGTTCCATCTCTCTCTTTCTCAGTGTTACTGCGTGTTCTCTGTGCATTAGTCCATCTCTCTCTTGCTCATTGTCACTGTGTGATCTCTGTGTATTGTTCCGTGTCTCTCTACCTCTCATTGTTACTCTGTGATCTCTGTGTATTGTTGCATGTGTGTCTCTCTCTCTCCCATTGTTACTGTGTGATCTCTTTGTATTGTCCCATGTTTCTTTCTCTCTCTCTCATTGTTATTCTGTGATCTCTGTGTATTGTTCCAACTCTCTCTTTCTCATTGTTACTCTGTGATCTCTTTGTATTGTTCCATCTCTCTCTATCTCACTGTTACTCTGCGATCTCTGTGTATTGTTCCATCTCTCACTTTCTCATTGTTACTGTGTGATCTCTGTGTATTGTTCCATCTCTCTCTTTCTCATTGTTACTCTGCGATCCTGGGTATTGTTCCATCTCTCTCTTTCTCAGTGTTACTGCGTGTTCTCTGTGCATTAGTCCATCTCTCACTTGCTCATTGTCACTGTGTGATCTCTGTGTATTGTTCCATGTCTCTCTACCTCTCATTGTTACTCTGTGATCTCTGTGTATTGTTGCATGTGTGTCTCTCTCTCTCCCATTGTTACTGTGTGATCTCTGTGTATTGTCCCATGTCTCTTTCTCTCTCTCTCATTGTTATTCTGTGATCTCTGTGTATTGTTACATCTCTCTCTTTCTCATTGTTAGTGAGCGATCTCTGTGTTTTGTTCCCTCTCTCTCTCTTTCATTGTTACTCTGTGATCTCTGTGTATTGTTCCAACTCTCTCTTTCTCATTGTTACTCTGTGATCTCTTTGTATTGTTCCATCTCTCTCTATCTCATTGTTACTGTGTGATCTCTGTGTATTGTTCCATCTCTCTCTTTCTCATTGTTACTGTGTGATCTCTGTGCATTATTCCATCTCTCTCCCTTTCGCATTGTTACTGTGTAATCTCTGTGTATTGTTCCATCTCGCTCTTTCGCATTGTAACCGTGTGATCTCTGTGTATTGTTCCATCTATCTCTTTCTCATTGTTACTGTGTGATCTCTGTGTATTATTCCAACTCTCTCTTTCTCATTGTATCTGTGTGATCTCTGTGTATTGTTCCATCTCTCTCTTTCTCATTGTTACGGTGTGATCTCTGTGTATTGTTCCATCTCTCTCTCTCTCATTGTTACTCTGCGATCTCTGTGTATTGTTCCATCTCTCTCTTTCTTGTTGTTACTGTGTGATCTTTGTGTATTGTTCCATCTCTCTCTTTCTCATTGTTACTGTGTGATCTCTGTGCATTATTCCACCTCTCTCCCTCTCGCATTGTTACCGTGTGATCTCTGTGTACTGTTACATCTCTCTCTTTCGCATTGTAACGTGTGATCTCTGTGTATTGTTCCATCTCTCTGTTTCTCATTGTTACTGTGTGATCTCTGTGTATTGTTCGAACTCTCTCTTTCTCACTGTATCTGTGTGATCTCTGTGTATTGTTCCATCTCTCTCTTTCTCGTTGTTACGGTGTGATCTCTGTGTATTGTTTCATCTCTCTGTTTCTCATTGTTACTGTGTGATCTCTGTGTATTGTTCGACCTCTCTCTTTCTCGTTGTATCTGTGTGATCTCTGTGTATTGATCCATCTCTCTCTTTCTCATTGTTACTGTGTGATCTCTGTGCAATATTCCATCTCCCGCTTTCTCATTATCACTGTCTGATCTCTGTGTTTTGTTCCATGTCTCTCTCATTGACACTCTGTGATCTCTGTGTACTGTTCCATGTCTCTCTATCTCTCATTGTTACTGTGTGATCTCTGTGTATTGTTTCATGTCTCTCTCTCTCTCTCTCCCATTGCTACTGAGTGATCTCTGTGTACTGTTCCATGTCTCTCTATCTCAAATTGTTACTGTGTGATCACTATGTATTGTTCCTTGTGTGTCTCTCTCTCTCCCATTGTTACTGTGTGATCTCTGCGCATTGTTCCATGTCTCGCTCTCTCTCTCATTGTTATTCTGTGATCTCTGTGTATTGTTCCATCTCTATCTTTCTCATTGTTACTGTGTGACCTCTGTGCATTGTTCCATCTCTATCATTCTCATTGTTACTGTGTGATCTCTAGGCATTGTTCCATGTCTCTCTCTCATTGTTACTCTGTGATCTCCGTGTATTGTTCCATCTCTCTCTTTCTGATAGTTACTCTGCGATCTCTGTGTATTGTTCCATCTCTATCTTTCTCATTGTTACTGTGTGATCTCTGTGTATTGTTCCATCTCTCTCTTTCTCATTGTTACTGTGTGATCACTATGTATTGTTCCTTGTGTATCTCTCTCTCTCCCATTGTTACTCTGTGATCTCTGTGTATTGTTCCATCTCTATCTTTCTCATTGTTACTCTGTGATCTCTGTGTATTGTTCCATCTCTATCTTTCTCATTGTTACTGTGTGACCTCTGTGCAATGTTCCCTCTCTATCATTCTCATTGTTACTGTGTGATCTCTAGGTATTGTTCCATGTCTCTCTCTCATTGTTACTCTGTGATCTCTGTGTATTGTTCCATCTCTCTCTTTCTCATAGTTACTCTGCGATCTCTGTGTATTGTTCCATCTCTATCTTTCTCATTGTTACTGTGTGATCTCTGTGTATTGTTCCATCTCTCTCTTTCTCATTGTTACTGTGTGATCTCTTTGTATTGTTCCATCTCTATCTGTCTCATTGTTACTGTGTGATATCTGTGCATTGTTCCATCTCTATCTTTCCCATTGTTACTGTGTGATCCCTCTGCATTGTTCCCTGTCTCTCTCATTGTTACAGTGTGATCTCCGTGTATTGTTCCATCTCTCTCTCTTTCATTGTTTCTCTGTGATCTATGTGTATTGTTCCATCTCTCTCTTTCTCATTGTTACTCTGCGATCTTTGTGTATTGTTCCATCTCTCTCTTTCTCATTGTTACTGTGTGATCTCTGTGCATTATTCCACCTCTCTCCCTCTCGCATTGTTACCGTGTGATCTCTGTGTACTGTTACATCTCTCTCTTTCGCATTGTAACGTGTGATCTCTGTGTATTGTTCCATCTCTCTGTTTCTCATTGTTACTGTGTGATCTCTGTGTATTGTTCGAACTCTCTCTTTCTCACTGTATCTGTGTGATCTCTGTGTATTGTTCCATCTCTCTCTTTCTCGTTGTTACGGTGTGATCTCTGTGTATTGTTTCATCTCTCTGTTTCTCATTGTTACTGTGTGATCTCTGTGTATTGTTCGACCTCTCTCTTTCTCGTTGTATCTGTGTGATCTCTGTGTATTGATCCATCTCTCTCTTTCTCATTGTTACTGTGTGATCTCTGTGCAATATTCCATCTCCCGCTTTCTCATTATCACTGTCTGATCTCTGTGTTTTGTTCCATGTCTCTCTCATTGACACTCTGTGATCTCTGTGTACTGTTCCATGTCTCTCTATCTCTCATTGTTACTGTGTGATCTCTGTGTATTGTTTCATGTCTCTCTCTCTCTCTCTCCCATTGCTACTGAGTGATCTCTGTGTACTGTTCCATGTCTCTCTATCTCAAATTGTTACTGTGTGATCACTATGTATTGTTCCTTGTGTGTCTCTCTCTCTCCCATTGTTACTGTGTGATCTCTGCGCATTGTTCCATGTCTCGCTCTCTCTCTCATTGTTATTCTGTGATCTCTGTGTATTGTTCCATCTCTATCTTTCTCATTGTTACTGTGTGACCTCTGTGCATTGTTCCATCTCTATCATTCTCATTGTTACTGTGTGATCTCTAGGCATTGTTCCATGTCTCTCTCTCATTGTTACTCTGTGATCTCCGTGTATTGTTCCATCTCTCTCTTTCTCATAGTTACTCTGCGATCTCTGTGTATTGTTCCATCTCTATCTTTCTCATTGTTACTGTGTGATCTCTGTGTATTGTTCCATCTCTCTCTTTCTCATTGTTACTGTGTGTTCTCTTTGTATTGTTCCATCTCTATCTTTCTCATTGTTACTGTGTGATATCTGTGCATTGTTCCATCTCTATCTTTCCCATTGTTACTGTGTGATCCCTCTGCATTGTTCCCTGTCTCTCTCATTGTTACAGTGTGATCTCTGTGTATTGTTCCATCTCTCTCTTTCTCATTGTTACTGTGTGATCTCTGTGTATTGTTCCATCTGTCTCTTTCTGATTGTTACTCTGCGATCCTGGGTATTGTTCCATCTCTCTATTTCTCAGTGTTACTGCCTGTTCTGTGTGCATTACTCCATCTCTCTCTTGCTCATTGACACTGTGTGATCTCTGTGTATTTTTCCGTGTCTCATTATCTCTCATTGTTACTGTGTGATCTCTGTGTATTGTTCCATGTGTGTCTCTCTCTCTCCCATTGTTACTGTGTGATCTCTGTGTATTGTTCCATGTCTCTCTCTCTCTCTCTCATTGTTATTCTGTGATCTCCGTGTATTGTTCCATCTCTCTCTCTTTCATTGTTACTCTGTGATCTATGTGTATTGTTCCATCACTCTCTTTCTCATTGTTACTCTGCGATCTTTGTGTATTGTTCCATTTCTCTCTTTCTCATTGTTACTGTGTGATGTCTGTGAATTATTCCACCTCTCTCCCTCTCGCATTGTTACTGTGTGACCTCTGTGTACTGTTCCATCTCACTCTTTCGCATTGTAACATGTGATCTCTGTGTATTGTTCCATCTCTCTGTTTCTCATTGTTACTGTGTGATCTCTGTGTATTGTTTGAACTCTCTCTTTCTCATTGTATCTGTGTGATCTCTGTGTATTGTTCCATCTCTCTCTTTCTCATTGTTACTGTGTGATCTCTGTGCATTATTCCATCTCCCGCTTTCTCATTATCACTGTCTGATCTCTGTGTTTTGTTCCATGTCTCTCTCATTGACACTCTGTGATCTCTGTGTACTGTTCCATGTCTCTCTATCTCTCATTGTTACTGTGTGATCTCTGTGTATTGTTTCATGTCTCTCTCTCTCTCTCTCTCTCCCATTGTTACTGTGTGATCTCTGTGTATTGTTCCATGTCTCTCTCTCTCTCTCTCATTGTTATTCTGTAATCTTTGTGTATTGTTCCATCTCTCTCTTTCTCATTGTTACTGTGTGATGTCTGTGTATTGACCATCTCTATCTTTCTCATTGTTACTGTGTGATCTCTGTGTATTGTTCCATGTCTCTCTCTTTCTCATTGTTACTGTGTGACCTCTGCGCATTGTTCCATCTCTATCTTTCTCATTGTTACTGTGTGATCTCTGTGCAATATTCCATCTCCCGCTTTCTCATTATCACTGTCTGATCTCTGTGTTTTGTTCCATGTCTCTCTCATTGACACTCTGTGATCTCTGTGTACTGTTCCATGTCTCTCTATCTCTCATTGTTACTGTGTGATCTCTGTGTATTGTTTCATGTCTCTCTCTCTCTCTCTCCCATTGCTACTGAGTGATCTCTGTGTACTGTTCCATGTCTCTCTATCTCAAATTGTTACTGTGTGATCACTATGTATTGTTCCTTGTGTGTCTCTCTCTCTCCCATTGTTACTGTGTGATCTCTGCGCATTGTTCCATGTCTCGCTCTCTCTCTCATTGTTATTCTGTGATCTCTGTGTATTGTTCCATCTCTATCTTTCTCATTGTTACTGTGTGACCTCTGTGCATTGTTCCATCTCTATCATTCTCATTGTTACTGTGTGATCTCTAGGCATTGTTCCATGTCTCTCTCTCATTGTTACTCTGTGATCTCCGTGTATTGTTCCATCTCTCTCTTTCTCATAGTTACTCTGCGATCTCTGTGTATTGTTCCATCTCTATCTTTCTCATTGTTACTGTGTGATCTCTGTGTATTGTTCCATCTCTCTCTTTCTCATTGTTACTGTGTGTTCTCTTTGTATTGTTCCATCTCTATCTTTCTCATTGTTACTGTGTGATATCTGTGCATTGTTCCATCTCTATCTTTCCCATTGTTACTGTGTGATCCCTCTGCATTGTTCCCTGTCTCTCTCATTGTTACAGTGTGATCTCTGTGTATTGTTCCATCTCTCTCTTTCTCATTGTTACTGTGTGATCTCTGTGTATTGTTCCATCTGTCTCTTTCTGATTGTTACTCTGCGATCCTGGGTATTGTTCCATCTCTCTATTTCTCAGTGTTACTGCCTGTTCTGTGTGCATTACTCCATCTCTCTCTTGCTCATTGACACTGTGTGATCTCTGTGTATTTTTCCGTGTCTCATTATCTCTCATTGTTACTGTGTGATCTCTGTGTATTGTTCCATGTGTGTCTCTCTCTCTCCCATTGTTACTGTGTGATCTCTGTGTATTGTTCCATGTCTCTCTCTCTCTCTCTCATTGTTATTCTGTGATCTCCGTGTATTGTTCCATCTCTCTCTCTTTCATTGTTACTCTGTGATCTATGTGTATTGTTCCATCACTCTCTTTCTCATTGTTACTCTGCGATCTTTGTGTATTGTTCCATTTCTCTCTTTCTCATTGTTACTGTGTGATGTCTGTGAATTATTCCACCTCTCTCCCTCTCGCATTGTTACTGTGTGACCTCTGTGTACTGTTCCATCTCACTCTTTCGCATTGTAACATGTGATCTCTGTGTATTGTTCCATCTCTCTGTTTCTCATTGTTACTGTGTGATCTCTGTGTATTGTTTGAACTCTCTCTTTCTCATTGTATCTGTGTGATCTCTGTGTATTGTTCCATCTCTCTCTTTCTCATTGTTACTGTGTGATCTCTGTGCATTATTCCATCTCCCGCTTTCTCATTATCACTGTCTGATCTCTGTGTTTTGTTCCATGTCTCTCTCATTGACACTCTGTGATCTCTGTGTACTGTTCCATGTCTCTCTATCTCTCATTGTTACTGTGTGATCTCTGTGTATTGTTTCATGTCTCTCTCTCTCTCTCTCTCTCCCATTGTTACTGTGTGATCTCTGTGTATTGTTCCATGTCTCTCTCTCTCTCTCTCATTGTTATTCTGTAATCTTTGTGTATTGTTCCATCTCTCTCTTTCTCATTGTTACTGTGTGATGTCTGTGTATTGACCATCTCTATCTTTCTCATTGTTACTGTGTGATCTCTGTGTATTGTTCCATGTCTCTCTCTTTCTCATTGTTACTGTGTGACCTCTGCGCATTGTTCCATCTCTATCTTTCTCATTGTTACTGTGTGATCTCTAGGTATTGTTCCATGTCTCTCTCTCTCTCATTCTTACTGTGTGATCTCTGTGTATTGTTCCATCTCTCTCTTTCTCATAGTTACACTGCGATCTCTGTGTATTGTTCCATTTCTATCTTTCCCATTGTTACTGTGTGATCTCTGTGTATTGTTCCATCTCTCTGTTTCTCATTGTTACTGTGTGATCTCTGTGTATTGTTCGACCTCTCTCTTTCTCATTGTATCTGTGTGATCTCTGTGTATTGTTCCATCTCTATCTTTCTCATTGTTACTGTGTGATCTCTGTGTACTGTTCCCTCTCTATCTTTCTCATTGTTACTGTGTGATATCTGTTTATTGTTCCATCTCTCTCTTTCTCACAGTTACCGTGTGATCTCTTTGTATTGTTCCATCTCTCTCGTTCTCACTGTTACTGTGTGATATCTGTGCATTGTTCCATCTCTATCTTTCTCATTGTTACTGTGTGATCTCTGTGTATTGTTCCATCTCTCGCTTTCTCATTGTTACTGTGTGATCTCTGTGTATTGTTCCATCTCTATCTTTCTCATTGTTACTGTGTGATCTCTGTGTACTGTTCCCTCTCTATCTTTCTCCTTGTTACTGTGTGATATCTGTGTATTGTTCCATCTCTCTCTTTCTCATTGTTACTGTGTGATATCTGTGCATTGTTCCATCTCTATCTTTCTCATTGTTACTGTGTGATCTCTTTGTATTGTTCCATCTCTCTCTTTCTCATTGTTACTGTGTGATATCTGTGCATTCTTCCATCTCTATCTTTCTCATTTTTACTGTGTGATCTCTTTGTATTGTTCCATCTCTCTCTTTCTCATTGTTACTGTGTGATATCTGTGCATTCTTCCATCTCTATCTTTCTCATTTTTACTGTGTGATCTCTGTGTATTGTTCCATCTCTCTCTTTCTCATTGTTACTGTGTGATCTCTGTGTATTGTTCCATCTCTATCTTTCTCATTGTTACTGTGTGATCTCTGTGTACTGTTCCCTCTCTATCTTTCTCATTGTTACTGTGTGATCTCTGTGTATTGTTCCATCTCTATATTTCTCATTGTTACTCTGCGATCTCTGTGTACTGTTCCCTCTCTATCTTTCTCATTGTTACTGTGTGATATCTGTGTATTGTTCCATCTCTCTCTTTCTCATTGTTACTGTGTGATCTCTGTGTATTGTTCCATCTCTATCTTTCTCATTGTTACTGTGTGATCTCTGTGTACTGTTCCCTCTCTATCTTTCTCATTGTTACTGTGTGATCTCTGTGTATTGTTCCATCTCTATATTTCTCATTGTTACTGTGTGATCCCTCTTTATTGTTCCCTGTCTCTCTCATTGTTACAGTGTGATCTCTGTGTATTGTTCGATCTCTCACTTTCTCATTGTTACTGTGTGATCTCTGTGTATTGTTCCATCTCTCTCATTCTCATTGTTACTCTGCGATCCTGGGTATTGTTCCATCTCTCTCTTTCTCAGTGTTACTGCGTGTTCTCTGTGCATTAGTCCATCTCTCTCTTGCTCATTGTCACTGTGTGATCTCTGTGTATTGTTCCGTGTCTCTCTACCTCTCATTGTTACTCTGTGATCTCTGTGTATTGTTGCATGTGTGTCTCTCTCTCTCCCATTGTTACTGTGTGATCTCTGTGTATTGTCCCATGTCTCTTTCTCTCTCTCTCATTGTTATTCTGTGATCTCTGTGTATTGTTCCAACTCTCTCTTTCTCATTGTTACTCTGTGATCTCTTTGTATTGTTCCATCTCTCTCTATCTCATTGTTACTCTGCGATCTCTGTGTATTGTTCCATCTCTATCTTTCTCCTTGTTACTGTGTGATATCTGTGTATTGTTCCATCTCTCTCTTTCTCATTGTTACTGTGTGATATCTGTGCATTGTTCCATCTCTATCTTTCTCATTGTTACTGTGTGATCTCTGTGTATTGTTCCATCTCTCGCTTTCTCATTGTTACTGTGTGATCTCTGTGTATTGTTCCATCTCTATCTTTCTCATTGTTACTGTGTGATCTCTGTGTACTGTTCCCTCTCTATCTTTCTCCTTGTTACTGTGTGATATCTGTGTATTGTTCCATCTCTCTCTTTCTCATTGTTACTGTGTGATCTCATTGTATTGTTCCATCTCTCTCTTTCTCATTGTTACTGTGTGATATCTGTGCATTCTTCCATCTCTATCTTTCTCATTTTTACTGTGTGATCTCTGTGTATTGTTCCATCTCTATCTTTCTCGTTGTTACTGTGCGATCCCTCTGCATTGTTCCCTGTCTCTCTCATTGTTACAGTGTGATCTCTGTGTATTGTTCGATCTCTCACTTTCTCATTGTTACTGTGTGATCTCTGTGTATTGTTCCATCTGTCTCTTTCTCATTGTTACTCTGCGATCTCTGTGTACTGTTCCCTCTCTATCTTTCTCATTGTTACTGTGTGATATCTGTGTATTGTTCCATCTCTCTCTTTCTCATTGTTACTGTGTGATCTCTGTGTATTGTTCCATCTCTATCTTTCTCATTGTTACTGTGTGATCTCTGTGTACTGTTCCCTCTCTATCTTTCTCATTGTTACTGTGTGATCTCTGTGTATTGTTCCATCTCTATATTTCTCATTGTTACTGTGTGATCCCTCTTTATTGTTCCCTGTCTCTCTCATTGTTACAGTGTGATCTCTGTGTATTGTTCGATCTCTCACTTTCTCATTGTTACTGTGTGATCTCTGTGTATTGTTCCATCTCTCTCATTCTCATTGTTACTCTGCGATCCTGGGTATTGTTCCATCTCTCTCTTTCTCAGTGTTACTGCGTGTTCTCTGTGCATTAGTCCATCTCTCTCTTGCTCATTGTCACTGTGTGATCTCTGTGTATTGTTCCGTGTCTCTCTACCTCTCATTGTTACTCTGTGATCTCTGTGTATTGTTGCATGTGTGTCTCTCTCTCTCCCATTGTTACTGTGTGATCTCTGTGTATTGTCCCATGTCTCTTTCTCTCTCTCTCATTGTTATTCTGTGATCTCTGTGTATTGTTCCAACTCTCTCTTTCTCATTGTTACTCTGTGATCTCTTTGTATTGTTCCATCTCTCTCTATCTCATTGTTACTCTGCGATCTCTGTGTATTGTTCCATCTCTCACTTTCTCATTGTTACTGTGTGATCTCTGTGTATTGTTCCATCTCTCTCTTTCTCATTGTTACTCTGCGATCCTGGGTATTGTTCCATCTCTCTCTTTCTCAGTGTTACTGCGTGTTCTCTGTGCATTAGTCCATCTCTCACTTGCTCATTGTCACTGTGTGATCTCTGTGTATTGTTCCATGTCTCTCTACCTCTCATTGTTACTCTGTGATCTCTGTGTATTGTTGCATGTGTGTCTCTCTCTCTCCCATTGTTACTGTGTGATCTCTGTGTATTGTCCCATGTCTCTTTCTCTCTCTCTCATTGTTATTCTGTGATCTCTGTGTATTGTTACATCTCTCTCTTTCTCATTGTTAGTGAGCGATCTCTGTGTTTTGTTCCCTCTCTCTCTCTTTCATTGTTACTCTGTGATCTCTGTGTATTGTTCCAACTCTCTCTTTCTCATTGTTACTCTGTGATCTCTTTGTATTGTTCCATCTCTCTCTATCTCATTGTTACTGTGTGATCTCTGTGTATTGTTCCATCTCTCTCTTTCTCATTGTTACTGTGTGATCTCTGTGCATTATTCCATCTCTCTCCCTTTCGCATTGTTACTGTGTAATCTCTGTGTATTGTTCCATCTCTCTCTTTCGCATTGTAACCGTGTGATCTCTGTGTATTGTTCCATCTCTCTCTTTCTCATTGTTACTGTGTGATCTCTGTGTATTATTCCAACTCTCTCTTTCTCATTGTATCTGTGTGATCTCTGTGTATTGTTCCATCTCTCTCTTTCTCATTGTTACGGTGTGATCTCTGTGTATTATTCCAACTCTCTCTTTCTCATTGTATCTGTGTGATCTCTGTGTATTGTTCCATCTCTCTCTTTCTCATTGTTACTGTGTGATCTCTGTGTATTATTCCAACTCTCTCTTTCTCATTGTATCTGTGTGATCTCTGTGTATTGTTCCATCTCTCTCTTTCTCATTGTTACTGTGTGATCTCTGTGTATTATTCCAACTCTCTCTTTCTCATTGTATCTGTGTGATCTCTGTGTATTGTTCCATCTCTCTCTCTCTCATTGTTACTCTGCGATCTCTGTGTATTGTTCCATCTCTCTCTTTCTTGTTGTTACTGTGTGATCTCTGTGTATTGTTCCATCTCTCTCTTTCTCGTTGTTACTGTGTGATCTCTGTGCATTATTCCATCTCCCGCTTTCTCATTGTTACTGTCTGATCTCTCTGTTTTGTTCCATGTCTCTCTCATTGCTACTGAGTGATCTCTGTGTACTGTTCCACGTCTCTCTATCTTTCATTGTTACTGTGTGATCTTTGTGTATTGTTTCATGTCTCTCTCTCTCTCTCTCTCCCATTGTTACTGTGTGATCTCTGTGTATTGTTCCATGTCTCTCTCTCTCTCTCATTGTTATTCTGTGATCTCTGTGTATTGTTCCATCTCTCTCTTTCTCATTGTTACTGTGTGATCTCTGTGTATTGTTCCATTTCTCTCTCTTTCTCATTGTTACTGTGTGACCTCTGTGTATTGTTCCATCTCTATCTTTCTCATTGTTACTGTGTGATCTCTAGGTATTGTTCCATGTCTCTCTCTCTCATTGTTACTCTGTGATCTCTGTGTATTGTTCCATCTCTCTCTTTCTCATTGTTACTGTGTGATCTCGGTGCATTGTTCCCTGTCTCTCTCATTGTTACTGTGTGATCTCTGTGTATTGTTCCATCTCTATCTTTCTCATAGTTACTCTGCGATCTCTGTGTATTGTTCTATCTCTATCTTTCTCATTGTTACTGTGTGATCTCTGTGTATTGTTCCATCTCTATCTTTCTCATTGTTACTGTGTGATCTCTGTGCATTGTTCCCTGTCTCTCTCATTGTTACTGTGTGATCTCTGTGTATTGTTCCATCTGTATCGTTCTCATAGTTACTCTGCGATCTATGTGTATTGTTCCATCTCTATCTTTCTCATCGTTACTGTGTGATCTCTGTGCATTGTTCCCTGTCTCTCTCATTGTTACTGTGTGATCTCTGTGCATTGTTCCGTCTCTTTTATTGTTACTCTGCGATCTCTGTTTGTTGTTCCATCTCTCTCTTTCTCATTGTTACAGTGTGATCTCTGTGTATTGTTCCATCTCTATCTTTCTCATTGTTACTGTGTGATCTCTGTGTATTGTTACATCTCTATCTTTCTCATTGTTCCTCTCCGATCTCTGTGCATTGTTCCCTGTCTCTTTTATTGTTACTCTGCGATCTCTGTTTGTTGTTCCATCTCTATCTTTCTCATTGTTACTGTATGATCTCTGTGCATTGTTCCCTGTCTCTCTCTTTCTCATTGTTACTGTGTGACCTCTGTGTATTGTTCCATCTCTATCTTTCTCATTGTTACTGTGTGATCTCCAGGTATTGTTCCATGTCTCACTCTCTCTCATTGTTACTCTGTGATCTCTGTGTATTGTTCCATCTCTCTCTTTCTCATTGTTACTGTGTGATCTCTGTGCATTGTTCCCTATCTCTCTCATTGTTACTGTGTGGTCTCTGTGCATTGTTCCCTGTCTCTTTTATTGTTACTCTGCGATCTCTGTTTGTTGTTCCATCTCTCTCTTTCTCATTGTTACTGTGTGATCTCTGTGTATTGTCCCATCTCTATCTTTCTCATTGTTACTGTGTGATCTCTGTGTATTGTTCCATCTCTATCTTTCTCATTGTTACTGTGTGATCTCTGTGCATTGTTCCCTGTCTCTCTCATTGTTACTGTGTGATCTCTGTGTATTGTTCCATCTCTATCTTTCTCATAGTTACTCTGCGATCTCTGTGTATTGTTCTATCTCTATCTTTCTCATTGTTACTGTGTGATCTCTGTGCATTGTTCCCTGTCTCTCTCATTGTTACTGTGTGATCTCTGTGCATTGTTCCCTGTCTCTTTTATTGTTACTCTGCGATCTCTGTTTGTTGTTCCATCTCTCTTTCTCATTGTTACTCTGCGATTTCTGTGTATTGTTCCATCTCTCTCGCTCTCTCTCTCATTGTTACTCTGCGATCTCTGTGTATTGTTCTATGTCTTTCTTTCTCATTGTTACTGTGTGATCTCTTCCTGTTGTTTGTGACGTGTCCTGACGCTAGGAAGGGGGGCAAGTCAGCCACTCATTCAGTCAGCCTGGCCGTGTGTTTGTTGTCAGTGTGTCTGCCTCCCTCTTCATGTGGCCGTGCTCTTGACTTTCGGGATGTGTGCGTGTGAGCGGCGGCGTGCGCCCCCGTCGCGGAGGCACCGGGGGGCTTCCCGCGCCTGAGGAAGGGTGGAGGGCAGCGCGAACGCCGAGGGAGAGCAACAGCTGACTTTTTGTCCTGGCTGTCATGTTGCCGCTGGTCTAGCTGGCGATGGCGGAGCAAGCTGGGCGGCAGCAGCAGCAGCCCACAGGAACGGCGGCTGGAGGTGAATCAGGAGCCGGGCCAGCAGGACACTTCCCCTGGCGACAGGACTGCCGTGCCCGGGGCACTTTTTGAAGCTTCTCCCAGGACAGGGCTGGGCAAACTGCGGCTGGACCTGGTCTTCTGGTTATTGGGATCTTTCTACTCTTTACCTCACATCTGATGCGTTCTGTGCCCCCTTTTTTTATTAACATCTCCCAGTCATGGGCAGCTCTTGAGACCTCGCCTGCTTACTGACACGGTGGATTTTTGAAGAGAAAGTAGGAATATTTTTTCCCCTGAGAGAATAAGGAGGCGGAAAGTGGATCAGAAGTTTGCTGGAGAACCGGGACCGACTGCCAAGGGCCACCCGTGCCCCTGCCCTGACCTGCCTGTGCCCCTCACCCCTCACGCTCCCCATGGGGGCGAAGCAGAGCAGCCCGGCTCCGAACGGGCGGACCCGCGCTTACTCGGGCTCGGATTTACCCTCGGCCACGGCCAGCAGCAGCAGCAACGGGAGCAGCCGCTCGGTGGCCGCCTCCAGCAGCTCGGCTGCGGGCTCGGGGGCCGGGCTGGGGAGCGGCCGCCTGTACCTGGCCCCCCCGCCCGTTCCTGGCCCCCGCCCGGCGGCCGGCGGCAGCAGCAGCGGCGGCGGAGCGGGAGGAGGAGGAGGAGGTGGCCGCAACCCGTCCCTCAACATCCCCAACAGCGCGGGCACGTACGGCAGCTCGCTGGACGAGTCGGAAGACAGCACCCCGGAGGAGAGCACGGCAGAGCGACCAGGGGGCCAGGCAGCCCCCCGCTTACTCATCGGATCCCTCCCCGCTCACCTGTCCCCTCACTTATTCGGAGGTAAGAGCTTTACACTCTCCCTTGTGGGCTTTTGTGAAGGGGCTGACTTACTTCTAAGATACAACATGGAGCAAATGTGCTTTTCCCTGGGACAGGGAGGGAGGGGGGGGGGGGGGGGTCAAGAACTGGAAACTACAAATCTTTGACTAGCTGGAGTTCCCATTGATAAAAGAAAGGGAAACAGATTCTGCCCAGTCTCACTCTGAACGCCCATCTCCACAACCCAACCGTACATCAACATCTCTCATTTTTGTTGTTGTTGCTGAAATGTAGGCCCCCAGGTGAGAGGGAAGTTCTACCCCCAACCCATCCTTCATCAATATGTGTGTGTGTGTCCCATTCCCTGTTACTGGGGGTAGCAGAGTGCGGTCTTGACACTGGGATGTGTATATTGTGTTCAGTGTGTTTACCCCATTCCCTGTTACTGGGGGCAGCAGAGTGGGGTCTTGACACTGGGATGTGTATATTGTGTTCAGTGTGTGTATCCCATTCCCTGTTACTGGGGGTAGCAGAGTGGGGTCTTGACACTGGGATGTGTATATTGTGTTCAGTGTGTGTGTGTGTGTGTGTATCCCATTCCCTGTTAGTGGGGGCAGCAGAGTGGGGTCTTGACACTGGGATGTGTATATTGTGTTCAGTGTGTGTGTGTGTGTGTATCCCATTCCCTGTTACTGGGGGCAGCAGAGTGGGGTCTTGACACTGGGATGTGTATATTGTGTTCAGTGTGTGTGTGTGTGTGTATCCCATTCCCTGTTACTGGGGGCAGCAGAGTGGGGTCTTGACACTGGGATGTGTATATTGTGTTCAGTGTGTGTGTTTACCCCATTCCCTGTTACTGGGGGCAGCAGAGTGGGGTCTTGACACTGGGATGTGTATATTGTGTTCAGTGTGTGTGTGTATCCCATTCCCTGTTACTGGGGGCAGCAGAGTGGGGTCTTGACACTGGGTTGTGTATGTTGTGTTCAGTGTGTGTGTCCCATTCCCAGTTACTGGGGGCAGCAGAGTGGGGTCTTGACACTGGGATGTGTATATTGTGTTCAGTGTGTGTGTGTGTGTGTATCCCATTCCCTGTTACTGTGGGCAACAGAGTGGGGTCTTGACACTGGGATGTGTATATTGTGTTCAGTGTGTGTGTGTGTCCCATTCTCTGTTACTGGGGGTAGCAGAGTGGGGTCTTGACACTGGGATGTGTATATTGTGTTCAGTGTGTGTGTGTGTGTGTATCCCATTCCCTGTTACTGGGGGTAGCAGAGTGGGGTCTTGACACTGGGATGTGTATATTGTGTTCAGTGTGTGTGTGTGTGTCCCATTCCCTGTTACTGGGGGTAGCAGAGTGGGGTCTTGAAACTGGGATGTGTATATTGTGTTCAGGGTCTGTGTGTGCGTGGGAGGGGGGGGGGGCTCCTTGCTCCAGAAGGTCATCATTCTTTGAGAATTACCCAGTCGCCAGGTATTGTGTTCCGCTGGCACTCGGCATCGGTTTCACAGTCAGAAGTCTCACCCAGCAGAGCCCACTCACATGTGTGTGTTGTTTTTTGTTGTTCTGTTTATTTACACCCATGTTTTCAAAACATATCCCTGTCTCGCTATGTTAACAGGTTATAGTGGGGGGGAACTCAGACTCTTGTGTGTCCAGGAACAGAAATAACAGTTGGAGACTTGCATTGCTCCCACCTCCACTCATTGTTTATGGCTGGATAATGTGTTTGCTCAGGCTTTGGGGCCTGATTAGATTATAAAACAACTTGCACCGGCCGAACCTACTTCAGCGAGCCCGCAATATAAAGGCAGTGGCGATGTGATGGTTGGGTTTGACACCACAGAGTAAGTAGTTCAGAGAGACAAACCCTCTCTTGCGATTTGTTCAGGGCGCTGACTCTAATCCACCGATCACAGTTGACCAATCTTCCACCGTGCTGACTTGCCTCCATTTCCTCCTGTTGCTCCTGTGTTGTGTATATTCAGTGACTCTTGGTGTTTTTAATCGATCCCTTGTGTGGGTGGGGTGGGACAAAACGAGAAATATAATCCGGCCTTTTGGGTTTTGCCTGGTTTGAGTTGACTTGTTTTTTTTATCACGGATAAGAGTTCATTTGAATGAAGCCACGTGGTTGGCCCGCAGCCTTTGACTGACCTATTCCGCGGTTTGTAGTTATCCCTCGCTCGGAGGAAGGTTCTCGAAGTATGTAACATTCCTCCCGTCATGGCTGTGTGAAGTTGAGAAGCTGGCTCCTGGGAGATGCGATTCTCCATCTATTGTTGGGATGCTTTCTGTGGGGAGTTGCACGACCTCCGACCAACATCTCCTCACAGTGGTTTATCCAAGATCAATTAAATACCAGTTTGGACTATTTCCAGTGATCGTTCTTGAATGTAGTAAGAAGTCTTACAACACCAGGTTAAAGTCCAACAAGTGATTTGAAACAAACTTGTTGGACTTTAACCTGGTGCTGTGAGACTTCTTACTCTGCTCACCCCAGTCCAACGCCGGCATCTCCACATTATGGTTCTTGAATGTGTTCTGCTCATTACATTGCATCCGCTCTCTGGTGTTTAAAGCGTTTTTGTAGTTTTGTCTCCCCATGTAATATAGCCAGTGATTAGGATGAGTTCAGTGTTTACACACTGACATAATTTATAATTGGGTAAGGAGAGAAAATGAGAAATAAGACTTTTAAAGAGTTGATGCTACTGAAAAGAAATATCAATTCTTGTGATTTTTCACAAAATATTGTATATTTGTTTCCCTCTGAATTCCCTATCCCTCCCACCCAATATTCTCTCTCATGTTGAATTACACACACACACACAGTAACCAGGAAAGCTGATGGGCAATGTGTGGCCAGGCTAGCATCACATCCTCTGAGGTTAGAAGGGATGCTGGGCTGGACTCTCTCCTGCCCGCCTCCCTCCCTCTCTGCAGGAAGGCATCTGCTCTAAGCCCCTTCCTATGGTGGGTGGTTATGTTGTGAACTTCCAGCATTGAGAAGATTTTGAAAGTGTACTTTGTTACTCTGTGCCACCAAACTTTGATGCCCTAACACACATGCCACCGTGGACCAAACATTCAGTTTTTGTCACACCTTGAGTTTTGTGACTAATTTTTCCATTTAAATTGGAAGTAAATGAAATAATTTAAAAATGGAATCCTTTAAGTACAGTAGTGTAGTGGATATGTTGGTCTAGTATGCAGCCTGGACCCAGAGCATATGAGCCAAGTACCATCATGGCAGCCTGAATATTTGACTTCAGTGCCAAAATAATTGTGGAAGTAAAAAACTAGAATTAGCGAAAGCGACCATTACATTCCTTATCCTTCCTACTTCGAGTCAAGTCTCTGTTCTTGCTTAAATGTTGGAAAAATCCAACTGATTCACTGATACGCTTCAGGAAAGAGAACTTGTCAACCTTCCTTCTCTCTGGTCCAGCTGTGATTGACTCCAGTGCCACACCAAAATGGATGACTCGTAACTGCCCTCTGAAATGGCCTAACACGCCACTTATTCTGGGAAACGAGGGATGTAATTAAATGTCAACTTTGCCCGTGACAGCTGCTGAGGATAAATTTGAAGAAAAATCTGTTTTTTTTGGTTTTATCTCATGGTTAAACAAAGGTGCAAGGAAACCAAGTTGGCTACTATCTTGCAAGTTCCATGTATTTGCTTGGATTGTAATATACATGTGATGCAACTGGTTCCTCATTTTTCTAACTGCTCATAATTTATTTGCAACAGTACGTTTTACTTATTTTGAACTCTTGGTTTTCCTAATGTAAAAGAGTTGCCTGCTCAGAAGGTAAGTATGACTCTATTCAGCAGTCCAACATGTCCAGCAGTCCCCTTCTGGGAGAGCCTATCAGAATGATCCAATGTTCAGCTTCGACCTGCAGAGGTCAGCGAGGAGTGATGACCACATTAGTATCTTCCTTGGACTGACTTTTGAGAATCAAACTCTATTTTAGGAACTGGTCTGATGGCAGGGGAATTCCACTGCTCTGCCATAAACTGAAGGGGACTGTTTGATGAGGAAATTAGAGCTCTATTGATAAGTGAACCTAGTAAAAAAAAAAGCTGTGCCTAAAAGGGACAAAGCCTTTAAAAAGAAAGACTTATGTGAATGCCTTCCACTTGGAAAAATTATACGGTTGTTTTCATCATCTCACTTTTAAGTATTCAAGTGATGTGCTTTTATTTGCTTTGTTTTCATTGCATCACAGACTCTTAAACTCACAAAAACCAACTCTGTCAAGCACTTTTTAAATTAAGGTGACCTTTAATTAAGTTCCAAATGAGTTACTGTAATAAATGGAAATCTGACCTGAAGTTGTGTTGGTAAAGCACAGTGCAATGTATTGTCTTCAGTTTTTAACCCTCACTGTCCAAAACCAGAATTCTTCATGGCTATCAGAATAGTATATTTCTAGGACAATATGTTGACGATACATAAGCTACTGCTTGTTTTTTTTAAAGTGCTAATGACTTCAATATAATTGTCATAACAATTAAGAGGATTTTGATTTGAGTTGGTTGACTGCTATATTCAAACTCTCAATACAAGGATCTATTGTGGTTCAGAGAATATTTTCAAATAGTTGTTTGACAGCTGTTGAAAGTGATAAGCAACCCCTTGTGTGCTAACACAGGCCCCATGGCAATGGAATATGTGGTCAGTCACGAGTTGTTGCCAGCGTTCAGCTGGCCTGTCTGCTGGTAAACATTGAATGGAGGCTGGGCATTTCTAAAGGGAAGTGCTTTAAGTTTCTGCCATACTTCTGCGTTTCCAGGCAGCTTGCTGTTTTTTTTTACAGTACTCATTGTTGGGTTGTGAGCAAGGTTGGCACTTGTTGCCCTTTCCAGTTGCCTTTGGGAAGAGGTTGGAGATCTATAAGCATTATTAGTCTCATGGGTTATCGAGTAATGAATGGTGCAAGGGAACTGAATCGTATTGGGGTTGTGATTATAATGGCAATAAAAGACAGCTGGCTCAAAGAAGGAACAATAGGGAAATTAATTGCCCAGATTTTCCTGTCAGCAGCAAAGCTGTGGCTCACACTCACTCCTGACTGCATTTGAAATTGCATTCTTGCCTTTGTTAATGGCCAGAGGGGGAACTTCCTTTCCAGCCTGCAGCATGGGTCAAATGTCGAGGAGAAAAAACTAGCCTAGTGCAGACGCATAGTCCAAGCAAACCGCTTTGTCAATCTGAGTTGAACTGAGTTGAAAGCACGTCCCTTAGGGCCTGCCTTCAGTTTAGTGATTCCAGGTGTTTTAAACCTAATTTTTAATCAGATTTTCATACTAGCTCTCCCATCTGCATCCAAATGTGCTGGGCATAGAGCTAAATACATCTGGGTGGGGGAACAATGTCTAGGTATAAGACCATAAGACATGGGAGCAGAATTAGGCCACTCGGCCCATCAAGTCTGCTCTGCCATTCAATCATGGCTGATATTTTTCTCATCCCCATTCTCCTGCCTTCTCCCCATAACCCCTGATTCCCATATTAATCAAGAACCTATCTATCTCAGTCTTAAAGACACTCAATGATATGGCCTCAACAGGCAAAGAGTTCCACAGATTCACCACCTTCTGGCTGAAGAAACTCCTCCTCATCTCTGTTTTAAAGGATCGTCCCTTTGATCTCAGATTGTGTCCTCTGCTTCTAGTTTTTCCTACAAGTGGAAACATCCTCTCCATGTCCACTCTATCCAAGCCTCGCAGTATCCTGAAAGTTTCAATAACATCGCCCCTCATCCTTCTAAACTCCAAACAGTACAGACCCAGATTACTCAAACGTTCCTCATACGACAAGCTCTTCATTCCAGCAATCATTCTTGTGAACCTCCTCTGGACCCTTTCCAAGGCCAGCACATCCTTCCTTAGATACGGGGCCCAAAATTGCTCACAACACTCCAAATGGGGTCTGGCCAGAGCCTTATACAGCCTCGGAGGTACATCCCTGGTCTGGTACTCTAGCCCTCCCGACATGAATGCTAACATTGCATTTGCCTTCCTAACAGCTGACTGAACCTGCACATTAACCTTAAGAGGATTGTGAACAATGAGTCCCAAGTCCCTTTGTGCTTCTGATTTCCTAAGCATTTCTCCATTCAGAAAATAGTCTATGCCTCATTTCTCCTTTCAAAGTGCATAACCTCACACTTTTCCACATTGTATTTCATTTGCCACTTCATTGCCCACTCTCCTAGCCTGTCCAAATCCTTCTGCAGCCCCCTTGCTTCCTCAATACTACCTGTCCCTTTGTATCTTTGTATCATCTGCAAACTTAGCAACAGTGCCTTCAGTTCCTTCTTCCAGATCATTAATGTATAATTATGTCCCAGGCAAACAGACATAGTTTAAACGTTAACTGATACTGCTGGGACCATCAGTGGGGATTCCTACTAAGCCATTTCTGGCAAACAGTTCCAGCATAAATTGACTCCCCAGAATCTCCGATTTGACTGCAACCCTCAATAGCAGTGAATGTCTCAGCATTTGCTGTTGTTGGGACTGGAAGATCTGCATCATTATTCGGTTTCAAAGTATCCAGAAACGATAGCAAAGGGAAAAGAAGGAGGGGAGGGGTGACAGTATTAAATGAATAAACCTTTATAGCACTGGAGAAGAATGATATATTTGAGGAGCCATAAATAGTATCTATTTGGTGAGTATTCAGGAATACAAGAGGAGCCATTGTGTCACTGGATGTGTACGATTGCCATTTCATTTTCATTGGCCACCAAATCATGGGAAGTTGCAAGCAAATTACAGAAAGGTGCAATAACAGCAGGGTAGCAATAATGGGGAATTTCAATAAAATGAACTTGGAAACGAGCTGCCCATTGGCAGTACAGTTCCCTTGAGTCGGAAGATCGTGAGTCCAAATCCCACTCTAGAACTTGAGCACAAAAATGAAGACTGGCACTCCAGAGCTGTATTGAGGGTGTGCTGTACTGTCTGAGGTGGCATCTTTTGGATCAGATGTTAAACTGAGGCCCCGTTTGTGCTCTCAAGTGGACATAAAAGAAGCCACGGACATATTTTGAAGAAGAGCAAGGGGGGGTGGGGTTCCTCATTGTCCTGGCTTTGGGACACCATGAAAGGCACTATGAAAATGCAAGTCTTATTTCATTTTGGCTAGGATAATGGTGTGTAAAGGGCAAAGAGCGTGTGGAATTCCTAAAACGTGTACAAGTTAACCTTCTGTGTTTACAGTTCAATGAGGAAGGAAACCATGCGGGATCTTGTTCTGCCCTTGAAATGAGGCAAATGGAGCATGCTTCATTCGGAGAACATTCGGGGAACAGGGATCATGGTATCATCAGGTTTCGAACAGTTAAGGAAAAGCACAGTGTAATCCAGCTTAAAAGCACTGAACTGGAATAAGGGCTGTTTTCAGCGAGTGGAAAAGTGATTTGAATCAATATTTGGTAGGCAAAACAATAATTGACAAAGGGAAGTCTTCAAAGAGGAAATGGTTCAGGTACAGAGTAGGCACATTTTTATGATGGGAACAGGAAGAGCATTCAAGACCAGGACATTGCGGATGATTAAAAATATGAAAGCAAAAATGGCTAAAGAATTGTAAGGCTCACAATACAGTATAGAACCTAGCTGAATTTGGGAAGTACAGGAATGATCTAAAAAAGAATGCGGGGAAAAGAAAGAGTATGAAAATAGATCCAAATTTAACATAAAAGGGAACCCAAAAGTTCCTTCTAAAGTAAAGCTGGCATGCATAGTAAAACGCAGTCAAAGGGAAGGGTGGGTCTGATTTATAGCAAATAAGATTGTCTCGTGGAGGCAGGTGGCATGGTGGAAGTACTAAATTAATACTTTTGAGAAAGGGATTCTGCTAAAGAAGTAATAAAGGAGGAGGCAATAGCGATTTTGGATCGGATAACAATAAAAAGAAGTACTTAAAAGGTTAGCACTCCTCAAGGTAGAAAGGTCACCTGACCTAGCTGATCAGCATCTCGGGTTAGAGGGATGTAAGGGTGGGAATTGTGGAAAGTCTGGGCACAATCTTCCAATCCTTCTTGGATCTGGAAATCGTGTCCGAGTACTGCAAATTTTACACCCGTATAACAAAAAACAGGGAGAAGGATAAACTCAACAACTACGGAACAGTCTGTCTACTTTGGTGATGGGGAAACCTTTTCAATAATTTGGGACAAATTAATAGACATATGGAAACATTTGGGCAAATACATTAAAGTCAGGATACTTTTGTTAAAGAAAAATTGTATTTGACTCACTTGAGTTCTTTGATGATGTAATGGAGAGGTTAATTAGGGTAGTGAGGTCAATGAGATTTATATATTTTCAAAAGGTATTTGGCACAGTAGTCCAGGATAGACTTGATAGCAAAGTTAAAACCTATGGGATAAAAGGGACACTGCAAGCATGGATACACAATTGGTTAATGGTGTCAGCAGAGTGGTTGTTTTTCAGATTGAAATGAAGTGGTGATTCCCGAAGGTCAGTAATGGAACCAATGCTGTATTTGGTCCTCCTCCTTCAGGTACAATGCCCCAAGAGTGCATTGGTGACCATGGATTTCCTATGGATTGCTGCATGATTATACTTGGTGAAGTACCGCAGTGGTTTGCCATTACGTTCTGCAGAAATGGCTGACCAGGAAACTCTCCCATTCTTACTGGTTTATTGGAAGCATTTACAGACTCGTCAACAACCTGTTTGGGGCCAGGTATTGAATGCACCTTCCATGGCAATCAAGTCCTGAAGTGGAACTTGAACCTAGAGCTTCTAGTCCAGGGATAGGGATGCTACCACTGTGCCACAAGGCCTACTTTGTTTGATATATGTAGCAAAGACCTATATTTGAATGTACAGTGCATAATTTCAAAGTGTAGTAGCAAATGTAACCAGATATGTAGTAAACAATGAGGAACATGGCAAAAACATGATAATATAGACTAGTGAAATGAGCAGGTGACATTTAATGCAGATAAGTGTTAAGTGATGCATTTTGATTGGATGAATAAAGTGAATTAATATGAGCTAAATGGTACAATCTTAAAAGGTACACAAAAACACAGATCTGGGATATATGTGCAAATGTTTTTGAAGGTGGTAGGACAAGTTGCATGGGCAGCACGGTAGCATAGTGGTTACCACTATGGCTTCACAGCACCAGGGTCCCAGGTTCGATTTGAGGCTTGGGTCACTGTCTGGGTGGAGTTTGCACGTTCTCCCTGTGTCTGTGTGGGTTTCCTCCGGGTGCTCCAGTTTCCTCCCACAAGTCCCGAAAGATGTGCTGTTAGGTCATTTGGACGTTCTGAATTCTCCCTCTGCGTACCTGAACAGGTGGCGGAATGTGGCTACTAGGGGCTTTTCACAGTAACTTCATTGCACTGTTAATGTAAGCCTACTTGTGACAATAAAGATTATTATAAATTGAGACATTAAAGGCACGTGGGATTCCTGGTTTTATTAAGAGGAATAGAGTACAGACGATAGTTGTTCGCTCTTGGCTAGATGGAATATTGTATTTGTTTCTGGGTACCACACTTAAGGAAGGATGTCAAGGCTTTGACAAGAGAGTAGGTGAGATTTACTAGAATGGTACAGCTGATTAGATGTACTATGGCTGGAGTAGCTGGGAGTTGTCCATTTGCAGCAGGGGAGGTTCCAAGTAGAGTTGCTAAAGGTGTTCAAAATAATGAATGGCTTTGATAGTAAATATGGAGAAACTTTTTCTAATGGCAAAAAGGGTTGCTAACCAGAGACAGATTTAAAGTGATTGGCAAAAGAACCAGTGGGAACATGAGAAAACATTTGCACGGTGAGCTGTTATCAAAAATGCATTGTCTGAAAAACCAGTGAAAGCAGACCAAAATATCATTAAATACAAACTTGATGGGGAAACCATTTATGGGGCTATGGGGAGAGACCAAGGGAGTGAGTTAATTGAGTAGCTTTGACAAAGAGCTGGCATAGGCAAGATGGTGCAGCGTCATCCTCCTGTGCTGTAGGATTCTCTGATTCTCTGATTCCATGATTGGTTTGAAAAATGCCAGGAAGTTGACATTGATGAAGTGAGCACGCCTTGCTTGGGCTAAGAGATCCAAAATCATTTTCATGATCTAAATAATTAGAATGATCAGGATCAATTCTGTAGTACCGTTCAACATTTTAGTTATGATTAATTTTCTTTTGCCCATTCATATAAGTGGATGTGAAAACAGAGGCATTCCTGTTGCACTCACTTCTGTTCTCTTCTGTCCAAATATATTCATAGAATCCTTACAGTGCAGAAGGAAGCCATTCAGCCCACCGAGTCTCACTGGCCCTCTAAAGGAGCACCCTGCCCAGGCCCATGCCTCGCCCTATCCCCATAACACCACCTTAGGGACACTTTAGTATGGACAATCCACCTAACCTGCACATCTTTGTACTGTGGGAGGAAACGGGAGCACCCGGAGAAACCCACGCAGACACGGGGATAATGTGTAAACTCCACACAGTCACAAGGCCAGAATTGGACCCGGGTCCCTGGCACCGTGAGGCAACAGTGATTGGGGGCCTAATTAATTCGCCCCCCCCGAATTGACTCTCTTTATCCTTCCTCAAACATATTAACTGGCGAAACACCTATTGCTGCCCCACCCAAGATCAGCCGACTCCCCTTTTGGCTCATTGGAGAACAAGAGCAGTCCATTCATCCCCTCAAATTTCTGCCATTCACCTGAGGAAGGAGCAGTGCTCCGAAAGCCAGTGGTTTGAAACAAACCTGTTGGACTTTAACCTGGTGTTGTAAGACTTCTTACTGTGCTCACCCCAGTCCAACACCGGCATCTCCACATCATGGCCATTGAATTAGATCATGACAAATTAGTATCTTAACTCCATTCGCCCATCGTGGTCACACATCCCTCAATGTCTTTGCCTAACAAAACTCCATCAATCTCAGTTTTGACATTTTCAATTGAGCCAGCATGAACATCGTTTTGAGGGAGGATTTTCCAGATTTACACTACTACCCTTTGTGTGTGGAGAATCCTTTCCTGGCTAAACCCCTGAAAAATTAGAACCTTAGTTAGGCCACACTTGGAGTATAGTGCTCAATTCTGGTCGCCACACTACCAGAAGGATGTGAAGGCTTTAGAGAGGGTGAAGAAACGATTTGCCAGAATGTTGCCTGGTATGGAGGGCATTAGCTATGAGGAGCGGTTGAATAAACTCGGTTTGTACTCACTGGAACGACGGAGGTTGAGGGGCGACCTGATAGAGGTCTACAAAATTATGAGGGGCATAGACAGAGTGGATAGTCAGAGGCTTTTCCCCAGGGTAGAGGGGTCAATTACTAGGGGGCATAGGTTTAAGGTGCGAGGGGCAAGGTTTAGAGTAGATGTACGAGGCAAGTTTTTTACACAGAGGGTAGTGGGTGCCTGGAACTCGCAACCGGAGGAGGTGGTGGAAGCAGGGACGATAGTGACATTTAAGGGGCATCTTGACAAATACATGAATAGGATGGGAATAGAGGGATACGGACCCCGGAAGTGTAGAAGATTGTAGTTTAGTCGGGCAGCATGGTCGGCACGGGCTTGGAGGGCCGAAGGGCCTGTTCCTGTGCTGTACTTTTCTTTGTTCTTTGTTTGTTCTTTGTTCCTCCCCCACCCTCCTTTAATCATCTTAAAGACTTCAATCTGGATCACCCCTTTATCTTTATATTTAAGGGAAAACGCGAGGTCAGCCCATACAAATGTTCCTCAGGATGTACCATGCTGATGAATCTGCATTTCACCCCACTGCAAGTACAATCTATCCTTCCTGGACTGTGACTGCATCCCTCCACATGGTGTCTGACCGTGAGCTTTTTTTTAAAAAAGCGAAGATTTTAAATACGTAAACTTAAATGGCAAAACTTTTCTCAGGCTTGATTGAGCCGTCCGGAAAGTAAATTTTTGGAGGCACTTTATATTTGTACTGTGCGGCTGGGCAGACAGCCCAGCCATGGGAAAGAAACTGCTGAGAGTATCCTCTTCCAGCTCTTGTGAATAATATGGAAGTGTTGTGCTACGCTCGTGTGTAGTCGGATTTCTTAGAAGCCGATTGCGTTGTTGAGAGTGACTTGCTTGCCCAGCGACATTGGAGTGACTCGGTTGGCTGCAGAGAGAGAGAGGCTGATTCCAGAGCAGACAGGAAACAAAGCGCCTTGTCTCCCTTGTAGCAGTGGAACACGCTCAGGAGATATAAGCTCGTAAATGTTTTCTGTCGTGACTTGTCTGGATTTTTTTTGTGTGTGCCTGGGTCGTTTATTTTCTGCGCATGCCTGATTCAGTTGTTTCAGCTTGCAGGTGTTTTCTTTGCATGTTCGTGTGTTTGGATGTACTCCCCTCCTTTGTTCTCTGGTCATGTACCACAAAGCATGTTCAACAGCCCGGCTGCCTTGTGCAGCGGCGTGCTCTGCGTGTTTAGTATATTCAATGCTGCCCCCGACACTGAATTAATCTGTGGTCTGGTTCAATATATAACCAATGTCTCCATAAACGTGCATTAAAACCATTCCGTCCTTCAGTGTCTTGGCATATGAAACTCAGAATGCTGTTCGAAATTTGCTTCAACATCTGTATTTTTAAGAAAGATATTTTTATCTTGTCATGGTTGGTAACGATAAATGACAAATGACGGGTGTAAAGCAGTGGACTGGGCAATACAGCATATGCAGTCAACTATTGAGTTGGAAGTGTTATATTTTTTTCCAAGGTCTCTTTAACCTTGTTCAAGTCTGGAATAAGGCCAGAGAGAAACTGTGAACTTCACAAACTGTAGCTCGAGAGGTACAATTGATTTGTAAAGAGCAGACTAGGTCCTCACATGTGTTTTTTTCTAAATTGAAATTTAAGTCCCTCCAATTTTCTAATCCCCCCCCCCCCCCCCCTCAAAACCATTGATTTAAGATTCAGGCACACACCGTTAACACATTTGCGGTCTTCATTAGGTATTCTCAACAATGAACATCATTGATATTTTTCTTTTTAAGTGAATGAGGTTTCCCCTCAGAGGCCAATACACTAATATGACTGAGGGAGGGGAGCAATTCAACCCCTTGTGCATACTTGTAATCCTGCATGCACCTTCCTTAACCTTGCAGAATACAGAATGATACACACATCAGATGAGATCAATCAAGCTGGCTTATTTTACATGTAATATGTGAAAAATTCAATTTGGTATCTATTGCCCTTATAAGACAACAAATTGCACAAACCTGGGGTTCTGAACTGACGTGAGCAAACTAGGGAAGGGAGATCGCTTTCTTTTGTGAGGTACTTGTAGCAAAGAGCAGAACAGGTCCTCAAATGTTTGCCTCACAGCTCCAGAGTCCCGGGTTCAATTCCGGCCTCGGGCGACTGTCTGTGTGGAGTTTGCACTTTCTCCCCGTGTGTGCGTGGGCTTCCTCCGGGTGCTCCGGTTTCCTCCCACAGTCCAAAGATGTGCAGGCTAGGTGGATTGGCCATCCTAAATTGCCCCTTAGTGTCCAAAAGGTTAGGTTGGGTTACTGGGTTACAGGGATAGGGTGGAGGTGTGTGCTTAAGTAGGGTGGGCTTTCCAATGGAGGGCAAATTGCCTCCTTCTACACTGTAAATTCTATGATTCTATGATTTACTTTTCATTCCCATGGTATTATTCTGAGTAGACGAGAAGAGTTCACCCGATGTCCTGCCAAATATTTATCTGTCTTGCCAAATATTTATCTCAACCAGCAATAGATCATTTATCTCACTGTGGTGTATGAGACTTCACTGTGGATGAACTGGCTGTCATATTTCCTACAACAATGACTGTACATGAGAAAGATACTTAATTGCTTATAAAACATTTTTGAATGTCCAAAGGTATGATATAAATTCAAGCGTTTTTTCTTTCGATTCAACTATGTCCTCTCAAATTTGTAAATAGTGCACGCTTTATGGAGACTTATGGATAGCATTCATAATACCACAAAAAGGCTTATCTGAAAATATAGTAGAACAAACACATTAGGTTATGGTCATTGCTTTGATTAACATATACATCCCACGGGTCTTAATAATGTGCTCTGTTTACATGATGCATCTAATAATTTGATAATTAATAAGGATGCAGTGGTTGTATTTTTGTGAAGCACCAAAGATTGGCTTTCATGGTGCAACCATGTATTCCTCTCATTATTCTTGGTACACAACTAGAGACCCTGCTTTTGAGGTTATCTTTGGGGATTCAGAATGTTTATACACCTTTGACATTCTGTCACGTCATTCATTGAGTAATGTCAGTTTAGAATGTTTGCGCTTTGAGTGTTCCTTTTTTAAAATAAGTTCCAATTAAGGGGCAATTTAGCATGGCCAATCCACCTACCCTGCACATCTTTGGGTTGTGTTTGCGCTTTGAGTGTTCTTTTTTTAAAAGAAATTCCAATTAAGGGGCAATTTAGCATGGTCAATCCACCTACCCTGCACATCTTTGGGTTGTGAAGGTGAGACCCAAGCAGACATGGGGAGAATGTGCAAACTCCACACGGACAGTGACCCGGGGATGGGATCGAACCCGGGTCCTTGGCGCCATCAGGCACAGCTAACCATTGTGCCGTCTGCTTTGAATGTTCTTAATGTAGCATGTGTTTGGCATGATTGAACTCTGAATGTTCTTTGCGTTTGTTGCTACGCCTATCTCCTCGATCTTGTTGGCAGAATCCTCTGCTGCCGTTGGTGTAAGGGATCTGGAATCAGGAGCGTGAGCGCTTGCAGCTGGCCCAGGAGCACTCTCCCTGAGAATTCAAACTAACTAACAGTGCACATAGTTCCTCAGTCTGCGGTTAATGCTGTTATGTAATGCGGTTTGGAACTTTTTTCACTCAAAATGTAATCTCTGTGATGAATTGATGTGTCTCCTGTGAACTATGAAACTGTAATTGAAATGATACCAGGTCGAAAACAATATGAATCTGGGTGTGCCGAACATAAAAATATCAGTTGATACACGGTGTATATATCAATTTTAACATGTACAGACCAATTTGTACCTCATCTGCTTGTCCATGTCTGCCCTCCAGCCCTTGATGCACACATATCTAACAAATGTCTATCAATTTCCGGCATGATATTTTCAACTGTCTCAGCATTCACAGCCTTTGAGAGAAAGAGAGAGAGCGAGGCGAATTTCAGCTTTCCACTGCACTTTGTAAAAGAAAGTGCTTCCTGATTACACTCCAGAATAGCTTGGTTTCAATTTTATGATTCTGCCCTTCAGTTCTTGATTTTCCAGCTCGTGGAAACAAAATTCTTCGTATCTATCCTTTTTTTTTTTGAATCCATGAATCATTTAAAAATTCTCGATTCTATCACCCCTCAACCATTTAAACTCAAGAATTCATGCAATACTAATGTAATATATTTCCATAATGTTTAGCCTGGTATTTGTCTGGTCAGTCTGTGCAGTATTCTCCAGGTTGACATATATTTCCTGAGGTTTAATGCCCTGAACTGTATGGAGTACTCCAGGTGGGGTCCAACCGAAGACTTTAAGTAATTGAAGCAGCACTTCTCCTGTTTTGTATTCAAACTCCTTTTCTGAAGGCAACGTCCAACATTTCATTCGCCTTATTGGCTTCCTTTCGTACCTGTGAGCTAGCTTTTAGTAATGTGTGTACATGGACACCCAAATTTCATTTATCTTCCACATTAAGAAAATACAGGTAGCACAGTGGCTAGCACTGTTGCTTCACAGTGGCAGGGTCCCAGATTTGATTCCCGCTTGGGTCACTGTCTGTGCGGAGTCTGCATGTTCTCCCCGTGTCTGCGTGGGTTTCCTCCGGGTGCTCCGGTTTCCTCCCACAAGTCCCGAAAGACGTGCTGTTAGGTAATTTGGACATTCTGAATTCTCCCTCCGTGTACCCGAACAGGTGCTGGAATGTGGCGACGAGGGGATTTTCACAGTAACTTCATTGCAGTGTTAATGTAGATTATTGTTATTCATTTGTCTGTACATGACCTAAATTGGATGTTTTCCCACATTGGACTTCACCTGTCACAGGATTTCCCACCCAATTAGTTTACTCATGTCCGTTTCCAACCTCCCATCAACATAACCTGGTGTGCCTCCTGAGTGTGATCTGCAAACTTTGATTTACAACTCTTTATACCTTCATCCAAGACAATACATCTGGCACAGATTCTTGGGAACACCCCATGTCACATAGCTCCAATCAGAGCACGTTCTATTTATCCTTCCTCTCTGCCCATTACTTCCCATCCCATTATCAGGTTAAACGATCACCTTGAATTTGGTGTACTTTTTTGTCTGGGACTTAAATCTTGGTGATTTATCAAATGTCTTCATTCTACAGCAAATCCATGGCAACATGGAGCAAGGAACTACACAGGCGACGCAGCAAAGTGTCCAAATGCAGTTGTCACAGGGGATTTCATAGTTAAAGGGACAGACAACCATTTCTGCATTGAGTGGGCAAAGGGAGCAGTCAGAATGTGTCAAAGAACAAAGAAAAGTACAGCACAGAAATAGGCCCTTCGGCCCTCCAAACCAGTGCCAAGCATGCTGCCCATCTAACCTAGAACCTTCTATACCCATCCTGTTCATATATTTGTCAAGATGCCCCTTAAAGGTCACTATCGTGCCTGCTTCCACCACCTCCTCCGGCAGCAAGTACCAGGCACCCACTTACCCTCTGTGTAAAAAACTTCCCTCGCACATCTCCTCATCATAATCTTGTAGACGTTTTAATCAGTTCGTCCCTCACCCTCCATTGTTCCAGTGAGAACAAACCGAGTTTATCCAACCTATCCTCATAGCTAATGCCCTCCATGTCAGGCAACATCCTTGTAAACCTCGTCTGTACCCTCTCCAAAGCCTCCATATAATACTATACTTACTTTATTCTGTAAGCCATAATTGGACTGCTTTTCTTGCGTTTTGGTATTATAGTCATGCATACATTCTTTCCTTAAATATTAGCCACTGTCTATTCACCATCATGTCTATTAGTAACGTTCTGTAATCTATTTTACCCAACTCACGCCACATACCTCTTAGTTTCCTGTGTTTAGATTTACGATCCTAGATTTGGATCGAACCTCTTAACTTTCCATCCTAATGAAGAATTCTGTTGTTCATCTTGGAAACAATGATATAAGAAAGAATATGGTTGAGGTAGTCAAAGTTTGAGGGAGGAAGTTTGATAATGGGACATAGAAAGTGCTTGTGTCTAGATTACCTCCAGTCCAGTGCCAAGCAACAGCAAGATAAATTGGGTTAATGCCTGGCTGAAGAAATAGGGCAGAGGGGAGGATTTCCGATTCCTGGGAAAGCAGGGGCTGGTAAAAGATAGATGGTTGCACCTCAACAGTGCTGGAAATGATCTCCTGTTGGAGAGCTTAACGAATGACATGGGGAGATTTTAGACTAATTAACAAGAAAGAGTACCAGAATGAAGCAGTAGCAAGAAGTTACAAGGTGCACCGAGAATTGGGAGATATAAAGGTTCATTCAGAAATAGGAGGAATAAGGCAGGGGACAAAAGACAGACTAAATGGAGTGTGTGTGTGTGCAACTGTTACTGACTATTGTGTTTCCTTCATTAAAATAGTGACTACATTCTAAAAGTACTTCATTTGTTGTAAAGTGCTTTGCGATGTCATGAAAGATGCTATTTTGTTCTCTTTTTACATCTGCACTTTAACACCAGGATCTGCTTCCCCTGAATTGTAATCAGCAAATGATACAGCCAAATTCCTTTACGATCTCCATACATTGACTGCATCATATAATATTTACTGATTGTTTGATCATTTCAAGTTAACTTTGAACTTGCTGTCTCAAAGACTCTGACTTCGAGGATGGTCAAGGTTTCATCAACAACTTGACGGAAATTTTGCAAGCAAAACAAAACCTTTAGGGCAGAATTTAACGGAATAATTTCTAAGTTCAATTGTGGCGGGTTTTTCAGGAAATTTCCTGCCTGCTCTGCCGGCGAGTTCAAACAACACAGTCACTCTTTTGGGCCATGGGGAGTTTCTCACCGGTTTAGCCCACACTTGGAATTTTTTTCAGCACTGGGGAACTGAACTCCGAGATCTGGCCACCATTTTGAAAGGGTCTCCCGATCTCTAAGTGAGCCTATGTGTGCCGCACATCCCCAACCCATGGCAATGTCAACCCCCACACACATGGATAATACCAAACACTCCCCCTAAGTGAGGGCACCCCTCTATGGGGTCCCTGGCAGTCCACCCTCTTCAGGCTCCCATGCCCCTCCCCCCCTTCTAGGACCCTCACTGTCACCCCCAACTTGCCAGAGGCCCCTACTTACCTGCCATGCACCCCTCCCCCCCATGCTCTTTTTGTGAGCATGGCCCCCCTCGGCCCCTGACCCTTGGCAGTGCTACCCTGGTACGTGGGCAGTGCTCCTGCCAGCTTGGCAGTGCTACTGGGAACCGTTTCCCAGGGAGGCAGCCTGACTGTCCGGGAGTCTCCGATGGCCGGGGAGACCCCCGGGTAGCGTTCTGCCTGGTTCACGTTTATGTGGACCAGTATTGAAAGGTGCCCGGCTGCAGCCTCACTGGGAGCCGGTAGTTCCTGGGATGGTAGGTTTTGAGTAAGTTCACCTAAGTAGGTTTAAATCTTATTTAGGCACGCCCCTTTGATGAAATTGAGTTCTTTCTGCCCAGTCTGGTCTCAATCAAAAGGCTGAGTTCGGATTTGTAGATATTGTTTTAGTTTATTTCAAATAGCTTGCAAGCCAGACTCACTCTGATAACAGCAGGACCAACACTGTTCCTGAGATCCCCAGAGCAAGTGAACAAAGGGAGCACGGAATCTGCTTTCACACATATGTATTCAGCCTCAAGTTTTACATACCCACGATCAAATAAGGTATCGGTGACAAATACATGATTTTTATAGGTCCTACTCCAACATTCCTTGACCTGGCCATGTAACCTGACCTCCACAACCACTGATCCTGATAGGCCCATTACACATTCCTTCCCTTGGGCCTCTTTCTCCCAGCATCCTTTGCAGTATCCTTTGTGCAAATAACCGGTCCTAATAGCTACCCATCCCCCTCTCGCCTTGCTTTACCCAATCTCCCTGTTCACTCCCTGCAACCCGAATTAATGTCTATAATGCACTATTCTAACTGGTCATCCCAGTTTAATGCTCTTTTCTTTAGTTCAATTCTCACCTTTTGGGCATGCTTCAGATTCCAATGCCTCATGTGACTTGGGTAGATCCAGCGAGGCATGAAACCCATGAGAGGCCCCTCCCGGGATCTACCGGGGTCTACCGGCCATGTTGTGTTCTCACTTGGGCACAACTCATCCACAAAATCCATGTTTCTACTATCACCAGGCTCCATTATTCCATTGCTCTCCTGGTCAGCTTCAGTTGATCAAAAAATCTGATTGTCCGTACCCTAGCTTGCAACAGATCTTGTGGAAGTTATTCCATGATGACACATGGTTGCAGAATGTGCACACCTGTCCTGCAAACAAGGCATCAGCAGAGATCATCCTGCACCACCAGGCAAGGGCCAACTTTGCGTGTGTGACACTTGACATACTTTGCCTTTCCAGAATTGGCTTGTGCAGTCTTCAAAAGGAGTGATCTCATCTGACCTGTCCAAAGTTCTCCGACTGCATTCCCATCATCTCTTACAGATGGAAAGATGCCAGCCAACCAAACCAAGTTGCATTCGATCATTGCTGGCCTGCATTCAATCTCCGTCTGGCAATATCTTGAGTTTAAAATTCACATTCTTGTGTTTAAATTGTTTCATGGCCTCACCCATCCCTATCTCTCTAAACCCCTCCTCCAGCCCTTCTTCCTCCTGAGGATTCTATGTTCTTCCAATTCTGATCTCTTGTGCAACTTTTACTTCCTCAGCCCTACCATTAACAGATGTGGCTTCTGTTGTTTAGGGCCTAATCTCTGAAATTCTCTCTCTCTAAATCTCCGCAACTTTCTAATTTTCTATCCTCTAGTTTGCTTGAAACTACATCATTGACCAAACTTTTGGTGCACCCATCCTAATATCGTTTCCCTTGGCACTATGCTATTTTTTGTTTGGTTACACTCCAATTAAGTGCCTTGCAAGTTTTTAGTATGGTGTTTTAAAAAATTTAGAGTACCCAATTATTTTTTTCCAATTAAGGGGCAATTTAGCGTGGCCAATCCAACCTAACCTGCACATATTTGGGTTGTGGGGGTGAAACCCACACAGACACTGGGAGAATGTGCAAACTCCACACAGACAGTGACCCGGGGCAGGGATGGTACCCGGGTTCTCAATGCCATAGGCAGCAGTGCTAACCACTGCTCCATCGTGCTACCCAAGGTTTTACGATGTTAAGGGTGTCTTATAAATGCATGCTGTTAATTATAACACCTTTTTCAATGACAATGATCTGTCCAGTTTCTAGTGAACACAAACACAAGAGCATCATCTGCACACAAACTGGTATGAGTGATATGACCAAACATGATCTGGTCTTTGCTTCCGTTTGTATTTCCGATCAAACTCCTGACCATACTGTTGTCACATAATCTTGATAAAGTTAATGTATAAATATTAAGCTAATTCTCCATGAAAATCACGGAACTTGTGAAAGACTGAGCAGTTTTATTGACTGCCCTCTTACTTCAAGTTTCAGCCATTACTCCATGCAGTTGTTTTCGACAATAAAGCTTGTTATTCTGTCTTAACGAGTGTGTTGAATTTTTCTACCACAGAAGCGAAAATATTGACTTTGACAGATTGGCAGAAGGCAGAGAGGGTGGATAAAGGGACTTTTTCTGGATGGCAGTTGGTGACCAGTGGTGTTCCGTAGGGATCAGTGTTGGGACTATAACTATTCACAATATACATGAACAATCTGGAAGAAGGAAATGAGGGCATTATTACTAAGTTTGCAGATGATACAAAGATGTGTAGAGGGACAGGTAGTGTTGAGGAAGCGGGGAGGCTGCAGAAGGACTTGGACAGGCTAGAAGAGTGGGTAAAGAAGTGGCAGATGAAAGACAATCTGGATAAGTGTGAGGTTATGCACTTTGGTGGGAAGAATAGAGGCATAGACTATTTTCTAAATGCAAAAGACTGCGGGAATCTGAAGCACAAAGGGACTTGGGAGTCCTAGTTCAGGATTCTCGTAAGATTAATATGCAGGTTCAGTTAGCAGTTAGGAAGGCAAATGCACTGTTAGCATTCATGTCGAGAGGGCTAGAATACAAAAGCAGGGATGTACTGCTGAGGCTGTATAAGCCTCTATTTGGACCCTATTTGGAATATTGCATGCAATTTTGGACCCCATTTCTAAGGAAAGATGTGCTGGCCTTGGGAAGGTGTTATAACTTGCCTGCTTACCTTTGGCTGGGGACTAACAACAATCCCACAATCCTGTGGGAGTATGAGCTTCCCCAATGAGGGGGGCGGAAAAATCATTTGCAGACTCCCTGTATAAATAAAGCTGGCCAGTTTGGAACCAGCAGGAAGGAGTGAGCAGCAAGCGAAGTTGCTGCTGCTGTTGTATATATATATATGTTATTGCAAATAAATGTCATTTCTTTGTATCCTTAAAACTCATGCTGAATTCTTCATGGCCCACACAAAGCTGGCGACGAGGGTTAAAATGAATAGCTGTCTACACTGCTGAAGCCACCTCACTGGATTTTTGTCTCCAGCGCGAACATGTAGACCACGTTCGGTCCAGAAGACTATCCCTTCCAACGATTCCCCGCCCCGGAGCTAATTTCTACAGCCACAGAGACCAGAGACAATGGAAAGTAGTCCACACAATCTTCCTCTGGTGCCTCACTCAAAGCCTGCGCAGGTCGTTAGAGAACCGCGTGGAGACAGAGACGCCGAGATGACAGAGGCAGCAGACTCTGACTTCGAGATGGAGACACAGGACGCATCAAATGGGGAATCCTCGGGCCCACGGGCCGTGGATGTACAACCGTTACGCCGTTCATCACGGAAGCGCTGGTCTCCGTCTCGTTACACGCCACCCGATCCAGCATCTCGTGCAAATGGTGTCCGGCCTGCGGCAAATCGAGTCCGACACCCTCCTTCGCCAGGGTCTTCGGTGGATTCCTTGGTCTTTGGGGGGGGAGGGATCTTATAACCTGCCTGCTTACCATTGGCTGGGGACTAATGACAATCCCACAATCCTGTGGGAGTATGAGCTTCCCCAGTGAGGGGGGCGGATAAATCATTAGCAGACTCCCTGTATAAATAAAGCTGGCCAGTTTGGAACCAGCAGGAAGGAGTGAGCAGCAAGCGAAGTTGCTGCTGCTGTTGTATATATATATATATATATATATGTTATTGTAAAATATATCCTTAAAACTCGTGCTGGATTCTTCGTGGCCCACACAAAACTGGCGACGAAGGTTAAAATGAATAACTGTCTACACTGCTGAAGCCACCTCCCTGGAGTTTTGTTGGATACAGGTTGGAAGTTGTTTTCTATTACACCATGCCTCTGTACGGACGTTTGGGTGTTTTTGATGCTGCGCTGGAAAGCTGGAAACAGTACGCCCAACGGATGCATTACTATTTCCGGGCAAACAATATCACTGAAAACGAGCGCCAGGTGGTCATATTGCTCACCGCCTGCGGCCCGCATACGTTTGGGGTGATGAGGAGCCTTACGTACCCAGCTGCGCCGGACACCAACACGTTTGATGAACTTGTGAATTTAGGGGGGCAACATTTTAACACAACGCCGTCCACGATAGTCCAACGTTACCGGTTTAATACCGCTGAGAGGACCCCCGGAGAATCTCTTGACGACTTTCTATCCAGGCTACGCAGGATTGCGGAGTACTGTGGCTGTGGTGAGACCTTGTCAGAAATGTTACGCGACCGTTTGGTTTGCGGTATTAACAATGCGGCCACCCAGAGAAAGTTGTTAGCTGAGCCAACATTTGACTTTTCAACAGGCCATTCAAATAGTATTGTCCCGAGAGAGCGCAGAACGAGGAGTGCAGGAGCTACAGGGAATAGAGGTGCATGCCTTGGGGCGCAACCCCTTCCGTCCGAAAACGTCCCCCCGCACTCCTGCGAAACCTTGGGTGAGGCGACGTCCGGATCGATGCCAGTGGCCGTCGGACATTCCTCCCCGAAGGGAGCCTTCTCCAGAACCAATGAATGAGGAGCCATGTCCGTGTCAGACTTGTAGGCGCCGACCCCGTCGTGGACGCCGGTCCTGGGGGCATCGTTCCGACCGAAACTTGGACCAGCCTAGGGGCCGTACCTTCCATGTGGATGAACCTGCGGCGACTACTCCTGAGGACGTGGAGATGGAGGATGACTGCCTGCAGCTGCATTGTGTAGCAGATCCCCGTGTTGCCCCCATTAAGGTGACAGTACGGGTCAATGGTCACCCGCTTGAGATGGAGTTGGACACTGGCTCAGCGGTCTCCATGATCGCCCAGAGGACATTCGACCGCATCAAGCAGGGTATACAGACCCTTACATTAACCGACACACAGGCCAGGTTGGCCATCTACATGGGGGAACCATTGGACATTGCAGGAACTACGATGACCCCGGTTGTTTATGGAACATTTGGAAAATCTGGAGGCTGTCCTTAGACGCTTTTCGGAGGCTGGAGTCCATTTACGTCGCACAAAGTATGTCTTTCAGGCGAAGAAAGTAGTCCACCTGTGTTATCGGGTTGACCACGAAGGTTTGCACCCCGCGCGATTCAACAGGCTCCCGCTCCGACTGACACTTCGCATCTTTGTTCTTTTCTCGGCCTCGTAAACTATTACGGGAAGTTCCTCCCCAATCTGGCAACTACGCTGGCCCAGTTGCACCTTCTGCTAAAGAAAAATCGCACCTGGGTTTGGGGTCAGCCGCAAGAAACCGCTTTCTGGCGGGTAAAACAACAATTGTCGTTATCTGGGTTACTAACCCACTATGATCCTGGAAAGCCTTTGCTCGTCACATGTGATGCATCCCCGTATGGTATTGGGGCCATCCTGTCCCACAAGATGGAGAATGGGGCCGGGCGGCCGATAGCTTTCGCCTCCCGCACATTGACTGCAGCGGAAAAATTTATGTGCAGATCAAGAAGGAGGGCCTGGCAGTGGTCTTTGCGGTGAAACATTTCCACCAGTACGTGTATGTCCGCCACTTCACTATCGTGACTGATCATAAGCCTCTGCTGGGACTTTTCAGAGAGGATAAGCCAATACCGCCCATTGCTTCCGCATGGATCCAACGCTGGGCTTTGTTGCTTGCTGCATACGAGTATTCTCTGGAGCACAAACCAGGAACGCAGATAGCGAATGCCGACGCACTGAGCCGATTCCCTTTATCGACCGGCCCCATGTCGAATCCCACGACCGGTGAGGTGGTTGCAACCCTAAATTTTATGGACACCTTGCCTGTCACAGCATCACAGATCCGTGAGTGGACCCAGATGGAGCCAGTCCTGCCAAAAGTTTGGCACATAGTCCTGTATCGTGGGCAGCATAGACAGCTCCTAAACGAGTTGCGGGCATTTTCCTCCAAGCTGTCAGAATTCAGCGTGGTAGATGGCATCTTCTTGTGGGGGACGCATGTGATTGTCCCGGAAAAAGGACAGGAGCTGATATTATCAGACTTGCACAATGGGCATCCAGGTGTGACCAAAATGAAAATGTTGGCTCGGAGCTATGTCTGGTGGCCAGGCCTCGACACCGACATTGAGAAGGTGGCTCAAAACTGCTCCATTTGCCAGGAGCATCAGAAGCTTCCGCCGGCTGCGCCCCTACATCACTGGGAATGGCCAGGGCGGCCTTGGGCGCGCTTGCATGCAGATTTCGCCGGTCCTTTTCAAGGATCCATGTTCCTTCTATTAATCGACGCCCAGTCTAAATGGCTAGAGGTGCATAAGATGCTAGGCACAACGTCCTGCGCAACAATTGAGAAGATTAGTTTGTCTTTTAGGATGCATGGCCTCCCCGAGGTGCTGGTCACGGGTAACGGCACTCCATTCACAAATGAGGAGTTTGCGAGGTTCATGAAGATGAACGGCATACGCCATATCCGCACTGCTCCTTACCACCCGGCTTCAAATGGGTTGGCGGAGCGCGCAGTGCAGACATTCAAACGAGGCCTAAAGAAGCAGTCTTCTGGGTCAATGGACATGAGACTGGCTCGTTTTTTATTTTCGTATAGGATCACCCCCCATGCGGTGACTGGGGTAGCTCCCACAGAACTCCTAATGGGCCGGAGACTTCGCACCCGCCTTAGCATGGTTTTCCCGGACATTGGCGCAAAAGTACGCCGCACACAAGAACGGGAGGGACATGGTTTTTCTCGGCATCGGCCGATTCGGCAGTTTGCGCCCGGTGACCCAGTGTTCGTTCGGAATTTTGCTGGTGGTGCCCAGTGGGTCCCTGGCATAATCTTTCTCCAAACGGGTCCTATATCTTACCAGGTGCAAGCCCAGGGCCGTCTCCAGCGCAATCATGTAGACCACGTTCGGTCCAGAAGACTATCCCTTCCAAAGATTCCCCGCCCCCGGAGCTCATTTCTACAGCCACAGAGACCAGAGACAATGGAAAGTAGTCCTCACAATCTTCCTCTGGTGCCTCACTCAAAGCCTGCACAGGTCTTTACTGAACCGCTTGGGGACAGAGACGCCGAGGTGACAGAGGCAGCAGACTCTGACTCCAAGATGGAGACACAGGACGCATCAGAGGTGGAATCCTCGGGCCCACGGGCCGTGGATGTACAACCGTTACGCCGTTCATCACGGAAGCACCGGTCTCCGTCTTGTTACACGCTGCCCGATCCGGCATCTCGTGCAAATGGTGTCCGGCCTGCGGCAAAACGAGTCCGACGCCCTCCTTCGCCAGGGTCTTCGGTGGATTCCTTGGACTTTTGGGGGGAGGGATGTTATAACCTGCCTGCTTACCATTGGCTGGGGACTAATGACAATCCACAGTCCTGTGGGAGTAAGAGCTTCCCCAATGAGTGGGGCAGAGAAATCATTAGCAGTCTCCCTGTATAAATAAAGCTGGCCAGTTTGGAACCAGCAGGAAGGAGTGAGCAGCCAGCGAAGTTGCTGCTGCTGTTGTATATATGTTATTGTAAATAAATGTTATTTCTTTGTATCCTTAAAACTCTTCTTCGTGGCCCTCACAAAGGAGGGGGTCCAGAGGAGGTTCACAAGTATGATCCTGAGAATGAGGGACTTGTCATGTGAGGAACGGTTGAGGACTCTAGGTCTGTACTCAATGGAGAAGGAAGAGGAGGGATCACATTGAAACTTACAGAATACTGAGAGATCTTGATAGAGTGGACGTGGGGTTGATATTTCCACTAGTAGGAAAAACTAGAACCCAAGGGCACAGCCCCAGACTGAAGGGGTGATCCTTTAATACTGAAATGAGGAGGAATCTGTGAAACTCATTGCTGCAAAAGGCTTTGGAGGCCAAGTCACTGAGTGCCGTTAAGACAGATAAGTTCTTGATTAATAAGGGGATCAGGGTTGTGGGGAGAAACATATCAGCCATGATCGAATGGTGGAGCAGACTCAATGAGCCGAGTGGCCTAATTCTACTCCTATGTCTTATGGTCTTATGTTGGAAGCATCAGCGCAGAACCCATAGTGGAAGCAAATCACCCCTCGATCATGAGGACCTGCCTGAGAAGAAGAGATATCTCGCAAATGGCCTTTCTTCATATACCAACAGTGAGTGATTGTTAGTAGACCATTTTGTCCATGTTGGAAATTACAGGCATGCCTGAATCTGTAGTTTCCAACAGATAGCTTGCTGGATAGTAATTGAAAGCAGTAATCCCATCAAATCTATTCCTACCCTGCGTTCCACAGCCCTACCCTTTGCCTTTTCTTATCTCTTCCCTCTCCTCTCTTCTACCCATTTTTTCCTTCCTTTTCATTCCTTCCCTAACAATAGTCAATTCAACAGAAACGGGTATGCATTTGAAAACACTGGTGTGTACGCAACACTGCTTTGTATTGTGTTACCATGTGGGGCCCTTCTGGGGAAACCTTTTACCTTTAGAGTGGACCGAGGGAATGGGACTTCTTCAAAGAAATCTGCATTCCTGTAGAATTTGATTCCACACCCCTCCACCCAGTCAACCCCAGTTTGTGTTGATTAGTAAATGTTGTATTCTAGCCCAAACAATGGTGACTCCTGTCATTTGGCTGGTTTACACTCTCTTCATTAAATTATTGAAACATTGATGACATTATTGATGCCAAGAGTTGTTGTAGATAAGATGTATATCAGCGATTTATTGGTTGACAATGATTACGGTCTACAGAAGCTCACGTATGTCTATGCACACACTTGTAAGGCATGTTGTAATAGCCCGCTGGGCTGGGGACGATTATCTTCCCTGTGGTCTTTGCGGAGAACAAGCTCTCCCGCTAGGGGCGGGGGCATCTCGATTAATCTCTGTATAAAAGGTCGACCAACATGGCACCGACCAGAACAGGAACCCGGTAAGGACCTACCGGGCAGTGTAAATACGTTTCTTTATTTTTACTCCGTGTGGACTCTGCATGTGCTTATTAAACATGTTATTGTACCTTTAATAATCTCCGATATGAGCAGGAATTCTTGAGCTGCGCTCTTTTTTGCCGTGTGTGTATGTACGGATAAAAGGGAGAACTGAATGCGGTGTGTAAAAACAACTGCCTTGGTGAATGTGATTTGTTGGTTTGAGGCTTTCTTAAACGTGCTGAACTCCGAACAGGTGAGGACATTTTCAGAAATCTGTGGGTGTAATTTGCTTCTTGCCATCATTGGAACTGTTTCACCTGCAGATCATTGGCACTTTAGATTTACTGGGCTGGAATTTTAATGGAACAAAGTATTGAAAGCCATGTTACAATTTAACAAGAACTTGCTTTTCATAACCAATGTTTGAATTTATTAACCCCTTTTTTGCCGACTGCAGGACTTCATTTGAGAGAAGAAATTTATAGAATGAATTTTCTTGAATTCTTGATGATGTGTTTTCCACAGAGAGTTCAGAAAAGTAATACGTTTTTCTTTCTGCGTTTCTATTTCTCCAGCTGCCCTTTTTTTGGTTGCTTGGCTCAATGGTACTGTATGGAAAAACACCACCTGTCCCCAGGGTCCACACAGCAGGAGCAGCCGTTGGTTCAAAGGTAGCATTCCTTCAAATGAGTCAGGAGTGCAAGATGCGATCCCTGCTCCCAGACAATCCCAACCTCTGTGGATACAGGGGTTCTGACTCCATTCTTAGTTGACATCCAGTTGGATATGCCCATCCAGTGGGTGCGTGAACACACCCTCCCCATATTATGTTCTTGCTTGCCGTAAATGTACCAATCAAACGGAAGGATTGATGAAACAGCGATCTTTATTTGAAGATAAGACTGCCGTAACTTCTGAGCTCCCGAGCGTCGGATTGTGGGGGTACCCCAAAGATGCGCTGGGGAATCCCTCTCAGAACTTTTACATGATGTGGAGATGCCGGCGTTGGACTGGGGTGAGCACAGTACGAAGTCTTACAACACCAGGTTAAAGTCCAACAGGTTTGTTTCGATGTCACTAGCTTTCGGAGCGCTGCTCCTTCCTCAGGTGAATTCCGTCCTCCCCAGCATGGGACTATTTAATAGTCATATGACAAAACGCCACCAGGTTAAAACCATCAGAACCAAGTGCTCAAAATGCAGCAAAACAGGCGAATACCACGCGATCGCCTGCCACTTTGCTAAGTGCAAAGGGACAAGGCAAACGGCACCGGCCGGGGCCTTCGGATGCAGCATTTGCGAGAAACGGTTCTCGACCAAAATTGGACTCTGGCAGCATGAACGGCACGAGCACCCGGCTCTGCGGAACGAGAAAAGGCTCGAGTCCACCAAAGTCATAACCAAGCCGGGGAGGCGAGGCCAAATATGGTCCACAGAGGAGGTTGCCCTCTTGAGACAACTTGAGGTTCGGTTCGAGAAAGAGCGGTGTATCAATAAAATGATTGCCACTATTTTGACAACCAAGTCTGCGAAACAAATCTCAGACAAACGCAGATTCCTGCCGAGAATGCATAAGGTGGCCCCAGAAGCTGAGGACCATCTTGCGGAAGATGTCCCAGCACCTGAGCCTGAAGGGGAGACGAGCAGCCCCGAAACGTCAAACCCACGCCCACCGAGAGTATTAAGACCTCCGAATGCCACCCCTAGACATAGGGAAGTGGATGAACAGCTAACGAAAGCTGAACAGTTACTGGGCGTGAGGAACAACCCCATCAGCCGGCCCGAGGGCATTGGGATGGTGGAGAGTATAACGGATTTACTGTTAACAAGGGGAAAGAAACCCCAGAAAGCTCAAGGGCCTCCAAGAGGTCAGAATGGAAGGAAACGGAAAGAGAAGTGCAACGTTAATAGCAGCGCACGAAAAAGATTGGCCACCCGGAAAACAGTCTTTAGAGCGACACAGCTGCTCTACAAGAACAATAGGCGCCAACTGGCCCATCAAATCATGGGCGCCCCATCCACACACACATGTCCTCTATCCATAGAGGAGCTCGAAAAGTGCTTTCGAGAAAAACTGTCAAAACCCAATAATAAGGCGAACGTGAGCAAGTTCGCCAAATACAAAGGCAATATTGATAGGGGGAAGCTGATGAGACCAATTGAGGAAAAGGAGGTAACGAAAGCGATCAAGGGCGTGAACGACAAAAGCGCGCCCGGCCCGGATGGCATGACACTGTTAGACATCCAGGAAATACATGACGAGGATGATACACGGATTCCTTGGCTCTTCTCCCTTTGGTTAAAATCTGCGACGATCCCCGAATCACTCAAAAAGAGTCGAACGGTCTTGATTCCTAAGTGCGAGGATCAAGAACGCCTGAAAGACATTGACAACTGGCGTCCGATCACCATCGGTCCTATGCTGCTGCGCCTGTTCACGAAGATCATGGCGAAACGTCTCAGCGAGACAGTGTGGATCAACCCGCGTCAGAAGGGTTTCCTAGCAGCTACTCCCGGGTGCAATGAGAACATTGCAATCCTCGATAACATCAACAAGGGAGCGAAAAAGAACAGGAAGGGCCTCGCAGTTGTCTTTGTCGATCTGGCCAAGGCGTTCGACTCGGTTGGGCACAAACTCATTGTCAAAGCACTACAAAGAGTGCAGCTACCAACAGATTTCATAACAATGGTCGCAGACCTATATACCGGCAATACTACCAGGGTCGAAGGTAACCAAACCTAGACCAATGAAATAAATATAGAGAGGGGTGTCAAGCAAGGAGACCCACTCTCGCCAATCCTATTCAACATTGCTCTGGATCCATTGATATGCTCCCTGGAGGAGGCCAACTCAGGGGTAGCCATGCCCCTGGGAGAGGGCCGAGTCAACTGCTCGGCGTTGGCCTTCGCGGATGACATAGCCCTTCTGAGTGACTCTCACGCAGGGATGGACAAGAACCTGAAGCTCCTCCGGTCCTTTTGCACAAATACGGGCTTAGCGATTAATAGCAATAAGACCAAAGGTTATCACTTTACCCACAAAGCGAGAACCTTCAGGTACAATCATTGCGAAAACTGGAAGCTCGGGAACGAGGTCATCGCGTACATCCCCCCAGGTGAAACAGAGAAATACCTGGGAGCCAGAATAGACCCATGGGCTGGCGTGATCGGGAGTGGTCGGGAAAGCTCAAAGCCTGGACTAGTGCTTTACAGGCGGCGGCTCTCCGGCCGGCACAAAAAATCGAGGTCCTAAAGACCCATGTCATCCCCAGGTTGTATTTTCATTTGATCCTGTCTGAGGTATCGCAGAATACGCTCCGTAAACTGGATCAGATCATCCGGAATGCCACGAAAGAACTCCTACACCTTCCTCCGCACGTGACCGACGGAATCCTGTACTCGAGAAACGGGAGTGGTGGTCTGGGAATGCCCAAACTCGAAGTGCAGATACCATCCGCGATCGTTCGCAAACGAGAAGCACTCGAGAAGTCCACAGACAGGATCATAAGGGCGTCCTTCCAGTACCGGGAAGAATGCAATACTGACACCATCGGGGGACTGCGCATGCTCAAGGTCCTAAAGGAAGTCGAGGACTTCCTTGCCAGCAAGTCAGATTGCAACCCGGACGAAGAGGACCCCGGAAATCCTGTTGAGGCAGCATTGCCCATGGTGGAAGACCAAGACCGGCCCCAAGACAAGCCGGAGAACCGGTACGCTGCGTGGAGAGAGTGGGAGTTCGAAAAGTGGAAAAACCTGATCAGCCAGGGCGCTGGCATCGCATACTATCAAAATGATAACATCTCCAGTACGTGGATCAGATCCTTCCACCAAATGAAGTCGTACTGACTTTTATCAATAACCTGTTGCTCCGCACCAACCTATACCCTACACGGACCACCCTACCAAGGGGACGTCCAAACTCTGTTAAAGCGTGCAGAAGGTGCGAGGCACCACAAGAGACGCTATCACACATCTCGGGTGGCTGCCCGTTTGTGAAGACGGCTAGGATCAAGCGTCACAACAAGATCCTAGACCGGCTGCGCATGTATGTATCCAAGTACGGCTGGACAACCTACATAGAACCAAGGCTAGTGGCTAAAGACGGAACCCTCTGGAAACCTGACTTAATATTCAGGAAGGACCAGAAAATAGCATTGGTGGATGTCACAGTTCGCTACGAGGACAACAACATGTCGCTCGAGAAGGCATGGAATGAGAAAAGGTTGAAATATAACCATCTGGGACCAGAGATCATGGAACTAACAGGAGGCTCCCAGCTTGAACACTTTGGCTTTGTACTGGGCGCAAGAGGCAAATGTTTGGACCTCAATAACACCCTGTTTACGTTCCTCGGCATCAAAAGATATAAGTCTTTTGCCCAGCAAGTATCCCGGCTTACAATCTCCCTGACGCTGGAGTTACTGCAAATATTCAGCGACAGGTAAAGGATACTTGAATAAGCTCCCAGAACACTAGCTGGGAAGACGTGCCAACCCCGAGGGGTCGGGTAAAGGCAGACGGAGGGCCTTCTCCCAGGATGCGCGAGCTGGCCTGTCACCCCCCAAGGTAATTGGGAGCCTACGGTTATTGTCACAATGCTGTTCGCTGCCAATTAACTTTGTAATCAAATGATGAACGTCAATCTATACCTACGGGTAAGATGACATACAGGGTACAGTCTCTGGACACACCATTAACAACTAACCTGTTCCCAGCCCACATGGGTGTGACACCAAGCTTGTGATCCCGCGGAATGAAAGGTCGGTCGTACTGAGCAAAGATCCCCCCGGTCCACCACACAGTCCACTGGGGCTGTGGTAAGACGCTATGGTGGTAGGACAAACACGTCGACGAGCGACATAAGGACTCGGAAAAGGCGCTCTCCGGAGTGTAATTAATAGCCAAATGCCTCGTCATCTAATTAGTGACGCGCATGAATAGAAACCTGAGGAAGGAGCAGCGCTCCGAAAGCTAGTGACATCGAAACAAACCTGTAGAACTTTTACAGGTATGGGGCTGGATTCACCGTTTCAGGTACTATGTCCCCACGCCATCATAAAAACTGTGGTCTTTTACGCCAGAAAAACTGGCGTCAAAGGCCACAGATTCACAGCCTTGCAGGGGGCTAGCAGGCAGCTGTCATGGAGCTCGCAGCTCCAGCTACCGATATGGCCCCCACCCGCACTTCTGGGTCAGAGGCCGCTATGCGCAAGGCGGCGTCCTCCAGCGGCCGTGTTGTGCTCCATGGCGGACTCAGACCACGGACCTGGACTGTGCAAATAGTGCCCCCGATTGGCCGCTCGCCCGACCCAGTCCCGAATGAGGCCCCCCGCCTTCCGATCGGCCCTCCCCCGGAGTGAGTCTGCAGCTGCCACACAGCTATCACGGATGGTGGGACCATGAGTGGTCCACGCCGTCGGGGATTCGGCCGTTCGGGGGTGGAGCATAGTGCGGCGGGCCTGGGGCAATGGCCTCAGGTGGTGTATAATCGGCGCGGCGTACTCCGCGAGTACGCTGCTTTTCGGGGGCAGAGAATCGCTGAACCGGCGCTGGTCCCGATTTCATTCGCGAAACTGGATTCTCTGCCCCATCGCCAAACTCAATTTCGGCGTCAGGGTGTGGAGAATCCAGCCCATGGTTTTTCACAGAAATTGCCCAGAAGTGCAAACTTCCTCTGGGCAATTACCTTGCGCTGGGAACCATCCGAAGATGTGATGTGAACCACAAACTCCAGAAGGTGCTGTCAGGGTTACACCCATAGATCCTCAGAAGTTAGAAAAATTAAAACCTCTTCTAACTTCTGGTTAATGATTTGGAACTCTGCTGACCTTGCCTGGTCTGGCCTACTGTGACTCCAGACCCACCACTATGTGGTTGACTCCTAATTGCCTCACAAGCCATTCAGTTCAAAGGCACTTCCAGATGGGCAACAAATGCTGGCCTTTGCCAGCAAAGTCTACATCCCATGAAGGAATTTTTAAAAATCACAACACCCACGAACTCCCACTTTATGGGCTCCCAGAACCCAGACAAACCCTCTTGTCATATAGAACTAATCACCTTTATCATCGTTGAAAAAAAAAAACAGTTACAGCTATGAAAGGAGCATTTACATTGCAAGGTGTCAGACATGTTAGCTACCCTGCGAATCTTTCCATTACTTTACACTATTCCGAGGAAAGAGCGTGAAGATGTGAATACGTCAATAATGCCACCCTATCAGACAGTTAATCAGTCAATGCTTCACATTAATCTTTTATAGATAGAAAAGCAGCATCTGACTAAGGGAAGGTTATGACCCCAGTTTGTTCTCTGTTCCTCTCTGGAAAACCCTTCAAACATTGCTGCTACTCTCTATTCATACTGCTTAGCCTGTGAACTCCCACGCACTTGCCCCATGTATCTTTATTGCCTGCCTTCCGAGTGTACAGCAAATTATTTATATTACTCTTCTTAAGATCTTTTTAAAACACAATACTTTATTTCCTGTGAGTACTCTATATTATCCCCAAACGAATTTAAATTCCTGTGCAATCTGTTTCGAGATTTAACTTGATGCGTGGCGAGTAGACAGCACAGCGTCAAACCTGGCTTCCAGCTTTGCGGACAAATGGGACTTCCTGGGGGCTCCCATGCGCTCTGACCACCAGCTGAGCTGAGAATTTGGAAATCTGCTACCCTTGCTTGGCCTGGCCCCTGTCATAATATCCACTCATGTATATGATGAGATGCAGACAGGCAGTGATTGACACACATAGAACATTACAGCGCAGTACAGGCCCTTCGGCCCTCGACGTTGCGCCAACCTGTGAAACCACTCTAAAGCCCATCTACACTATTCCCTTATCGTCCCTATGTCTATCCAATGACCATTTGAATGCCCTTGGTGTTGGCGAGTCCACTACTGTTGCAGGCAGGGCATTCCACGCCCTTACTTCTCTCTGAGTAAAGAACCTACCTCTGACATCTGTCTTATATCTATCTCCCCTCAATTTAAAGCTATGTCCCCTCGTGCTAGACATCACCATCCGGGGAAAAAGGCTCTCACTGTCCACCCTATCTAATCCTCTGATCATCTTGTATGCCTCAATTAAGTCACCTCTTAACCTTCTCTCTAACGAAAACAGCCTAAAGTCCCTCAGCCTTCTCTCATAAGATCTTCCCTCCATACTAGGCAACATTCTGGTAAATCTCCTCTGCACCCTTTCCAATGCTCCCACATCCTTCCTATAATGCGGCGACCAGAATTGCACGCAATACTCCAAATGCGGCCCCACCAGAGTTTTGTACAGCTGCAACATGACCTCATGGCTCCGAAACTCAATCCGTCTACCAATAAAAGCTAACACACCGTACGCCTTCTTAACAACCCTCTCAACCTGGGTGGCAACTTTCAGGGATCTATGTACATGGACACCGAGATCTCTCTGCTCATCCACACTGCCAAGAATCTTACCATTAGCCTAGTACTCTGTCTTCCTGTTATTCCTTCCAAAATGAATCACCTCACACTTTTCTGCATTAAACTCCATTTGCCACCTTTCAGCCCAGCGCTGCAGCTTATCTATGTCCCTCTGTAACTTGTAACATCCTTCCGCACTGTCCACAAATCCACTGACGTTAGTGTCATCTGCAATTTACTCACCCATCCTTCTCCACCCTCCTCCAGGTTATTTATAAAAATGACAAACAGCAGTGGCCCCAAAACAGATCCTTGTGGTACACCACTAGTAACTGGACTCCAGTCTGAACATTTCCCATCAACCACCACCCTTTGTCTTCTTCCAGCTAGCCAATTTCTGATCCAAACTGCTAAATCACCCTGAATCCCATGCCTCCGTATTTCCAGCAGTAGCCTACCGTGGGGAACCTTATCAAACGCTTTACTGAAATCCATATACACCACATCAACTGCTTTACCCTCATCCACCTGTTTGGTCACCTTCTCAAAGAACTCAATAAGGTTTGTGAGGCACGACCTACCCTTCACAAAACCGTGTTGACTATCTCTAATCAAATTATTCCTTTCCAGATGATTATACATCCTATCTCTTATAAACCTTTCCAAGATTTTGCCCCCAACAGAAGTAAGGCTCACTGGTCTATAGTTACCGGGGTTGTCTCTACTCCCCTTCTTGAACAAGGGGACAACATTTGCTATCCTCCAGTCTTCTGGCACTATTCCTGTAGACAAAGATGACTTAAAGATCAAAGCCAAAGGCTCACCAATCTCCTCCCTAACTTCCCAGAGAATCCTAGGATAAATCCCATCTGGCCCAGGGGACTTATCCATTTTCACACTTTCCAGAATTGCTAACACGTCCTCCTTATGAACCTCAAGCCCTTCTAGTCTAGTAGCCTGAATCTCAGTATTCTCCTCGGCAACATTGTCTTTTTCCTGTGTGAATACTGAAGAAAAATATTCATTTAGCACCACTCCTATCTCCTCGGACTCCACGCACAACTTCCCACTCCTGTCCTTGACTGGCCCTACTCTTGCCCTAGTCATTCTTTTATTCTTGACCTATCTATAGAAAGCTTTAGGGTTACCCTTGATCCTCCCTGCCAAAGACTTCTCATGACCCCTCCTGGCTCTTCTTAGCTCTCTCTTTAGCTAACTTGTAACTCTCGAGCGCCCTAACTGAACCTTCATGTTCAGACCTTTACATAAGCCTCCTTCTTCCTCTTGACAGGTGTTTTGACTGCTTTAGTAAACCACGGTTCCCTTGCTCGACCACTTCCTCCCTGCCTGACAGATACATACTTATCAAGGACACACAGTAGCTGTCCCTTGAACAAGCTCCACATTTCCATTGTGCCCATTCCCTGCAGTTTTCCTCTCCATCCGATGCATCCTAAGTCTTGCCTCAGCGCATCATAATTGCCTTTCCCCCAGATATAACTCTTGCCCTGCGGTATATATCTATCCCTTTCCATCCCTAAAGTAAACTTAATTGAATTGTGGTCACTATCACCAAAGTGCTCACCTACCTCCAAATCTAACACCCGTCCTGGTTCCGTACCCAGTACCAAATCCAATATGGCCTTGCCTCTCATTGGCCTAGCTACATACTGTGTCAGGAAACTCTCCTGCACACATTGGACAAAAACGGACCCATCTAACGTACTCGAACAGGATAACCAATGAACTCACACAACACATAACAACCAATCACCAGACACAGGACACCACCACTATAAAGCACACAGGGCATTAAGACTATCCCTCTCTCTACAGGACACAGCTACTGAGATAGTAAGAGTGCACAAGCCAGTGAGCACCATCACCATGAGGTAGAGAGTTAGTCTGGTTAAGCCAGTAGGAGGTTATCAGTTAGATTGATAGAGTGTCAACTCACAGCAGACTATGTACAGCAATCAGGAAGTTCGATAAAACAGTGTTGGACCATCTCCTGTGTCAGAAGCCTGTTTCTAGTTTCACTGCATCCAGTTGCAGTCAACGTTGAACCAACTTACTTAACTCATCAGCCCCCATTTGACTCCAGACCCACAACACTGTGGTTCACTCTTAACTGCCCTCTGCAATGGCCTAGCAAGTCACTCGGTTCAAGGGCAATTTGGGATGCTTGCCGGCGATTGCTGGTCTGAGTGACTTGAGTTCCAATCTGTCCCCTTTCTAGTGCTGATGAGGCAGGCTGGACAGCATGAGCCGCTCTGTGAACCGGCCCAAGGAATTTGATTCCTGTCAATCATGCTTGGAAAACAAGCTGAGGGTTTCTTCTCACCAGATGATGCAAGCAGAAGAAGCCAAGACTTTTTTTTCATTCATCTTCTGCTCAATACTAGCAGTGCTGGCTATAGATTGGCTTCTCCTCCCCCGTCGCTCCCTCACTTCCTCTCTGCCCAAATGCCGGCTCCAAGATACTTTTTACGAATGAAAGTTTCAGCTGAAAGATTCATTGTTTTAAACAGTTATTTCCAAGCCAGGTTCAGTTGCTAATCCTCTACTCTCCCTTTCGGGTCATTGGGGTCGACAACTGACTGTCTATCCTGTGTCGCTTTTAGAATGGTCGCATTGATCACGGTTTATAAACAAATGCAGTTTGCAGTGGTCTACTTTGTACCTGTCTCTTTGGTTCTAACGCTGTCAGATGGTATACGAAAAAAGTAATTAAAACTAGTTTTGTTTCCTCTTTGTGCAGCAGCCTTTTAATTACAGTCTGGGTGTTATTATTAGCCAAATAACTAGAATTACAGTTGTAAATCTGATAAAAGTTGTCATGCTTTAGTTGATTTACACTCTGGCCAGTGGTGAATGAATTGAAGAACCGGATGATTTACTTATTGTGAAGACTGATTTCCAACAGAAAACAGAAAATGCTGGAAATATTCAGATGTGCGGCAACATCTCGGGCTCACAGAATTGTTACGGGGCAGAAGGAGGTTGTTTGGCCCATCGTGTCTGCACCGGCTGCCCAAACGAGCATCGTGACTTAGTGCCATTCTTCAAATTACAGTGGTTAGCACTGTTGCTTTACAGCGTCAGGGTCCCAGGTTCGATTCCAGGCTAGGGTCACTTTCTGTGGGGAGTCTGCACGTTCCCGGTTTCCTCCCACAAGTCCTGAAAGACGTGCTGTTAGGTGAATTGGACATTCTGAATTCTCCCTCAGTGTACCCGAACAGTCGGAGTGTAGCGACTAGGGGATTTTCACAATAACTTCATTGCAGTGTTAATGTAAGCCTACTTCTGACAATAAAGATTATTATATTATAAAAATATCCTGCATATTGTTTCTATTCAAGTACTCATCTAAATGCCCTCTTGAATGCCTCAAATGAACCTGCCTTCACCACACTTCCAGGCAGCGCATTTCAGACCCCCAACCACTCTTTGTGTGGAAAACGTCTTTTTTTCTCGCAACACATTTGAACAAAAGGGAAGATCTGTGATCGGGTGGGAGGTCAACAGAGATTAAATGACAATAGGGTGCAAGGTGAAAGGGAATGGGAAGGAAAGAAACAGAAAATGTCTAGAGGATGCATGAATGGAAACGGGAATAATTGCCATCCAAAAGCAAAATATAAGGAAAAAGGAGGTAAGAGAGTCTAAAACAAAACCTGCAAAAGAAAAGGGAATAAAATTGGGGCAGAGGTTACAAATAAAAATTGCTAAACTCAGTGAGTCCAGAAGGCTGTAAAGTGCCCAGTCGAAAGATGAGGCGCTGTTCCTTGAGCTTGTGTTGAGTTTCATTGGATCACTGGAGCAGGCCGAGGACAGGAAGGTCAGAGTAGGAGCAAGATGAAGAATTAAAATGACATTCAACTGGAAGGCTGGGGTCAGGCTTGAAGAATGAACAGAGGTGTTCTACTAAGAAATTTCAGTCTGGAATTGATCGCCCCATGTAGTGAAGACCAAATCATGTGTAGTGAATATAGTATATCGAATTGAAGGACGTACAAATAAATCACTATTTTGCCTGGAACGAATGGTTGGGACTTTGGACGGAGATGGGATGAGATAAAAGAAAATATATTGCATCTCCTGTGCTTGCCTGGAAAGGTGCTGAGGGAAGGGGAGGGGGTTTTGAGGAAGAATGAGGAGTGAACCAGCTTATTGTGGAGGCTGGAAGGCCAACTCTCTGACAATTCCTCCTACCTATCCCTGGACTACGACCCCACCACTAAAGAGCAAGCCACTGATTCCTGGATTGTTGCTGGCCTAATATCCTCTAATCATGAACAGTCTGCCTCTATCTCCATTCCAAGATCCACAAACAGGACTGCCCTGATGGACACATTTTTTTCATCCTGGTCTTGAACCACTGAACTGATTTCTTCCTACCAGTCTCTTCCCACTTACATCTGCAACCTCTTCCAAAGGTGCTCTAGTCACTTTCAACAGTTTCCACGTTTATGGTCCGAACCAATCCCTCGCCACCTCCATCTCCCACTAGGAAGATTGGAGAACTCTCCATTCTTCCATGAACGGAGGCCTAACCAGACCCCATCCATCATCACCCTTCATCCAGCTGGGCATTCTCACATTGTATAATTTCTCCAACTCCACTCACCTCCTGTAGATAAAGGTGTTGCAATGGGTATCCTCATGGGCCTGCCTGCTTTTTTGTGGGATATGTGGAACATTCTTTGTTCCAATCCTAATTGGACCCCATGTGTTGCCTCTTTTTTCACTGATAACAGTAATGATGCCATTTCTTGATCTACCCCTGAGCTGGAAAATTAAATTGACTTGCAATTTTCATCTCTTTGCTTTCTTTCAAATGATCTGTCTTTGACTCTTCCATCCCGAACTAGACTTCTCAGTCCTGGAAGCTGAGACAATCGATCAATATTCACCATAAGCCCACCTACTCCCACAGTTACCTCAGCTACACCTCCTCACACCCACTTCCTCTTTTCCATTCACCCAATTTCCCTGTCTCTATTGCATTTTTTCGGACGATGCAATCTTCCATACTAATGCTTGGATTATTCCTCCTTTTTTCGCAACCGAGGATTCCCCCTCAATGAGATTGACACGTTCCCCCTCCACTGTGTCCATTCCACTTTATGCACACCTTCTCTCATACCTCCCACTCTGTCCCAGAACCAAGAAAGAGTCCTATCTTTCCACTCCACCTAGCTCCATAATCAAGATATCACACTCCACCATTCTTTCACCTCCAGCATGATGCCACCACCAAACAAGTCTATCCCCCTTTTCAGTAGCCTGAAGGGACCAATTGCTCTGCGATACTCTAATCCACTCCTCGGTCATCCTCCACACCCCTCACCTTTCCGTGCAAGTACAGGCGATGCAACACCTATCATTTTACTTCCACCTAACTCACCATCCAAGGCCCCTGATTCTGCTTCCAGATGAAAGAGTGATTTACTTGCAAATGACTAAATTGAGTCGCTGCTCACAATGCAGTCTCCTCTGTGTTGGGAGATCTAACGCAGACTGGGTGACCACTTTGCAGATTATCTCTGTTCAGTCGGTTCGTGTGACCCCATTGTTATCACCTTCCGGACTCAACATTGAGTTCAACAATTTTGAATGTAGCCTTGTGCCCCGTTTTGTTCCACTTTCTCTTTGCCCATTTTAGTCACTTCTGTTTTTTGCTTTCAGTCAGCAGTTATTCATCTTTCCACTCACAAATCTTTTCTTTCTTGTTCCACTACCAACTCCCATCAGACCTTGCAGCATGCAGCATTTTTGTTATTTAGTGCTGTCCACCCGAAGACAGATCTTCCCTTTTTTTTTTGTTGGTTTTCTTCCCCCCGATTTCCCCCCCCCCCTTCCGCTTTCACTTGCTCAAAACCTATTCCATTTCGGATTTTTCCGAGTTCTGATGGAAAGTCACAGAACCCCAACATTCTGTCTCCTCTCTCTCCACAGATGCTGCCTCATCAAGCAATTCTAACAGTTTCTGCCTATATTCCAAATTTCCAGCATCTGCAGCATTTTGCATTTGTGCCAGCACTTGGCCTCCCGGGATTTAATTTGTTGCCTTTTAAGTAAACAAATCTCTTTTTCTTTCAAAGTTTAATTTATGTGATTTAGGTAGAGTCCACATCATGCATAACCACATTAAAAAATCAAGATGGCTAATGTAAATTGCTTTGTAAATATAAGGTTGTTGCTTATAAATCCACTATTTAAGTCAGGAGCAACTGCTTTGTCTAGAGTGGTTTAACGTGCAGAACTCCATACCGAATGGGATGGCTGAGGTGACTAGCACAGAGCTGCCTTCCCCTTAAATAGATCAAAGTGCATGTGGCAGAAAGGCATTGAAGGATATTTTGATACTGTGCGAAGGAAAGGTATTGAAGGATATTTTGACAGTGTGTGATGAAAAAGGTATTGAAGGATATTTTGATAGTGTGCGATGAAGTATAGTGGCAGGAGGCTTGTGGGCAACAGATGCACATGCACAGACCTGTTGCTGAGCTGTAAGTTTAATTAAATTTTTGAAAAATGGCTAACACCAGTGTGAGCTGACTGCTTGAAAAAGCACTCAATGCAGGGAGTCTCAGGGAAGAGCTTGGCAAGCCATCATCCAATAATGCAGTGCATTCATGGAATAGTGAGCTGCATCGCAGTTGGAACACTTCTGCTCAAGCACCCTCCTTCCTGTCTCCGTATCTCACTCCCTTAAATAATGAAGACTTGCATTCTTCTGTTGCCTCGTTGTGTCAAGATGTCTCAAAGTCCTGCGCACAATTAATCAGTCTATGAAATGCAGCAGACTATGGCTGAGGTAAACTTTCTCCCTCTTGCCAAGATGTCTTCTTATGCCCCTTGTTATTTTTTGTTGACGCTAAGCCACTGTCACAACATATGGTAATGACGGTAGAACAATTCCTTCTGCTAGAGCTCGGTTTAATTAGTCACTGCAACTGAATATTGTACATAATAATCAGATGAGTAAAGTGAATAAGTGGCTATTTGACATTTTGTAAAATTGGGACTGCTAATAGAAAGGAAATATGATGTCCCAGATATAATTTTCTGGAAAATTTTCTTCCAACTGCTAATGCATAATGCATGTCCAACTTGCATAGAATATATAGGACAGAAACAGACCATTCAGCCCAACCAATCCATGAAGCGTTTGTGCTGTACACAAGCCTCCTCGCATCTGTTCTCAGATAATTCAATCAGCATAACCCTCTAATCCTTCTCTCATGTATGCTAATCTTGCTTCCCTTTAAATGCACCTGTACTGTTCACATTGACTGCCCTCTGTAATGGTGAGTTACGCATTTTCAATGCTCTTGTGTTAAATTTTTCTTTTAAATCCCCAGTTTGATTCCTTGGTGACTATTTTGTGTTGATGGTCTCTAGTTTTGCCTCGCCCACAACTAGAAACACTCCCTCTATGTCTATTCTTTAAAAAAAAAAAATTTCCAGTTAAGGGGCAATTTAGCACGGCCAATCCATCTACTTTGCACATCTTTGGGTGGTGGTGATGAGACCCATGAGGCACCGAAATGCAGCAATGCTAACCACTGCACCACCATGCCTCTATGTTGACTCTTAAGCATTCTCCATTCACAAGAGAAGAGATCCAGCCTGTTCATCAATTCCTGATAGATCTAACCTCCCCTAAAAGAGTGCGAGGGCAGTATCCAGAACAAGGAAACATCAATGGATTTATATACAGCACCAGAGAAAAATGTGCCAAGCACAGCACAGCATCATAAGCAAAAACAGAACCAAGGAGAGGATTAGCAGGGGTGACTAAAAGCTTGATCAAGGACATAAACTTCAGAAATTATCTGAAAGAGCCAGGTGAAGAAATCCCAGAGTCTAAGGCCTAGTTGGCTGAAAGTACACCATTTAATGGGAGGGAGAAGATGGCAGAATCAGAGGAATAAAGAGTTTGGGGCACGGGGAGGAGAGTTTGTCGGCTGGGCGAGGCTGTGGGGATAGGAAGGGGTTGAGAGACCACTGAGGGATTTAAAGATGAAGATGCCCATTTTCAATTTGAGTTACCACGGCCAGAGAGGTGGATAAGCAAGACTTGGTGGATGTTAGCCGTTTTAGTTGCTGTGATATGAAGAGTCTAAAGTTCTTGTTCCTTTTCACCAAACACCATTTATTTCCCTTCCACAGCCTCTGCACAAAACTCTTAACAACACACCACCCTGCCAGTGGCCACCTGAAGCCCCTTTACATATCAGTGTCAATTAATGGATACTTAACATAAATGAGACAACTAATTGCAATGTCTCTCAACCAATTACTTAACAGTCTCCCCTTCCTTGGAGAAAAAAAATAATTAGGTGAAAACAAAATTTCAAGAAACTCAAAAACACACACATGATACCCCCCCCCCCCGCTTTTTTTTTGTTTGGACGAGAAAGAAAAAAAACACAGTCACAGAAACAAGCGCCCTTCATTAACAATATCCAAAAGTTTCTGTGAACTCGCCCCTCTTTTCGTAAAACAGTCTGACAGTTGATAGCTCCTGTTGACCCATTTAATTTTTGTTATTTCCCCTCTGTCCAACATCTGCTTCAAACTTGCGATGTCTATCCGTAACATCTTTTCATTGACACTTTTTGTAGAGTGCACATTTTCCCACAGGGATTTATTGGCAATGTGACAGTCAATAGGTATATTACCCAAATCCCCTAATCCCAAAATTTCTGTCAATATCATACTTATATAAAAAGCCATATCCACCGCCTCTACAAGGCTTAACGTCTCAGCAGCCAAAAGTGCTTTTTACCACTCTCCTTATTTTCCTTGTTTCCCACACAAGCGGGCAACATTTACCATTGTTCCCCAAAAGGAAAATTATAAAACCTCCTGCACTTGAAACCCCATCACATAAATTTGTGTAGGGCGCATCACTATAAACTATGAGTTTCAAGTGCCGAAGGTCACCTAAAACCGGGAACTTCAAAACACACTCCTGCATTTTTAGTTTGGCCAACGCTTTATTTGCTCTTATTATGTCTTCCACTTTGGGATCATTCATTTTTGTACTCTACTCTAAGATATCAAAACTCATGTCTAGTCTGTCTACCTAACCAGTTTAGTTGCCCAATTAAACTTCGTAGTTGCTCTTTTTCTATCTTTGAAACCATTGCGTCTTTTTGTGAAACTTGGCCACGACTAATTGCTATTGCGGTGATGCTTTCCAAATAGGATTGCTGGCGTAAAGTTGCCCCTAACTTACTCTGTCCAATTTCCAGTCCAATATATTTAAATGCACCGGAAGCCTGACTTCCAACCCTGAATTCTTTCCTCAAACCGGAGATTACAATAGCTTCAAAATCACTAGTCCCACCCCACAAAAATCATCGACATGCATCATAAAAATGGCAGAAAGATTTCCTTTTACAGTGCCAGTAAAACATTGCAGGATCTGCTTTCAACTGGCAACAGCCTAACTTTAACAAAATGACCTTACCGAAATATACCAGACTCTAGGTGCATCATTTAATCCATATACACATTTGTTCAACTTCCAGAGTACCCCTTCTGTGTTAGCTGCTTCTTTAGGAGGACGGAGAAAAATGTCTCTCTGGAGCTGATGCCCCTGCAAAAAGGCAGCATTTATATCTATAGATTTGCATTCCCATGCCTTTGTGGCTAATAGAGCCAAGAAGATCTTTAAAATAACCTTGCCTGCTGTAGGTGAATCTACCCTTAAATCCTGATCTTCTAAGTTTTCTTCAAATCCCCTTGCCACAAGCCTGGCCTTTGCCTTATAAGTTCCATCTGGAAGAACCTTTTCCGTGCAAATCCATCTGTGGGATAGAGCTCTTTTTGTCCCCTATCCGGTACTTCCGTGTACACCCCAAATTCACTCCAACTATGCAATTCTTGCTGTTTAGCTTCTCTAATAACCTTTTCATCTAATTTATTTGAAGCCACCAAAATCTCACGTGCATGTGGCCTTCTACTCCTATTAGTATTCGTAGTCTTACTCATGTTCCGAGATCTTGACAAACTACGTCCCCTCTCCCGCCTGGTATCTCGTTCTGTACTGCTACTGCTAGATCTTTCCCTTCTGCTGTGGGATGTCCTTTCAATAGTTCTTGACCTTTCCCGCGGACCTGTTCACTATCCGATATACTATCTGAACTGGCACTGCGTTTCTGTGCCCTCTATTTTTTAACTTTGTTTTCCCAATCCATTGTCTTGACTCCTTCCCCTGAATGCTGTACATTCAACCAATGTTTATACTTTCCAGTGGCCTTGCCTGCTCTACTAATAACAGTTGCATCCTTCCATTGACTAGACACTTCAGGCAAGTATGTCACTTTTGTACCAACTTTTGGCAGTTGCCCCTTCGGAAAAATGGCCTGTTCTAATTCACCAGAAGTGTTGTGTTCCTCCACAGAAACCCTGTCTATATCAGTTAATTGATCCTCATAGTTCTGTAACACATGCGTACCAGATGACTCTGGTTCCTCGTCATGTCTGTCTGCTCTGTCTAAATTTGAAAATTTGTAATCTGTACCCATTATCCTTGATGAATATACCCTAACAGTTTGATTACCATGTTGCAAAATAATTGTTTTGCCATCTATGCCTATGATCTTCCCTGGGCCTTTCCATTCATTAGAATTGTCTCTCTTATAGTATACCATGCCTCCTTGCTGAAAAACGGCATCTGATGGCCGTACGTTATGTCTTAAAGCTCTGTGAATTCTTTCAGAGACTTCTGCTTCCAAAAAAGTTTTTCTACTGCTATGTAATGGATTTAAATGTTCAGCAAAACCAGAGCTAATTGTAGTCCCCTCCCAAGCTGGAGGCTGGTCATCCAAAATGGAGGGAATTTTAGGATTTCTGCCAAACACTAATTGATAAGGGCTATAGCCCCCAACCATCTGCAATGAATTCTTTGCATGTACTGCCCATGCTAAAGCTGAATTTAGCCTGCAATTTGGTTGATCTGCCAAAATTTTCCGAAGCATGTCATCGATGACAGCATGATTTATTTCACAGACCCCATTACTAAATGGGCTTTCTGCAGCCGTATTCATAACTCTGATATTCATGTTTTCACACATATCCCTAAACTCATCATTAGCAAATTCTCCCCCATTGTCCGTAAGGAATTTTGCCGGTGGACCCATTCCTGTCCCTATCCATTTTTCCACGATTTGATCCAGAATTACTCTTTTTTTTCTTTACTTCGTACAATCGTTGATTGACTAAATCTGGTTGCTAAATCTACAAAATGCTAAATAAATATATTATTTGCTTTATCCCAGATCTTAAGGTCCATGGCCACAATGTTGTTAAAATCCCTGGCCAAAGGTAGGGTTACTATCGGTCGTGCTGGTGTCCTTCCTACAAACTTCACAGCGGTCACTAACCTGTTCTATCAGTTTATTATAGTCGTCATCCCTTACCCCTGCATCCTTTAATAAATCTTTCAGTCTCCGAGGAGACGGATGTGCAAATCGCCTGTGCAGTTTTAATACCACAAGCTTTTTATCAGCTAAAGTCCCATTTTCAACTGCCATTAACGCATCCTTAACCACGCTACTTGAAAAATTATTTGTCAGTAATGGAATACAATAGTGTCCCGACTGTATAAATTGTAAGTCCACCGTCTTTCCAAAAACTGTTGCCTTATCCTGTTCCATATGTGCTTTCTTCATCGACGGTCTGCTCAGAAGCAAAGGTATCTCACTTGATACAACATCCGTGCTAATGAAATGATTCACTCCGGCAATATTGCAAGGGATCACCACGCTTTTCAGAGTATTATGATCCCCAAACCTGAAACTTGTGGAACTTTCAAATTCCTTAACCTTGTTACAATTTTCAGCATTCAAAGAGTCCAGGTAACAGTTTAACCAGTCAATTCCACACACAGTAGATGTGCAGCCACTGTCCAATACAGCACAGTTGAAGGATTCTGCAACCAACACCCTCATTACCGGCGTAAAACTGCTTGTCAATAGGACAATGCCTTCTTTCTGGTCACTATCTTTTTCCTCTTCTGACTCTTCCGTGTCATATGTCGCTTCAAACACTCTATCATAACGCTTTGGACAGTTGAAAGCATAATGGTATTGAGAGTCACATCGAAAACATCGATTTATCATGCCCCGTGCATTTCTGGGGTTCATCTTCCTATTGTGCGTTCTAACTGGGTTTCTGTCTTCATAATTTCCTTTTCTCAGTCTCCGTCTATAATCTTGAGCCCTGTTCGTAGCCATACGATTTTGCCATCCTGTTACTAGTGTATCTTCCATATTCTGCCTTATTGCAGGCTGACCTATTTGGGTCATCAGAGCCATCGGAATCGAATGTTTCCCCAGAAACTTTTGTAAAGCTTTTGTCATCTGTTCGAATAAGGTATCCTTATCAGTAAACTGAACTCCTGTCAAAACCAGGAGTCTATCCATGTTGCTCACTCTAGCACAGTCAAGTAATTTAAAGGCCAACACAGACTGTGGAAATTCCAGATTGTGTTTCTGCAGCCTTTTATATAGTCTGCCAAATTCCATTATATAGTCTTCCATGGAGATATCCTCCATTTTCCGGAACTTATCAAAATCCGTGCTTCATACGCACTTAACAAGTCATCTTTCTTATAAGTCTTATCCATAAAATGTAATAAAGTCTCCAGACCTTCTTCTGAGTCCAACTCTTCCAATTCTAGCTCAGAAAGCACTTTGTTTCGGATTTTACTGCCATATGGTAGAGAAAGAGCCAATGCCATACCTTTTTTTCTCTTTCCCAAAGCAGTTACCTTAGTCCACATAACTATTGCACTTCTCCATTGGTCGTACGATTCCCTTTCAGAAAATAAGGGAGGATAGTCATATCCAGCCATCTTTATCCACGGTTCAGCCATATATCCCTTTTTTTTTTTTTCTCACTCACTCCTTGGTTTGATCTGGAAAAGTTGTATCTTTCAATCCTTCACATTTACACAGCAACCATCCTCTGCTGCCAATTGTTAGCCGTTTTAGTTGCTGTGATAAGAAGAGTCTAAAGTTCTTGTTCCTTTTCACCAAACACCATTTATTTCCCTTCCACAGCCTCTGCACAAAACTCTTAACAACACACCACCCTGCCAGAGGCCACCTGAAGCCCCTTTACATATCAGTGTCAATTAATGGATACGAAACATAAATGAGACAACTAATTGCAATGTCTCTCAACCAATTACTTAACAGTGGACATGATCCTACCAGCAGATATTTGAATGAGGTGAAGTCTGCAGGGGGTTGAGTCCAGAATTACAGGTCACAAGGCAGAGAATCCTTAATCTTGGACCCAGCTCTTTTAGCTTTTGTACAGTACTGCATGGAGGATTTATTTTTTGGAATCACCTTCTCCCTAAGAATGGGATGTGATATAGAAGACTCCTCAGCCACTTCAACTTTTGTATGGTAAAGAGATCGGGACTGATTCACGGCAGGTTGTGCAGGTTGGCAGCCATGTTTCCCTCTCCAGCCTCTCCCCCAGCTTCTTTGGTCTGTCTCTCCTGGAGGCAGTGACTCATGCTGGGGGGGACGTAAGCGAAAGGATGTCACAGACGTTCTGATCCTGCCCTGTCCGGGCTCTGCAAATGTGAGTCACTGGATGGAACGCAGTCAGCAACACAAAAACTGTCCAGTTTTTAATCTCCTTTCCACCATGGGGATACTGAATCAGAAGGTCACGGTTTCAAGTTTCACTCCAGAGATGTAAGCACATAATCCAAGCTGACAATTCAGCACAATGCTCTGCTGATTGCGCTGACGGAGGTGTTGTCTTTCAGTTGAGGCGTTGAACTGTGGTCCCACCTCCCTCAGGCGGACGTAAAATATCGCTGGTACAACTGGAAGAGAAGGGGAGTGTTCCTCCCCGCCCCCCCAAAAAAAAACAACCCCGCTCCCTGAATTAAATTTATCTGTCAATTACTGTCACTAAACATGAGACAAAAACAGAAAATGCTGGACAATCTCGGCAGGTCTGACCGCATCTGTGGAGAGAGAAGGGAGCTAACACTTTGAGTCTGGATGACTCATTGCGATTGGGACAATTGAGATTGTCCAAACCAGCTATGACAAAGAGACAGGGGGCAGTGCTGGCGGGAAAAGTGAATCTTTACTGTACATTCTTTCTTATGCCAATTACAGACTGGTTTAACACAGATCGGTGATCACAGTATATTATGTGCGCCCCCCCCCCCCCCCCCCCCCCCCCCCACCACCTTGCTTTATAACCCTCTGAGACCTCTGCACCCATCCATTCCTGGACCACCTGGTTTTCTTTGCCCCATCAGCCGTCCCTTCCGCTGCCTACATCCTGGGCTTTAAAATTCCCATCAATTCTCTTTCCTCCTTTTTAAGATTAACATTAAAGCCTAGCTCCGTGACCCAACTTTCAAGCCCATGTCCTAATACCTCTTCATGTGGCTCAGTGTTGAATTTTGTTTCATAATTGCTCCTGTAAATTACCTTGGGAAGTTGTATCTTGCCAGAGGAGCCATAGAAGCCAAGTGATGTTGTTCTGGTCTGTAAATCTCAATGTCACCGTGTATGCTTTTCCACATGACTATTGGGGTGAAAAGTAAATATTTTAAAGAATTAGATTAATGAAGCTCTCAGGTCAAGAATATTCATATTAATATTAGCTCTTGGAGTCCTGTTTGGGTTGGGTCGAATGGCTGGAGAATGAGACTGAAGCTTTCTTTAATCCATCAGTCAATCCATCCAACCAGCCTTACCATTGAAGCTCCTCTTCACTCTCTCAGACATCCTATCATGTCAGAATGGATTGGTCAATGTGCATAATTCTCTTTGACCCTGCATTTCTAGTTAATTAGTTAATCTAGCTGAGCACTGGTCTTGGGGATTTTGCCATGTCGTCCCACCAACCAAGGGTTATGAGTCTTGCTTTCCTGAATGCAAAGAATATTCAACAAACGAATGAAGAGTACGAGTAGGAAATAGCTGCCCTCCATGCACCATGAGCCAGCCAGAAGAGGGTTTGTTGTATGACTGCCCTTTGACGTGCAGGGTAGAGAATGGCATGGGCTGAGATAACAACCATTCAGAACATTACGGATACCAAGTCCTCAGGACTGACAGAAAGGAAGAAAAACTTGCTTTATATCACACCTTTCATTACTTCAGGAGTCCCAATGAACTACTTTAGTGTAGTCACTGTTGCAGCGTAGGAAACAGGGCAGTGGGGGCAGCACGGTGGTGTAGTGGGTTAGCACTGCGGCCTCACGGTGCTGAGGTCCCAGGTTCGATCCCGGCTCTGGGTCACTGTCTGTGTGGAGTTTGCACATTCTCCCCGTGTTTGCGTGGGTTTCGCCCCCACAACCCAAAAATGTGCAAGCTAGGTGGATTGGCCACGCTAAATTGCCCCTTAATTGGAAAAAACGAATTGGGTACACTAAATTTATCTTTTTAAAAAGGAAACAGGGCAGCTAATTTGTGCACTCAAGGTCCCACAAAAGCAATGTGATAATGATCAGCTAATCCTCAGTGCAGAAGGACGTTTGGCCCATCAAGTCTGCACCGACCCTCTGAAAGAGCACCCTACTTAGCCCCACTCAAATGCTGTAATCTCATGTAATTTGCACATCTTTGGTCTGTGGGAGGAAACCGGAGCACCCGGAGGAAACACATGCGGAGACGGGGAGAACGTACAAATTCCACAGTCAGTCACCCAAGGCCGCAATTGAACCGAGTCCCTGGCACTGTGAGGCAGCAGTGCAAACCACTGTGCCAGCATGTGCCAACACTGTTGTGTTGATGGTGATTAAGTGAGAGGTATTAGCCAGGACATTGGGGCCCGCTCTCCTGCTCCTCAATAATGCCACAGAATATTTTCCATCCATTTGAGAAGAGTGACTGGACCTCAGTTTAAAACCTCATCTGAAAGACTGAACGTCTGATTGTGTAGCACTCCCCCAGCGCGACACTTGTGTGGGGCCCGTAACCACGACTGTCTGACATTCTAGTTTACAAAGCTGAAAAGTTTATTTCGTCAATGCTGTAGAACCTGAGCCATTCTGCATTCTTTAACTACTCACCAAGTGTTGTGTTTTGTTTTACCAATGTGCTGAGGGGGGTAAGTTCCACTTGTGGTGCCACTTTCGATAGCACTTGATTCCATGAGCAATATGTTGAGCTTAGCTGTTATGTGCGCAGGGACCGTATTGCTTTGCCCCCACCAGTGCCCTCACACTATGCCCTTTAATATCCATTGACTCCCATAATGGCGCAGCAGGGATTGAGAGCTTCCAGCTTTCTGGGGATTTATGGACTTCCTGCTGTAGAGCTGAGAGTTTAATTCTGTTCCCTCCCAAGTAGCTGCTCTCGTTCCACTGCAATATTGGCACGCAGCTTGTGCCCATAGCAGTGTAAATGTAGCGTGAAAATTGCAGTATAGAGCTGCTAACGCAGTCAGTTCTGGCTGTGCAGCTTCTACTCCGGTTGGTGTTGGCGAGCTACTGGCTCTAGTGAATGGCTGGACTGCCCCAGAATCCATTGTATGTCATGATGTTTGTTAGAGGTTACATTAAACTACCTATTGGTGCCAAATATTTAGGAATGGGAGTGGCTCCTACTTGCATAGGAATATATTTATAGAAAGATTTTGTCTACTTTTTTGGCAAACATGAGTCAAACTTTCACCCATGGCGTTCCTACCTCTTGACTCAGCTATTACAATGCTCCTCTCCCATCATCCTCCACTCCCCACCAATGTCAGCCCGTCCAGAACACTCCTGCCAGTTTACCAACTCACCCCCATCACTCTTTTTACTTGTCGGCCAACAGTGGCTCCCAGTCCTTCAATGTCTCCAGTTGAAAAGTCTCCATCTTGCATTCAAATCCTTTCATGAACTCATCCCTCCCTATCTCTGAAACCTCCTCCAGCTTTGCAAGCATCCCCCAGATTCTTTGTTCCTCCAACTCCAGCCTCTTTGTACATCCCCCTCTCCCTTCCTCACCCCCTCAAAGGTGGGTGTGCCCCCAATTGCTGATGTCCCACATTGTATAATCAATTTCCTAAAACCCCTTTCTACCGTTTCTCTTTTAATTTCCCCCTCCCATTGCCGCCGCCTGCCTTTGGCTTGTCATTAATCTTTTTGGTAACGCATCCATGAAACACTGACATTATTGAGGGTGCTAAATAACAGCATCTTATTGGTTATGCTTATTTTCATTTACGACATTGATTAAAATTTATAATTCCACTTAGGCTTGGGTGTGAAGCAGTATTGTTCCAGTCTAAATGATAGTCACAACAGCACCCATGAGATTTGTATTCCTGCATCCCTGTCTATAATTGTAGTCCCGTAACTTTGAATGTTACCTGGCAAGATTGGCAAGGAAGACAACCTATTGAAACATGTTGTTTTGTGAATTCTGCCCATGATTTTCTTTTTCTCTTTGGTTTGGCATGGGGCTCTCTTTGTTCAGGCGTGCAGTTTGCAATGATAAATACTGTTGACAATCTGCATAATAGTTGTTTGGGTTACTTATGGGACATTTTCACAGCTGGAGAACTTCTGACTGTGGTATTGATGCATTGTGGGGAGTAAATGATGAAGGAAGTGACATTGTGATAGAAGCATCCATAGGCCATTCAGACGCAGAAACCTACTCCACTATGCAGTCTGTGTTACCAATTTACTTTACCCATATGTGCTCCTTGATATGCCTTGATACCTTGCCTGATAAAAAATTATCAATGTCTGAATTGAAAATTTATGTTGGCCCAGTATCCACAGTCATTCAGAAGAGAAAGTTCCAGGTACCTGCTGTCCTTTGCATGGGGGGAAGTCACTCTGTGAGATCTCCTCTGTTATAACCAATTGCATCTAAAATAGCTGCCTTCATGTCCTGGAGGCTTCCTCCTCCTACATTCTGTGGATCGGGTAATGCTGAGCTAACGGATGGGTCAAGGCTCATTACTATAAGCTTCATTTCCTCCGGCTCGTCCAGACCGTACATAACTGTCGTCTTACTCGCTCAAAGAAATGATGCGGGTCTGCTGTGGGTTGGAATGGTTCAATTTTGGCGCAAGCATCTCTCAATTGTGTGATGGTTAGTGGGGTGGTGTACACGAAATCGGGTTGTTTTTCTATCGGTGATTTGCGCTGCGTGGTGACTGGATTCGTGGGGTTATGTGCAGTCGGTGGTGCCAATTCCATCCTTTTCGGGGCCTGGGGGGCTCTATTCTGATTCTCAGTGTTTTCTACATATCTATGGGCAGTTTCATTGAGTTCCTGCCAATCGGGGCTGAGTTTGCCTGAATCTTGTATTGGCCATATTTCCCTTGAGTCTTTGCAAGTGTCCATGTTTCCTTTGTAAGTGGCCATCCCAGATGGCTACACTCCCCGTGTCCGGTTTCCTCCCACAGGCCAAAGATGTGCAGGTTAGGTGGATTGGCCATGCTAAATTGCTCCTTAGTGTCCAAAAAGGTTAGGTGGAATTACCAGGATAGGGTGGGAACTTGGAATTACGTAGGGTACTCTTTCATTGGGTTGGTGCACACTGTGGGCCAACTGGCCTCCTTCTGCACCGTAAGGATTCTATGATATGGTGCTGCTAGGCAAGGCCAGTATTTGTTGCCCATCCTTAATTACTGAGAGGCTTGCTTGGCCATTTCAGGGGACAGTTTAAAGGCATGATTCTTAGCCCCCCCTCCACCCACCATGTAGGGGCTTCCTCCCGCCAGAGAGTTTCTGGGTCATTCCCCCTACCCCAAATAGGGGCTTTCCCCCCCACCCCCCATCAGGAAATTGCAGTACCATATCTAGCTTTGATTGACAGCTCATGACCACATCAAAAAAAGTTAAATGCTTTTTGATGAGAAAAAGAGGAAGTGAAAGCACTGAACTCCTCATGTTTCTAACCATTGGAGTTAGTTTCACAGCAGGCTACTTGATATCCATTCAAGCCTGATGGGAAATTAAAATAATCCAGACATCTGACTGTCTGGAAGCTGTCAATTGCAGCCTCCTATTTCTCTTTTTGTTTATTTTTAAATTTAGAGTACCAATTCATTTTTTCCCATTAAGGGGCAATTTAGCTTGGCCAATCCACCTACTTGCACATCTTTGGTTTCTGGGGGTGAAACCCACACAAACACGGGGAGAATGTGCAAACTCCACACGGACATTGACCCAGAGCTGGGATCGAACCTGGGACTCGGCACCGTGAGGCAGCAATACCAGCCACTGTGCTGCCCCTCCTACCTCTCATTTAAGTGAATAGAAGCCTTGCAGCTCAAAGGATCAGAGGGGGTTTAAAGCCTTGCGATGTGGTTTTCGCTTTCTATGAGGTTACAGCTGCTGCTTTCTAGGCATTTACCTGAGGCAGCAGATGTAAGGGACTGGTGGGTGAAAAAACAGTGATATTTTTTCACTGTTTCTGCCTGGACTGCTTTTTAGCTTCCAGGAGGGGTACAGCTTTGGTCTCCTTACTTAAGGAAGAATATCCTAGCCAGTTGGAAGGGCTGGAAAATCCCACCCACAGGGGAAGTGCAACAAAGGTTCACCAGGCTAATCCCTGGGCTGGCAGGATTGTCCTATAAGGAGAGATTGAGGAAAATGGGTCTGTATTCTCTGGAGTTTTAAAGAACGAGAATTGATCTAATTGAAATTTACAAAATTCATACAAGGCGTGACGGGGCAGATGTAGATAGAATGTTTCCCCTGGCTGGTAGGACTAGAACCAAAGGGCACAGTCTCAGAATAAGGGGCAGGCAAGTTAGGATAGAGATGAGGGTGACCGGTTGCCACAGCCAGCGTGCCTGGCTGCCAGGGGGGAGCAGCAAGGTACTAAGGTACTGCATCTTCAGTACTGCATTCAGATCTGCGCATTGCACTTCAGGAAAGATTTAGTGGTCATGGAAGGTCATGTGCAGAATCATACCCGGCTCCATGCCGGGCGCAACGCGGGGCTGAATCATGCCCGTAGGCTTAAATCCCACCACAACAGCTGGACAATTTAAACTCAATGAAATGTGGAATTAAATGCTAGTACCAGTAGTACCTGATTGTAAAAGCCCATTTGGTTCACTAAAGTCTTTCAGGGAAGGAAATCTGTCATCATTCAATCTGGCCGATTTATAAGACCCTGGCCCAAAGCAATGCAGCTGACTCTCTACATCCACCTGAAATGGCCTGACTGATCACTCAGTTGTATCAAATCACTGTGAAAATATTGAAAAAAGAATAACAGTTGATGGACCTCCTGGCCATGACACTAGCTATGAAGAAAGGTTGAGTAGATTAGGATTGTTTTCGTTGGAAAGACGGAGGTTGAGGGGCGATCTGATTGAGGTCTACAAAATAATGAGAGGTATGGACAGGGTGGATAGCAACAAGCTTTTTCCAAGAGTGGGGGTGTCAATTACAAGGGGTCACGATTTCAAGGTGAGAGGGGGAAAGTTTAAGGGAGATGTGCGTGGAAAGTTTTTTACGCAGAGGGTGGTGGGTGCCTGGAACGTTTTGCCAGCGGAGGTGGTAGAGGCGGGCACAATAGCATCATTTAAGATGCATCTAGACAGATATATGAACGGGTGGGAAACAGAGGGAAGTAGATCCTTGGAAGGTAGGTGACCGGTTTAGATAAAGGATCTGGATCGGCGCTGGCTGGGAGAGCCGAAGGGCCTGTTCCTGTGCTGTAATTTTCTTTGTTCTTTGTAAGCACAGTTGGCTCAGTCAACCCAACAGAGTTTTCCTCAATAACATCTTGGGCCTTCTGCCAAAGTTAGGAGAGCAACAACCTGACAATCACACACACTGAATCCTGCCTTTCAGCTCAATGCCCCAGACTCCTCCCTCTCCATCTCTGCATATGTCGTGACTCAGTGTAAGGGGAAAAAATTACTAGAGTTGGTGGCACGGTGTGTAGTCAGGAGGGAGTGGTCCTGGGAGTGCTCCAGGTTGACTCCAGGTCCCATTTTGTCTTGTGGCATCAATTATTTTTTATTTTTTTAAATTCTCCTCATTTTCCACATTTTCATCAAGTACACAACAAAAGATGACTAAGAATAACAAATACAGTATCAATTCCCCAACCAGCATCCTCTTCAACATACAAACCCGAACATCACCCATACATTCCAAAAACAACAGAACAAAAAGACCAAACTGAATCAATGGTCATATCATAAACAATGTGCTCAACTCTTCCACCCCCACCGCCCCCTAATGTTCGATGGCATCCAATTCTTGAAAGTGCAGGATAAACCATGCCCATGAATTGTAGAACCCTTCCATCCTCCCCCTCAGCTCAAACTTCACCTTCTTGAGCGTCAAAATTCCAGAAGGTCCTCCCGCCAAGCCGAGGGCACAGGGCGGAGAAGCTGACCTCTACCCCAGCAGGACCCCCCTCATGGCAATCAGCGAGGCGAAGGCTAAAACATTTGCCCCCATACCCGCCTGCAGCCCGGGCTGGTAGAATGTCTTCTAGGGGCCCTGGCTCCAAACTTACATGTACCACCCTCGAGATGACTTTAAACACCTCCCTCCAATTCACCTCCAGCTTCAGGCAGGACCAAAACATGTGAACATGGTTTGCGTGGCTCCTCCCACAGCGCTCACACACTCCACTACCTCAAAGGGTCGGCTCATCCTCGCCCTCGTGAGGTGCGCCCTATACAGGACCTTCAGCTGTATCAGCTCCAACCTCACGCATGAGGTTGAGGTGTTTATTGCATCATCAATCATATATAGACAATTGAGGTGCACTGAAAAAATGTTTGAAAACCCATCTGAAATGTGTTGGATCATCCAGTAATTTTCTTTTAAAAGGGCATTTATCGTGATTCGTTACTGACAAATCAGAAAATGAACCAGTTCAGCAGCAACCTTAATTAGCTATCCCATTGTGTTGAATGTCTACTTACCTCTATTTCCTTAATAGTTTTACTTCATTCTGTTACTTTTTAGTCTTTTTCCTGTTGACTCATATCTGTATTTTAATTCTGCAATCTCTCTCTCACACACTCCGTCTCTCCCTTCTTTATCACTTGCCCCCCTTTCGTCCTTTGATCTCCCTCTCATCGTCCCCTTTTTCACTTATCTCCTTGCGCAATTCTTTCTTTCCCTAGTTTCACCTGTTGCTGGTTGCATTGATGTGATTAGCTGCGGTTGCTTTGCACCTCTCACTTGCTTCAACACCAGAAACTCAATTATTGCCTTCATAAAACAAGTACTCTGCACCCCCTACCCTGCCAAACAATACGTTGAAAGGAACTTGGGGATTTCAGTGCTTTCACTTCATCCCTGAAATTATTTGGCACAACTAGATGACATAGCTTAAGTTTATTTAAACTCATTCATGGGATAAGAACGTCGATGAAAAGCCAGCATTTATTGTCCGTCCCTAATTGGTCTTTTTAAAAAATAAATGTCTAATTATGAACTATCAGGTAAGGATTATAATGTTGCCTCTTGCTTTGAGGATGGATTTTGCTTTCCCCACCTTTATCTTTGCCTATTCAAGTAATTAGCAAACTAAATCAACAACAGCGATTTTCATTTGTATAGCACCGCACAGGAGCATTATTGAACAAGATTTGACCCACCAGGCTTGCAAGATATGAGGACAAGTGAGCAAAGCAAAAGAGAGGTTTTATGGAGCAGCTTACTGCCTGAGAATGCATAATTGTCAATGGTGGGATGAGGAGCATTGGGGATACACCAGAGGATGCAATTGAAGGAACGGAGATATCTCAAAGGGTTTAAGGATTGGAGAAGGCTCCAGAGATGACGAGGGGTGAGCCAAGGCGGTCGCAGGGGGATTTTAAAATGGGGATGGGAATTTTTAAATTGAATGCAGTTGTGACAATATTATGAAGTTCATCTACATAATTTCTATATGACATAACTTAAGTTTATTTAAACTCATTCATGGGATGTGAACGTCGATGAAAAGCCAGCATTTATTGTCCATCCCTAATTTTAAAAAAATAAATTCGTACCCAATTCTATTTTTTTCCAATTACGGGGCAATTTAGTGTGGCCAGTCCAGCTACCTTGCACATCTTTTTGGGTTGTGGGGTGAGACCCACCAGACAGGGGAGAATGTGCAAACTCCACACAGACAGTGACCTGGGGCTGGGATCGAACTTGGGTCTTCGGCGGCGTGAGGCAGCAGTGCTAGCCACTGTGCCATCATAATGCCGTACATCCCTAATTGGTCTTGTAAAGGCATTGCTGAATGGACTCCTTGAACAGCTGCTGTCTGCTTGATGTAGGTGCACCCACTCTACAGTTAGGGGGGAAATTCCAGGATTTTTGTAAAGCAGAAGTGAAGGAACAACCAAATATTCCAAGTCAGGGTGGTTTGTCATTTGAAGAGGAAATTGCAAGTGGTGGTATTCTCATTTGCCTGCTACCATTGGTCTTCTAGATGATAGATGGTGTGGGTTTGGAAGCTGCTGTCAAAGGGAGCCTTGGTGAGTTGCTGCGGTGCACAGATGGTACACACTGCTGTCACTGTGCGTTCGTGGTGGAGGGAGTGAATGTTTAAAGTGGTGACTGTTAATTATTGAGAAAACAAATGCATTCATAATTTTTAAAATATGCCGTGAAAATAAATCCAATGGGAGATTTAATTTGCTGATAGTTTAGAAACTGTCATTAGAAACTCATGTATATAATGAGATGCAGACAGGCAGTGATTGACGCATAGGATGACCAGTAAGCATACAACACAGCACAGCCAATCACCAGACAGGACACTACTACTATAAAGCCAGAGGGCACTAGGTTTCCCGTTCTCTCGGGACCCAGCTACTGAGACAGTCAGAGTCCACGAGCTAGCAACCACCAACACCATGCGGTAGCTAGTAAGTCTGGTCAGGCTACTACAAGGTCACTAGTCAGACCAGTATAGTGTTGACCCACAGCTGAATATGTACAGCAGTTCATCTAGTTGAATAAAACTGTGTTGGATCTTATCGTGTGTTAGACGTATGTTTCTAACTTCCCTGCATCGAGTGCAGTCCACATCGAACCAACCTGCCTAACACATCAGAAACTATTTGAAACTATCAACTATTGTGTCCTTGTGTACTTGCCTGCATGAGGGAACATGTAAAGTGCTTCATATAGTGACAGCAACAGAGACCAAAGAACAATCTCCTTGGATTTTTTTTCCTCATGACTGTAATGAGCTGACTATTTGCATCAGTATCGAGATCTGTTGCATCTGGTTTGCTTCACGAACAGAGACAGAATGCGAATGGGAAAATGGTGTCAGTAAATGAGACTAGAAAGCTTGTTGTAAAAACCCAACCGGTTCACTAATGTCCTTTTAAGGAAAAGAAACCTCTAGTCTGGGCTTTGAGTGATTCCAGTTCCGCAACAAAGTGCTTGGCGCCTAACCGCCCCCTGCAGTGGGCCTAGCAAAATCTCTCAGTTAAATTAAACCACTACACATAATATAACCACATGGACTGCAGCAGTCCAGGCACAGGCAAAAGGTCCACTCATAACATCAGCTTCTCGAGGGCAACTGGGAATGGGCAATAAATGTTGGCCTTGTCACTCATTCCACAATATAAGTGAATAAATAAACAAACGCCAAACATTCAAATGCTCACAACTTGGACAGTATAAACTAATGGGTTTAATTTTGATATAACACCAGTTGTAAGGGCAGAGTTAGTCTATGCGAAAATTGGGCTGGCTTTCTGTATGAAGCAGGTGGTGAACACGCAAGCCTCTCTCAATCTTAAAAATGCTCTCGGGCTGTCGATGGTTACCAAAGGAAGCTTGAAAATGGCCATGGGCTGGGTTATTTTCAAAAGCTAATCGATCGGGCAAGGTGAAAGAGTCAAAGATTGTGGAGTTGATCCTCTTCTAGCCAGCGTTTGGGGAAAAAACAGACAAACTGTTAAATAACAGCTAATGTTGCTGAAACAGGTGCAATTGATGTCCAATTAATGAAATCCTTTTCAAGTCAGGAAGTAACTAGCTGACCCCCAAATCTTTAAACCGTTGCCTCAATAACTCAAAGTACCACAAATATACTCAACAATAAGCCCAACATTGGAATGAAATGAGTATCAAAATGACCCTTTTAGATCATATTCCCCACTGTCTCTCTCAATTTCTGGTCCAATTCATGTTTCGTGATGATTCAATTTTAAGTTTGACGTAACAGGTTTGGCAGGCTGGTTAGTTAGCACGGTTCAATTGAACTTCAGGAGCCTTTATCATATTTGTAAATCCTGTGAGCAAGTGGATGAACTGCGAAACGTTATTTTTTGATCTACTGGTTTCACCCCTATATCCTCCGCCCAAAATTTTAAAGTAATACGTCTCACAATACCAGGCCCTTTTGTAAAGTTGGACACCGTGGTGTGGTTTGAAGTTTGAAGAAAATGGATTGCTATTTTGTAACTGGAAAAATGTCTTTGGACGTTATCTGGATCTATAAGATGCCCATCGCCTTTGGACGATCGCATTGCTATCCTTCCCTCTTTTCCCACAAGCTGCAGCAGATATTTTTTTTATAAACCTTTACAATTGGGGTTTGTTGTATTTGAGGAAATGACTGTGGGGGTGGATGGGAGGTTGTGCACTTTGTATGGGATCTGTAATAATAATACAAATTAGTGGCTTTGTTAAAGCCCTGGGTGGGATTCTCCACTCCCGCGCCGACGTGGCCGCGCCGTCGTGAACGCCGTTGAGGTTCATGACGGCGCGAAACGGCCCCGATCCCGACCGATTCAGGCCCTGACAATGGGCTAGGATCGGGGCCGCGTCATCTACACACGGCAGGCCTTGTCGCCCGCGTAAAGGTGGCGCCGCATAGATGACGCAGCCGGCGCCGCATAACTGGCGTCATCCACGCATGCACGGGATGGCTTGAGCCATCCCGCGCATGCGTGGTTGCCGTCTTCTCTAAGTCCGCCCCGCAAGAAGATGGCGGACGGGTCTTGCCGGGCCGCGGAAGGAAGGAGGTCCTCCTTCAGAGAGGACAGCCCGACAATCGGTGGGCACCGATCGCGGACCACCCCACATTTGAGGTACCCCCCGGTGCAGGATCCCCCCTCGTCCCCCCCGCAGGCCGCCCCCCCAGCGTTCGCGCGCTGTTCCCGACGGCAGCGACCAGGTGTGGACGGCGCCAGGGGGGGAACCCGCCGTTTTGGCCTGGCCGCTCGGCCCATCCGGGCCTGAGAATAGCGGGGGTGCCGGAGAATCGCCATTTTGCCTGTCTCTGGCGATTCTCCGGCCTGAGGCCCGCAGAACTCGACCGGGCCGTTCCCGCCGCTTGGGAGAATCGCGGGAGGGCGTCGGACCGACGTCCCGGGAAATGTTGGCGTCCCAGGCGATTCTCCCAACCGGCGCGGGAGTGGAGAATCTCGCCCCCTATTCGGGAAGGAAACATTTCACAAAATTGAACATTCCCCCCCCCCCCCCCCCCTATCTTGGAGGTGAACTGAGAGCTTAAAAGGGTTGAGAGCAAAATAATTAGGGACTGATTATTGCAGCTAACAAGGTGCACAATTACAGTTGATGCATTTCACCTAAAAAAACATTGTGACGGTAACTTGACAACAAATGTCTAATTTGTCACCTCCAAACCCGACTATTCCTATGCACCCCTGGCCAACCTCGCATATTCCAGCCCTCTCCTCACTTCAACTTCAGCTCTTCCAAAACTCTGCTCTTGAACCTTCAATTGAATTAAAAGCCCCAATTAATCAACCTTCCTGTGCTTGCTGCACAACAGTTTGGACTCGGATTTGGTTTATTGTAACCTGTACCGAGGTACAGTGAAATGTATTGTTCTGCATAACCTCCAGACAGATCATTCCATACATGAAAAATCATAGGACATGCATAAATACATAATGTAAATACATAGGCACAGGCATCGGGTCAGCATACGGAGTGTGGTACTACTCAGTAGAGAAGATGTAATAAGAGATCAGTTCAGTCCATAAGAGGGTCATTCAGCAGTCTGGTAACAACGGGGAAGAAGATGTTTTTGAATCTATTAGTGCGTGTTCTCAGACTTTTGTATCTACTGCCCAATGGAAGAAGTTGGAAGAGGGAATAACCCGGGTGGGAGGGGTCTTTGATGATGCTACCCGCTTTCCCAAGGCAGGGTGAGGTAAAGACAGAGTTAATGGATGGGAGGCAGGCTTGCATGATAGACTGAGCTGTGTTCACTGCTCCCTGTAGTTTCTTACAGTCTTGGGCCAGGTTGTGATGCAGCCAGATAGGATGCGTTCTATGGTACACCTGTAAAAATTGGTAAGAGTCAATGTGGACATGCCGAATTTCCTGTTTCCTGAGGAAGTCTCGGTGCTGTTGTGCTTTCTTGGTCATAGCATTGACGTGGGTGGCTGCTTGTTTTGTGTTTTCTTTGGGTGTAAAAGGTTTTGTATTTGGTTTTGTTTATAATGTGTCGAACCTGTTCAGGATTAAACTGTGTCCCTCATGGGAGGGGTGGAATGGTTTTCTCGTTCTCCTCTGCAATGCTTGGATCGGCCTTTTTTGGTGGGTTGGGCTAGTGAGTCTTCCTGCTGATGGGGTGGGGGGGGGGGGGGGGGGGGGGGGAGGAAGAGGGGGTGGGTAAGTGTGTTTTGGGTTCCAAGTTATTGGTGTCTTCTTTGTTTTGTCTTTTGTATTTTGATACTGTCAGTAAATATAAAATATTTGTAGGTTGTGTTTGCTGCTGCTCCTGCTGATGCCTGGAGGCTACTGTTGCTGTTTCCCTCCTTTTCTGTAGCCGGAAAGAAGGACAATATTTTCTAAGATACCTGTGTCCTAGAACACTGGGCTCAGGGGGACGTCTGAGTCCAGAAGGCAATCCGGTTTGAAGGGACCTGATGCACGACACTGTTCCAAATGGGTCACCTCCTAATGCCATTGAAGAAATGTTTTTGCAGATTGCTGATGCTTTTGTTGCTGGTGTGGTGAGTGCTGCATGTAACTGGCACGTCACCGTAGGTACACGCTGGAAGTCAAAATGTTCAACTGCACCTTTAGTGCCAGTGGAATATGTGGATGCCAGGATTTGGTTCCACTGAGATTGGGCAGTCTGGGACGGCCTGCACAGCTACTTCTCCTGGGCGGAGAATGGCACTGATACATGGAACAAGTCACACATTGATGGACAGATCATTTCTACAACAAAGGTCTGGACATGATAACACATTCTCAGGCTTATCCACCTTCTCTGTTAAGGAACCTGCAAGGGTTGATACCGTGACTTTGTTTTTTTTGTGTGAAAATTAGCTGATATAGCTTTGTATTGATACCAATATGGAACGGTGATGTTTCCTTGTTGTTTAATGGTTAGTGTGATATGTGGAATGTTACGTAGTTGACTTTCAAATCTTTATTGCTGTTGACCGTTTAATAAACAAAATATCTCAAGTGGCTTCTTATGGGTTCATGTGCCATGTCCCAGAGGATGATTATTACATCGCATTTCAATCAAACTGAGCATTTGGCCTGAACTTTAAAAGCGTCAGCGCCATAGAGGCAGCAGCCAACAATCAGACACTCAAGTGCTGAGCTTCAGCACTGGAGATATTCTTGCGACCATAGGGTAAGTGTGTGGATTAGGGTAGGGCACCTGAGCACGGTCTCCCTAATGTTCCTGGCAAGATCTGCGATCCCGGGTCTAAGTGCTCCTGCTGTGGCCGGGGGTGAGTGTGCAGAGCGAGATTCTCCAGCACATCTGGCTCTCTGGACATGAGAAGGCGGCCAGCGGGTCGGAGAATGACGCCCATGATGTCGAGGCTCTCCGCTGTTGTTGTCACAGACATGGCCATGGCTTGGACACCAGCACCCAAGACGCTGACCTCGTGTTGCAGGCTTTCCACTGCAGTTGCCACCCTAGCAATGTTGGCTTCGGTGCCACGCTTTGTCGCCATCATCTCCTGAGCCCGTATCCTTTAGGATTCATCCAATCCGCTATGCACTCGCTGGAATGTTACTGACTTCCCCCATCTGAATCTCAAAGCCGTGTTCTAGCATCTGCATCAGCTCTGGGATACCCTTGTCCAGAGGCTTGACATCTGACTGGGACTCAGCTGAGTCCTGGGATCCAGCAGACCTCCGACTGCTGTCTACCTTGGATATTCCTGCCTCCAACTGATGTGCATCAGCAACTGTGTGACGCTCACCAGATTGTGCCCCAGAAGCCTGTCCACTAATGGCGCCCATCGAGAGGCGTGTCTCTGCGATGGTGAAGGGTGGGGGTGATAGCTGTGATGCCTCACCGGTGGTCTAGGAGCTCTCCTCTGAAGTGGTGTCTTGGGTGGTGGGGGAGGGCCGACTCCGGATGGTCCGGCCCCATCAGATGGAGATCCTGTGAGACAATGGACATTGGTCAATGAGAAGGAAGGGTCATTTTGGCTGACACGAACAACTCACTTGAGATCGGTCAGCTGGGTGAAGGGGCAGTGGATCCTCACCTCTGCGGTGCAGGCCAACCTCACTGTTGGTGACTGCTCTCTCCTAGGTCAGCCCCACAATCTCCAGGGCCCGTTCCTCATGGGTGGTGAGGACCTAGATCTCTGCCCCCTCCACCGTCTTGGCCTTTTCCCACTTATTATAGGCTATCTCCTCCTGCGGGGAGAAAGCGAGGGTTTTGTGAGTTGTGTGCTTGATGGATCAGGGAGGTCTGTAGCAGATGGCATGTGTGGGCACCTCAACTGGATATGAAGGGGTTGTGCTGGTGGGTGTCAGTGGGTTCAGAGGGACAAGCACGAAGATCGGATGTGGGGAAGTTGCGAGGTGTCAAGCAGTGATTTAAGGGAGGCTGTGGTTGTTGGGAATTTGAGGGGTGGCAGGTGGAACTGATACCAGGAGAGAGGTGTTAACTTACTCTTGCAGCTCGGTGGAGGTCCTTGATCATCTTCCGACTTTGGATGCTGGTCCTCCTGGTCATACTGCCCGCACTGATATCTGCTGCCATTGTCTCCCAGGCGGTATTGGTGACCCTGTTGCTCTCCCCTCCCCTCTCGGGGGAACAGGATGTCCCATCTCGCATCCACAGTGTCGAGAAGCCGGGCCAGCTCGGCATCTCCAATGGGGAGCAGGCCTGCCCGCTGCCATGTGTGTTGACTGGGAGCAGTGAAGGTGCGTTTAAAAGCAGCTTCCTCTTGTTAGTGGCGAGACACTGAGGCACGTGCCTGCCGAATGAGACGGTGAGACAGCCAGTAATGGTGAGAAGCTAATTTCCGGCACTGAGTGCCGTTGAATCTGGGCTGCGATCTCGCCAATGCGGCTGTCGAGAAACACCCCACCAGTCGCACCCAAAATGACACCTTCGAATTGTTCCTTTAAATCGCGTCCCAAGTGTTTGGTCAGCTGTTGAAACGTCTCCTTTGGCTCCCTATCCAATTTTGTCTGATTCCATTCCTGGGAGTGCCAGGCAGTGTCTTATTTAGTTAAGCGCACAATAGGGCAGCATGGTGGCGCAGTGGTTAGCACTGTAGCCTATGCCGCTGAGGACTCTGGTTCGATCCCGGCCCCGACTCACAGTCCGTGTGGATTTTGCACATTCTCCCCGTGTCTGCGTGGGTTTCACCCTCAATCCAAAGATGTGCCGGGTAAGTGTATTGGCCATGCTAAATTGTCCCTTAATTGGAAAAAAATAATTGGTTACTCTAAATTTATGAAACAAAATGTTAAGCGCACAATATCGGTGTAAATTGTTGTTAATGACCACAACTTTCTCACAAAAGGCAACACAAATTCCACTTTTCTCTTATCTCTTCTACGTTCCGCGAATGAGTGCTGATTTTCCTTTCTGGAGCAGGGGATTACTGAACTCAATTATTTAAGGAAGAGTCAGAATTCCAGATTAAGGTGTACGTTATGACAACACCGCAGCTTAGCTTTCACTGTTAGACGATCTGTCAGTGTGCTCTGATTATCGGTGAAGCAATGGGTCCTCTGCTCTGGTATTATTTCCAACAGCTGTTCATGTTACCTTTCTATAGTGCTGTAGTTTGGAAGGTGCAGCTGCCATTTTATATCATTCCCAAGTTCTCTTTAATCATTGTATCTGTGCAGTGAATATTATGTTATTTGACCACAGAGACCGTTATTGTTATGATCATCCAGGTCTCCACATACTCATCTAGCAGGGATCATTGGTTAGTGATATCGGATGGAATACCTTGCTATTTCTTTCTTCTCTCCATCTTCGTCTCTTCCTACCTCTTTCCTTCTGCCCCCTCTCTATCCTTCCACCCCCTCTCTCTCCTTTCTTTCACACCCTCTCCTTCCTCCTGCCCTCTCGCTCTCTCCTTCCTTCCACCCTCTCTCTCTCCTTCCTTTCACCTGTCCCCTCTGCTTGCTTCCACCTGCCCCCTGTATCTCTTTCTCCTTCCAGTCTGCCTTATCTCCTTCTTTCCAACTGCCCCCTCTCTCTCTCTCTCCTTCCTTCCGCCTGCTCCCCCTCTCTCTCTCTTCCCTTCCACTTGCCCTCTCTCTCCTTCCTTCCCATTTTTCCCATCTTTTCACCTAACAGAAGTCCCTAAACCCTGGTATGAGTTTGTCATGATTCAACTTTGCCCAAGAGCAAATGTGCTAACAAATTAACCCCTGGGTTCATCTATTTGCACAAATCCCAGCATTACTTGAGTCTCCTTCCTGTCCTCAGAAATCCACTGAAACCTATTGTGGTCCAGTCAGTGCCATGTTTCTAAGAAACTAAAGTAGCTTTAACACTGGGTCAGAGCAATAAGGCTTTCATGGTGTATTTTTTTCAAGGTTGGTTACATTCCAAAACTGGAGGCTTGACATAAAGTGTTGTCGTTCATGTTTTTACCATTAGCCCCTGGAGTGCTTGATACCTTTGGATTGTGGGAAGTACCAGTTGTAATGCTCGACTTCAATGCTCGACTACACCCTCCTCCTCTCAGATCAATGTCCCGTCAACATTTTAAATTTTTGATGGGGGAGTAAACACCACAGTCAAACTTCAAGCTGTGCTCTATTTGTGAATATTCTGAAAAGAGAGAACCCATAATTTACTAAACATTACAAACTTACAGGTAGATTATTCATTGCTCTGTCTTAAAAGCAAACCTTATACTGATTGTAATTTTCAAGTCCAAACTCCGTGTGTGTGTTTTATGGCATGTCTCAAAATACCTCTATTGAAAAGTGCCCTGCACACACGTGCAAGAGATATATTTTCTTCTAAAGCATTGTCATTGTGCAAGCAAGCAAATTGACTTCAAACAGAGAAACTTGACATTTACAGGGTGATAAAACATTGGTGTTGCAAACAGTGAACGACTGATTATTTCATCTCATTTTTCACTTAAATGAAAGGTTCATGAACTAGATCTGGCTGACAGCTAATTATTGCTCCTTTATTTTGCTTTCTGTCTTTTCTAAGTTATAAAATATAACAAACTTGCCAAGTGTATACGTTCTTCTGTTTCTATCTCCGTCTGTACATGTGGACTTTTTTTTAACTCGTTCGTGGAATGTGGTTGTCAGCATTTATTGCCCGTTCTACATTACCCTTGAGAAGATTCTGATGAGCTGGCTTCTTCAACTGCCGCATCCGTTTAATGTAGGCAAACCCCCAAGCTGCTGTTAGGGAGGGAATTCCAGTGACAGTAAAGGTGATGTGGTTTAAGTCCGGATGCTGTATGACTTGACAGGGTGGGGGAGGTACTTGCAGGTGGCGGTGTTACCATGTATCTACTGCCCTTGTTCAGGTCGTGGTTTTGGAAGGTGCTGTCATAGGAAGCTTGGCAAGATGCTGCAATGCACCTTGTTGATGGTACATGCTGCTACCACTGTACACTCTAATATAATAGCGGGGAAAGTGAATGTTTAAGGTGCTGGGTAGGATGTTGATCAAGTGGGTTGCATTGTCCTGCATGGTGTTGAACTACAAACATTCTTGGCGCTGCGATCATCTAGGCGAGTGTTTCTTGGCCGCATGGAGTTTGGTGGTGGCCGGATTCTACCTTCCTGCCACTTGTCAATTGGATTTCCCATTGTAACCACCCAACGCCGGCAAAAAACGCGCAGGCAGGGATGTACTGCCGGCGGGAAAAGTGAATCGCAGTGGCCGGAGAATTTCGGCCAGTATTCTATCACACTGCTTACATGTGCCTTGTAGAATAGGACAGGCTTTGAGGAGTCAGGAGATGAGTTTGAATTTTCCAGCCTCTGTCTGATCTTTCCTTGATTTGCAGTATTTATATAGCGGGTCCAGTTAAATTCCCGGTCGATGGTAACCACTGCGATGTTGATTGGTATTCAGTATTGTTAATGCCTTTGAATGTCACGAGGAAATGGTTAGATTCTCTCCTGTCGGATATGGTCATGGCCTGGCACTTGTATGGTGTGAATATCACTTGCGACTTGTCGGCCCAGGTTTTGCTGTATGTTGGCAACAGACTGCTTTAGTATCTGAGGAGTTGTGAGTGGTACTGAACACTTGTGTACAATTATGAGTTAACCCCTACTTCTGACATTGAGCAAAATTGATTGAAGCAACTGAAGATGGTTGGGCCGAGGACTATTATGCTGAGGAACTTGTGCAGCACTGAATGCGGTCTTGGGACTTGTGTCATACATGCACGCAATCTCACATACCCACTCACAACTACGCACACATATAAACATGGGCACAAAAAAGACCTCATTGGGTCCTCAGCCTCACGGATGCCAGTCTTCAAGCCAACGTCACATACTCGTGATCCCATATGCATAGGAACTGAGTGTTTGTGAAACCCTCAGACCCTAACTCACAGTCCACCCCCATTGATCCCACTGGAAAACTATCCTGCTGGGTCCCTAAACCCCACACCGCAGTGCTGCCAAATCTGGGCCTCATTCCCCGTGTACTTGGGCAGCACGGTAGCACAAGTGGATAGCACTGTGGCTTCACAGTGCCAGGGTCCCAGGTTCGATTCCCCGTTGGGTCACTGTCTGTGCGGAGTCTGCACGTTCTCCCCGTGTCTGCGTGGGTTTCCTCCGGGTGCTCCGGTTTCCTCCCACAGTCCAAAGACGTGCGGGTTAGGTGGATTGGCCATGATAAATTGCCCTTAGTGACCAAAAAGTTAGGAGGGGATATTGGGTTATGGGGATAGCACTGGAAGTGAGGGCTTAAGTGGGTCGGTGCAGACTCGATGGGCCGAATGGCCTCCTTCTGCAGTGTATGTTCTATGTACTTAAATCTGAGTTCCTCATGCAGTAAGTCTCACAGCTAATACTATAGGTCAAAGCACCCCTAATAACTCAAATCTGCAACTCATTGCGAGCTATGCTGTGGAAGATTTGTAAATTTATATTGATTCAGCTATGATATTGATTTATCTTGAGGGAATCAGCATGGACTTTCTAGGAACCATTCACACAACCCCCCCCCCCCCCCCCCCCCCCGCCACACACACACACACACAAACAATCCAGGAATGTACTAATCCATTAAGATGTATGTTCTCCTGCTACCAGTGTTGCTGAAACCCCTTAATCCTCTGCTTGTTACGCGCAAGACGCCAATCTCCAACCTGTATATCTTGCTATGCATACTGGACATTGAACTGTTAGATTTTGTTTTAAATCGCTTTTCGTCCTTTTGGCTAAGATGAATGTGAAGTCAGGTGTAATGCCTGGATCTGGTATGTTTCTCTTGCGGGGACCATGAATTGGATTCAATTTGAATTGGTTTTTGGAGCAGGCAAGGAGCTGGATTAGGGGTTTGCCCCTGTCCACACTCTTGAGTTCTGGCTTTGTAACTCTGACAAAGTAATTTAAAAAAAAACATTTAAAAAAAAAAAAAGATTTTGTTTTAAAATGCATCGATAATAGCCACAGCATTATGGTTTTATCGAGCAATAGACAGAGCCACAGAACCTAATCCCCAAAACACCAGTAAAAATCTCAGCAAAGCCACATCATAAAACTTGAATTTGACTCCTTCGGTTACTGACAGAAAGCGACCTGAATAATGATTATTATTGGGCATTACATGACAAAAAATCCAATGTTGTAATGCAGAATAGCGTGGCAGCCAATTTACTTGCAACAAATTCCCACAAACATCAATGAGGAGGTCCCTGCCGGTGCCGATGTTAGGACAACTGCTCTTTTTGCTCCCAGGTTATTGACCTGGAGCTGGGTATCCAGGCATAATTCCCAACCTTTTAAATGGCACCCCCCAAACTTTGAAATGCAGTAATCAATGACAGGAAGGGTCACAGATTTCAGGAGAACATGGGCTAGTGAAATGGGCAGGCACAAACAAATTAAATTTAACACGAGGAATGTGAACTGATACGTTTTGGTCAGTAGACTGTGAGGCATTAATAATAATAACAATAATAATCGTTATTCGTGTCACAAGTAGGCTTACATCAATGCTACAATGAAGTTACTGTGAAAATCCTCTTGTCGGCACACTCCGGCGCCTGTTCGGGTACACTGAGCGAGAATTCAGAATGTCAAATTCACCTGACAGCACATATTTTGGGACTTGTGAGAGGAGACCGGAGCACCCGGAGGAAACCTATGCAGACATGGGGAGAACGTGCAGACTCTGCACAGACAGTGACATAAGCCAGGAATTGAACCTGGGACCCTGACGCTGTGAAGCAACAGTGCTAACCACTGTGCTATTGTGTTGCCCTATGAACTGAAGGGAAGAATGTGAATGGAAATCAGGAACAAAGAGATCTCGGGGCGTGCCTACATAAATCTTTAAAGGTGGTAAGACGGTTAAGAAGTCTGTTTTCAAAATACGGATAGAAGATCCTTCATCTTCTTAATAGAGTATGAAAACAAGGAAGCTATCCAAAACCTAAATTAAGAAAATAAGGTTTGGGCCTCAGTTGGACTATTTTATTCAGATCTGGGCAGAAGGGCCTCAAATCCATAGACAGGTTGCAGAAGAACTTTGCTCACAATGTAATCTATTGTACATTGGAGAACCCAAGCCCACAGGTTGGATAATTGCTTTGTTCAGTCCGCAAGCATGAGCCCGTGCTTCCGGTCACCTGCCATTTTTAATTCTCCATCTTTCCCGCAAACTCAGACCCCGGCCTCCTGTGGTGTTCCCGCGAAGCTCGAGAAACAGCATCTCACCTTTGCAGCCTTCCAAACTCAGTGTCTGAGTTCAACAATTTCAGACCCTAATCCCTGCAGCCATCTCACTCGACCCCCATTTTGTCCCATTTTTCTTTTGCAGGTTTTCATTTTGTTCTCCGTTTTCATTTTGCTTTCGTAGAATCATAGAATTTACAATGCAGAAGGAGGACATTCGGCCCATCGAGTCTGCACCTGCCATTGGAAAGAGCACCTCACACAAGCCCACACCTCCAACCTATCCCCGTTACCTAGTAATCCCACCGAACCTTTTTTGGACACTTAAGGGCAATTTAGCGTAGCCAATCCACCTAACCTGCACATCTTTCAACTGTGGGAGGAAACCGGAGCACCCGCAGGAAACCTACGCAGACGCGGGAAGAACGTGCAGACTCCGCACAGACTGTGACCCAAGCCAGAAATCGAACCAGGGACCCTGGAGCTGTGAAGCAACTGTGCTAACCACTGTGCTGCCATGCTGCTCATTGCAGCTATTCATAATTCTTCCATTCACACCTCCTCTAGCCACATCTATTGTTTCTTTATCCCATTACCTCTCCCTTTGACCCTGCACCTCTAACTCTTTTGTCATTTAATCTCTTCCACCCTCTCTCATACCTTGTTTTGTTCTTTTACTACCTTCCACCTTGCACTTGCGTAAAATCATCTTACAATTCTAACATCTCCCATCTCTGGTGAAAGGTCATTGACCCGCTTCTCCCTGCACAGATACTGCCTGACCTGCTGAATATTTGCAGCATTTTCTGTTGTTATTTAGTCCTCTGCTGTTATCGACTTCAGTTATATGGAGAGACTGGAGAAGCTGAGATTGGGCAGAGAAGATGTAAATGTGTTTCGATAGAGCTGCTCAGAGTCACGAATAGGATTTGGCAGAGTAAATGAGGAGAGTCTGATTTCAGTGACGGAAGGGTTGGTAACCTAAGGAACAGATTTAACGGGCAGGATTCTCTGGGCTCCCAGCTGCGTGGTTCTTGGCGCAGGAGGCACGCCATTCGCTGGCAGCGGGATTCTCTGCTCCTGTCGCTGTCGATGTGCACCAAACCTCTGAAAGAGCACCCCTCCCAGGCCCACTTCCCCAAACCCCACCTAACCTGGGGGAGAAAGAGCAAACTCCACACAGGAGTCAACCAAGGCTGGAATTGAACCTGGGTCACTGGTGCTGTGAGGCAGCAGTGCTAACCACTGTGCCACATCCGTGCTGTAGCCATCCTAATTCTCTTCTATTCTAACGGGAGTGTGGGGTTAATTGGATGGCTCTATAGTAAATCACAACAGGCCCAAAAGGCTTCGTGCTGTGCTGCATCATTCGATTGTGGAATGGAGCCAGGTTCTCTGAAGTCCTCCATACAACAATGGCAGTCTTTCCATCACCTCACCTCTCACACCAATGAGTGACCTATAATTACAGCTGCTGGCAGTGTTCATACAAGGCGCCTGGAATATTATCATCGTGAGCTGACCTGGGGACCACGTGGGTTGCTGGAGGTGTACACGGGCGTGAAACTGAGAGCGAAGATAGGAGGATGTGACAAGAGTTTTTTTTTAAAGTGTGCAGAAAATAAAGGAATAAAATAATGATGTGGTAAAATTGAAGCAGATATAGTAACACATTTTTTATTAAATTCTGTTCCAAGTGATCTGGACAGGATTACGGGCACTTTGGAAAAAACATGCTGTGTAAAATGCAGCTCATGTGCATTATTGCTCCCAGCTAGAAGAATTTTACCATATGGTATTTTAAAAATGTAGTTAATCAGGTTGCTCAATAACGCAAACATTTGCCAATGAACTGTAATAAGTCATCCAAGAATGGATATTATGTTCCAAAAAGCTGTCTCTCTGTTTCTGCCATAGGCTCGAAAGCAGAAAACAGTATATTTACAATCTCTACAACTGGTGCAAAAAGAAAGACGTAACTTGCATTTATAAAGTGCCTTTCATGGCCTTAGGATCTCCCAAAGCACTTCATAGCCAGTTAAATACTTTTTGTAATGTAGTCACATATTGTATTGTGGGCAAGGTGCAGCTAAATTGTGCACAGAAATCTCTCATAAACAGCAATGTGATATTGACCAGAATATCAGCTTTAGTGATGTTGTTTGAGGGATAGACAATGACAGGATACCGGGAGAATTCCCCTGTGATACTTTGAATAGTACCGTGTAACACTACCAGAGGAGGTAGTGGCGTTGTGGCATTATCTTTTTTAAAAATGTTTCCAATTAAGGGGCAATTTAGCATGGCCAATCCATCTACCCTGCATATCTTTGGGTTGTGAGGGTGAGACCATATGCAGACATGGGGAGAATGTGCAAATTCCACACGGACAGTGACCCTGGTTCGGGATCGAACCCAGGTCGTAGGCCCCGTGAGGCAGCAGTGCTAACCATTGCGCCACTATGCTGACCTGTTGTGGCATTATCACTGGACCCAGAAACCCACCGTAATGCTCTGGAGACCTGGGTTCAAGGTAGCACAGTGGTTAGCACTGTTGCTTCTCAGCGCCAGGGTCCCAGGTTCGATTCCTGGTTGGGTCACTGTCTGCACGTTCTCTCTGTGTCTGCGTGGGTTTCCTCCAGGTGCTCCGGTTTCCTCCCAGAAGTCCCGAAATGCGTGCTTGTTAGGTGAATTGGACATTCTGAATTCTCCCTCTGTGTACCCGAACAGGTGCCGGAGTGTGGTGACTAGGGGCTTTTCACAGTAACTTCATTGCAGTGTTAATGTAAGCCTACTTGTGACAATAAAGATTATTATTATCTGGAAATAAAAGTCTAGTGATGACCGTGAAACCATTGTTGATTGTCGTCAAAACCTGTCTGGTTCACTAATGTCCTTTGAGGGAAGGAAATCTGCCGTCCTTATCTGGTCTGACCTTGGTGTGACTTCAGACCCACAGCAATGTGGTTGACTCTTAAGTGACCTAGTAAGCCACTCAGTTCAAGGACAATTAGGGATGGGCAATGAATGCTGACCTAGTTAGCGCCTGAATTAAAAAATATATTTTACACCCTGAGAGAGGAGATGGGGTCTCGGTTTAATGTCTCATCTGAGAGATAGCACTGCCTCAGTACTGCTGTCAGCTTAGATTGCGCCCCTGGAGTTGGACGTGAGGGTGACAATATATTTTTAAAACTTAAATTTAGAATACCTAATTCATTTTTTCCAATTAAGGGGCAATTTAGCGTGGCCAATCCACCTAGCCTGCACATCTTTGGGTTGTGGGGGCGAAACCCACGCAAACACGGGGAGAATATGCAAACTCCACACGGACAGTGACCCAGAGCCGGGATCGAACCTGAGACCTCGGTGCCGTGAGGCAGCAATGCTAACCACTGTGCCACCGTGCTGCCCCGAGGGTGACAATATTGAGCCATGATTGACACCTTAATTGCGAGTACAGTATAGCAGAAACACACCTTCTCCACATTCTCCTTCTGTGGCACCATCTTTAGCCAGAATCAGAGACAGATGCCCAAGCCATTTATCAGTTCTTATCTCTAATTAGCAGCTTGGTGATAGCGCAACAATAGAATGTGCTGCCCTCTGATTTCAGTGGGGAACATACATTTATTTGCTCTCCCTAAATGTACTGGATTCTAATCACCTGGAATGGAATTCCGCATTAATTAGTTTAAACAAGACTGATTCAGCATCTGTATTAAGAATCAGATGGGGCTTGGAGGCAAGGGGAGCAACAATGGAAGTGACGCCAAATGAGTGTAATTGGGTGGGATGGGTAGTGGGCGGGAGAATGTTGGCTCTGGTACCAAATGTACATTTGATTTAGAGCAATTTAATTTAATCTGGGTTGATTGCATACATAGTTAAAGTAGTAGCAGCTGTTGCTGGTGCCAATTACAGATCCACAGGCACACCTCTCACTTCAAGCAGACAGATGGTTTGACTTAGCACAGACTTCAGTTTTTCAAATGACTTTTCTTCCAGTTTGATCCCCCCCTCCAGCCCCACCATTAAAGCATGAGGGGCGGGATTCTCTGATCCTGAGGCTAAGTGTTGACGCCGTCGTAAACGCCGTTGCGTTTCCCGACGGCGTCAACGTGGCCTCAGGATCAGCAATTCTGGCCCCTACAGGAGCACTGGAGTGACCCTCGCCGCTCCAGCTGCCGATCCCGGGACCGGCGCGATTTCCGCGCATGCGCGGTGTCTCCCTTCTCCGCGCCTGCCCCGACGCAACATGGTGTAGGGGCGGCGTGGCGCGATTTGCGCCGGTCGCGGTGATTCTCCAGCCCGGCCCCGGGCTGAGAGAATCCTGCCCAAGGTGTCCCAGCAGTTATTTTAAATCCAGCCATAAAAAGGGAATCCGCAACAGCAGAATTTATATAGCATCCTTAACACAGTGAAATGCTCCTCGGCCTGGTACAGGAATATTAACAAATATAATTGCGTAAGGAGATATTGTGGCAAAGGCTGTGTTAAAGAGTTGGCTTTGAAGGCGCATCTTAAAGGAGCAAAGCTAGGTCGAGATGTGGAGGGGTTTCGGGAGGCAATGCCAGAGTTTGCAGTTTACGAATCTGTCCTTCATTTCGGATGGTTCTTGTTAAGCAAGTAACTTCTGGAGTCAAGTTGACTCCAAGATGAGATCCAAGTGATGGGAGATTGGAAAGCATTGTGCCATCTGTAGTCGAGCTGAGAATCCTGCCATCAATGGTTGATAGGTCTGGTATTTATGATTGATTATTCAGTTTATCTTACTGGTCGCATGTGTCAAGATAAACCTGTAAACGGGGGTTGGCAGTGGTGAGGACAGAGGACAGGCAACTCCCCAGTCAGCTCTAGGTCACCCTGCAAAGCAGTGTCACTGCCTAATTGGGTCACCTTTCTTCCTCAAGCAACAGGAAGCTTATCAGTGCTGTGCTATGCAACAGTATGTTTTTTAGAAGGAAAATTTTAACTCCTGAAGATCATCTACACATAATTGGCCACCAGGGGTTTGGGTGATCCCAAAGCTTGGCTTTCCTAATCTATACTTGAGCTTACTATGCTTTGCACTGGCGTGTCCTCCACATCATACAGAAGGAATTCTGCATCTGGGTGCTTCTTAGTAGTTTGGTTCGGAGACTATTAGAGACGCTGATGGGTGTCCACACATGTTAGACGTACAGATCACCAAAAAGGCAGAGGGCTGAGATAATACACTGTCATTAGAATGGGCCCTGAATCGTTATACTTCAGTTATGGACAGGAATATCAAGCCTAAATGTATAGACCACAGATTTCCATGTAGAAGTGGAAGAAATTGGCGTGTCTGACATCTGTAACGTCATCCATCTCTGTCGCTTCCTCAGCTCATTGCTGTTGACAATCTTGTCAATACCTTTATCATTTCCAGACTCAACTAGACAAATCCTCTCCAGATTCACTCTCCGCTTATCCAAGATGATGTTGAAAGGATGCTATAAAATGTAAGTTATTGTTGTAAATTGTGTGGCTGTATGCTTTTGAGCATTTTTAAAGATTAAAATAACCTTCCTCCCTGTTGCACTGTGAGGCAAGTGATGAGGCGGAGTTAAATCACAACAGTGATTTATTTAACTAAGAAACACTTTATATACAGAACACAGGGATCCCCTCAACTCCCAAGCTTACCTTGACCAAACCCCAAAAGCCAGATCCGCGCCTAAACAACACCTGCTAAGCTAACGTTCCATCCCCATAGGCTCCGGGCCGGTCATGTGGTTCGCGAAGGATTGTCACTTAAAGGGGCCACACTACCACACTCTCTGCCTTCTCTCTGTCCCTTCCATAAACTGGGAAGTCACCGGATCGGAAGGGGTGACCAGAGGTCACTGCATCTCTTTTATTTATTGATCTGAGACGAGTTGACTAGTCATGAAGAGAAAAAGAAAGATTTGCATTTATATAGCGCTTCTCACACCTCCGGATATTCCGAAGTGTTTTACAGCCAATGGAAAGCTTCTGAAATGCCGTCTCTGTTGTAAAGGAAAACACGGTAGCCAAGCTGTACACAGCAAAATCCCATTAAGAGTGGGAACGGTATAATCTGTTTTAATGATGTTGATTGAGGGATTCAAAAGATTATGGCTGTGATTTACCCAAGAATTTTATTTTTTTTTATTCAAAAAAATATACTTTGTTCATAAAATTTATCATAAGCATTACAGAACATTTCGAATTGTCTTGACTGTACATTTCCATCAGAGTTACACATTGCCTTGACTTTCTTCCATTCAATTTTGATAATATTATACACATATCACTCTTTACATTACAATTCCTTCTTAAATATTTACATTGTCATGTTTGTTTTATACATTGGCGTGTTGGTGGCCCAGACAGAGGGGGGTTTACACTGTTACCCGCCCCTCGGTGTACATTTGCTGGAAAGACCTTACACAGTGGTCTTTCCCCATTGCGCCTTGGCGGCAGCTGCCCCAAGCTTGAGTGCGTCCCTCAGCACGTAGTCCTGGACCTTGGAATGTGCCAGTCTGCAACGCTCGGTCGAGGACAATTCTTTGCACTGGAAGATCAGCAAGTTTCGGGCAGACCAAAGAGCGTCTTTCACCGAGTTGATGACCTTCCAGCAGCAGTTGATATTTGTCTCGGTGTGTGTCCCTGGAAACAGTCCGTAGAGCACAGTGTCACAGATCTGTTCGGGATAAACCTTGACAAATACCACTGCATCTCTCTCCAGACCTTCTTTGCAAAGGCACATTCCACAAGGAGGTGTGTGACCGTCTCATTTACCCAAGAAATGACTAAGTTTCATTTTCGGTGAGTTTGCTCGGGCTTTTTCCCACTGGCTTTTCGGGTGAGATCCAGACTGGTATTCACTCACATTTAGGGCATGATCTATCGGCCTCGTCGTGCTCATCTTGGGATGCAGAGAGGCCGGTAAATCTCGCGTGAGGCCTTTCGTGAGATTTACCGGCCGCGCCATGATCTGGATCCCACCAATTGAGGAAGGGATCCAGATTTGCATATTCAAATGAGTACTTAGTCCCACTTGAATATGTCTACGTTGGATCTACCCAGCCCCGGAATCAAACAGCCTTGCCTCAGAGACCCCAAGTGGGTGCCTTTTGGCACTGGTTTCCACAAACGTGCACCAGGCAATTCGGGCCCCTGGGTGGTCAGGCTCTGGGCACGGTGGTATGCTGGCACCAGGGTACCATAGCAATTCTAGCCTGGCACCCTGACAGCGCCACCCTGGAAATGCCAGCGTGTCTAGGTGGCACTTCCAGGCTGGCAACTGGCAGTGTCAAGATGCCCAGGTGACATCTTACCCATGCCGGGATCCGGGCCTGGGGTGCCCTGCCCTTATGAGGTGGGGTGTGGGTGGTTTGATGATCCCGTAATTGGTGAGTTGGAGTTGGGGCTTTAGTGGGACCGGAGACCGCGATGGGGGGGTCTAGACATGGGGTGCCATTTAAAAATGGCTCACCGATCTCTTGCTTCACTGGCGCATTGCCCCACATCCCTCAAGCCTGTCAATACATTCCTGAAATAAATACTGGCAAGGACACCTGGGAGAACTCCCTACACAGACAGTGACCCAAGCTGGGAATCGAACCTGTGTCCCTGGTGCTGTGAAGCCACAGTGCTATCCACTTGTGCTACCGTGCTGCCCGTTATTATCTGTGTCCTTCACAATGATGTACACCTCAATCACGTCTCCCCTCAGCCTTCTCTGCTCTAGCCTATCCAACCTCTCTTCATAGCGGCAATGCTCCACCCCAGGCAGCATCGTGGCGAATCACCTCTGCACCTTGTCTAGTGCAATCAAATTCTTCCAATAGTATGGTGACCAGAACTGCACACACTACTCTAGCTCTGGCCAAATTGCTGTTTTATACAGCTCCATCGTAACCTCCCTGCCCTTGTATTCTATGCCTCGACTCAAAAAGGCAAGTATCCCATGTACCTTTTTAACCACCTTATCTACTTGTCCAGATGCCATCAGGGACATGTGGACATGCACTCCAATGTACGTCTGCTCCCCTCCTTCGAAATCCTGCCAGAGGATATTTTATATCCACTGGAGAGGACAGATGGGGCCTCAGTTCAATGTCTTATCTGAAATACAGCCCTTCCCACACTGGCCATAATCTCAGTGTTGTGTTTGGGATCTTGCTGTGTACATAGAACATAGTGCAGAAGGAGGCCATTCGGCACATCGAGTCTGCACCGACCCATCCAAGCCCCCACTTCCACCCTATCCCCGTAACCCAATAACCCCTCCTAACCTTTTTGGTCACTAAGGGCAATTTATCATGGCCAATCCACCTAACCTGCACGTCTTTGGACTGTGGGAGGAAACCACAGCACCCGGAGGAAACCCACGGAAATATGGGGAGAACGTGCAAACTCCCCACAGACAGCGACCCAACGGGGAATTGAACCTGGGACCCTGGTGCTGTGAAGCCACACTGCTATCCACTTGTGCTACCGTGCTGCCCCGTACAAATTGGTTGCTGCGTTTCCCGACATTTCAACTGTGACGCTTCAAAAGTACTTTGCCAGGAACATTAGAATGTCCTGACGTTGTGAAGATAAATGCAAGTTTTTTTTTTTTAAATTTCAATGAATGTTGGCCTTGCCAGTGACTTCTCCCCCCATCCCAAGAACGAAAAACAAACTGATCTTCTAACTGACTTTGATCTGTTATTTTGTGCTTTGGAGTTAACTGTCTTGTCGCTGTGAATGTGGGCCTGCCTGTGTCTGCAAACCTACATACGCCTCACGAAGGTGGCACATCGGTCATTCAATAGTAACTGTGCTTGCGAGTAGCGGCACCAAGTTAAAGGCATGGGTATCCCGATGACCTTTTGTGAACTGTGTTTTTATGGATTCGGCAATGACATGGGTTTGTGAGGTTGAGTGGCTGACTAGGGCTGCAAGAAGCCACCTCAAACCTGCTGGCCTCTCGTTTCCTTTTCTGTTTGAGCTATAGTGCATGTCTCTTTTTTTTAAAAAGTGAAATGTGTCAACCACAACAGTATTGTACTCAACATCCCCTCAACGGCTTTGTTGTGTGTACAATGCAGCAAAACCTGGGCTTGACTGCAAATGGTTTGCAATCCTTATCATCTCCTTCTCTTTCTGTCTTCCTTGCGGTTAATGAGCATCAGAGAGGCAAGTTGTTTAAATGTGCAGGATGTAAGGAACAATTAAAGTCAGACAATAGCTACGCCCACTCTTCATATCTGCTTCTTTTGGTTTTCAACTGTTGTTTTGGGGGCTTATAAGTGATCGGCTGGTGGTAATCGCCCTTAAAATGTTTTTGTAATGCTGAAGATGATATATAAATGGCAGATGATGTTGTAGAGTGAGTTTTATTTGGTTGATTAAGTTGGTTGACCATATTGCAGATAAAGATTAATACGATATTTGACCCACAGATAGAGCTCTGCTCCTGTAATGTTGCCAAAGTCCCAGGTGACCATTGCAGGGGGGGGGGGGGGGGGGGGGTGGTGGGAAGCTGACTGGTGGTGATTTAACTTGAGGATCACCACACGGTAATGTTCAAGGTTGCAAAGGCGGGGCCTTCATGAATAACCTCAGCCAGTATGGGAATTGAACCTGCGCTACTGGCTTTGCTCTGCATCACAAACCAGCTGTCCAGCCAACTGAGCTAAACTGGCCCCCTAATCTCATACCTGCGCCTGTGCACTTCAATACTCTTGGCATTATAAATTCCTACAGTTCCTCCTATAATGGAAATTGCCTATGCAAATGTGTCAGGCTGTAAACACATAGTCAACCCCATTGTTTAGATCAGCTATTTCCATTATAAATCTGGATGTAAATATTCATCATGGAAATTTAAATGGATTGATTTAAAATGAGGACTGGATTCGATCATTGCTCCCCAGTCCAGTTAACTATTAAAGAATTCACTTTTTCTTTTGATTTCCCCCTGGCACTTTTCCTTTAGATGCAGGTTGCTCCAACTTTACCTCCCCACATTGAAAATCCTTTTCAATTCACTGTAAAAACCTTTGTTGGTCTGGCGTTCGTTTTGCTTCTTTATATAAATTTAGGGTACAATCCTCCCAAAAGAGGACAAAGTTCCCGAGCAAGTGCGTTTAACCGTGTGTTTCCCGGCACTCACAGTACCGAGAAACACATGGCTATTCAATGTGACTCGCTTTGAATTAGGGGCCTAAATGGGTAGCCCCGTTTTTTACAGTGGGTCCTCTGCTCGCCGGAACTCCCCATTGTAGAAGAGATCAGACACCATTTTTAAATGGCATCTCAATCTCCCAAGACCTACAGAAAAATCCCCAACCCAATCTCTTTTCCCCCCCCCAAAAAAAGCCCAAGTGCAACATGGGAGGGTCCCCTGGCCTAATTGTGCAAGCACAGAAAATGCCAGCTTGGCACCTTGGCAGTGCCATCCTGACTGACACCCATGCAGTGCCACCTGGGCACTGCCATGCTAGCACTGCCAATGTGTCCAGGTGGCACCAGCAGTGCCAGGGCACCACCAGGGCATCATCCTGCCCAAAGGGGGGCCTCCAATCCCCTTGGAGACCTCGATAACTGCTGTTCCGTCCGGTCCCTGTTTGTGGGGATCAGTACCAGACGGTGTTTGCCCGAGGTCCCCAAAGCAAAAGGATTGAATCCCAAAGCCTCAGGTACCTTGGGAATCTGCACATCAGAGTAAGGCTTACTGCCTCTAATATGCAGATTTGGCAAAAGGTGATCCCGTCCATTGTGGGCGGGATTCTCCTTGCAATGTCTCGCATGATTGCATTGAATCTCGCGAGGCATTGCAAGCCAGGTAGATCCCGGGAGTTGGGTCTCCCGGCTTTCACCGACCATGTTGTACCATGGCGAGCTGCTTTTCTGGCGCAGTTTGGCCCCTTAGGGTACCTAATTCTTTTTTTCCCAATTAGAGGCAATTTAGCATGACCAATCTACCTACCCTGCACATCTTTGGGTTTGTGGGGGTGAGACCCATGCAGACGTGGGGAGAATGCGCAAACTCAGACAGTGACCCAGGGACAGGATTGAACTTGGGTCCTTGGTACCATGAACCAGCAATGCTAACCACTGCGCCACTATACCGCCCTCATTTTACTTGTCTTCCAGGGACAGCACAGTGGTAAGCACTGCTGCCTCACAGCACCAGGGACCTGGGTTTGATACTGACCTTGGGTGATTGTGTGGAGTTTGCACAATCTTCCTTGTTGCCGTGGGTTTCCTCCGGGTGCTCCAGTTTCCTCCCACAGTCCAAAGATGTGCAGGTTATGTGATTGTCCTTGCTAAATGGTCGCTTAGTCTCCAAATGTTAGGTGGGGTTATGGGGATTGAGCCTAGGTAGGGTACCTTTTTGGAGGGTTGGTGCAGACTCGATGGGCAGAATGGCCTCCTTCTGCACTGTAGGGATTCTATGAATCTGTTGAAGGAACATGAGTAAATTACTCTAGTAACATATTTAAAAATGATGGCAAACGTAAGATTTTCAGCAACTTTTTCCATTGTGAATTGTTACATTCCCACCAATAGTGGGAAATATCTGCGTAAACTTGTCACACTGCAAAAACTGTAAAATCGTGTCCCTGCCCCCTTTACTGGATGCACATCAGCACCGCCGCTGGCATCACATTGTAATTACAGTGTCCTTGAGGTTTACATAGGCAATTTCTATTACAAATGCGGGCATCAGTTTTTGTCTGATGCAAATATAAAATTAAAAATAGAAAGACCTTAAATTGGGAACTAAACTATATTTATACATACTGTGCCCCTGGTTTTGAACCCCATTTCACTCAAAAATCATACCTGGGTTTTACTTTCCATATGCAACATCATGACCAACCACCTTGTAATCTAAATTTCCTTTGACTATAAAATACGGACATGTAGGTGTTTTTATTTCAGGTTAATTATTTTAATTGCTCCTGAAATAAACAAGAAGTATGCTTTCCCTTCAACTCTTAATTACTTTCTCTGAAGGTTCTGATCAAACACTGGCTTCATAGTTTCATCTGATATTCGCACAAATCTACCTCATGAAGGGGCGGGTGCCTCGGGGTCAGAAAGCTGATCCACATTTCTTCTGTCCAGGGAAATTGCTGACCCCTTGCATGTGGTAGACAGTTTCAAAACTCTTGTAGGATTTGCTTTCTAAGAATTAACATCGCAAAGCAAGACGGCCATTTAGCCCACTTGAAGCAACTATATTCTGGCAACCTGCAGCAGGCCAACCTGGGCACCTAGGGAGTTGACCAATTTCATATTTTGCAGTGTGCCCATCGCAGCTGCAGCCCCAAATAAAGGTCCACACCTGAAACGTGAGGCCTGTCCCGTTCAGTATTTGAAAGAATGAGTCAAAATTGCTGTGCACTCTGGGCCACAACCAAGCTAGAATTGAAATGACTAACCCTCGCTAAGGAATGTATTCAGCAATTGTGTAGTTACGCCCAAACAGATTTTGCATGCACTAAGCAACCTGGAATGCAACCTGCAATTCTGAGACATACAATGAGCGGTGAAATGCAAACCTTGTGAACTTTGAAAAGGAGGCCTTACAATCTATTCTCACATTTGTTTTTGGAAATTAATAGACCTGTAAAATTGTCGAGGATCATTATTTAGGACTTCTAAATCCCGTGTTGTAGAGTTGAGGTATGAATCTATCCATGCCGATGGTGGTCTCCCTGGCTAATGACAGGGTTGAAGAGAAGAAAACTGAGCATATTATCCCTAAGGGAGGCCTTAGTATCTGCTTGTGGTCCAGGAACATTCAATTGTGGATCATCCAGAATTCCTCATCTTTTCTCATCTTGTAGAAACATATAAAATTATGAAGGGAATAGATAGGATAGATGCGGGGAGATTGTTTCTACTGGTGGGTAAAAGCAGAACTAGGGGGCATAACCTCAAAATAAGGAGAAGTAGATTTAGGGCTGAACTTAGGAGGAACTTCTTCACCCAAAGGGTTGTAAATCCATGGAATTCCCTGCCCAGTGAAGCAGATGCGACTCCTTCATTAAATGTTTTCAAGATAAAGATAGATAGTTTTTTTTGAAGAATAAAGGAATAAGGGTTATGGTGTTCGAGCGGGAAAGTGGAGCTGAGTTCACAAAAGATCAGCCATAATCTCATTGAATGGCGGAGCAGGCTCGAAAGGCCAGATGACCTACTCCTGCTCCTAGTTCTTATGTTCTACCACTCAACTAAATTATGGCTGATCTGTGACTTAACTCCATTTAACTGCCTTTACTCCATGTCCTTTGGTGCCTTACCAATAAAGATAAATTGATCTTGGCCGTGGAAATATCAATTGAACCACCATCCTCAACCTTTTGGAGGACTGTGCTCAAATTTCTACTAGCCTTTGTGTGAAGAAATGTTTTCACCTCTTCAGTGGCCAAGTTCTAAGTTTAAGATTGTTCTTGAAACCCCCATTAGAAGAAATAGATTCCTAATATTTGTCCTGCCAAATTCCTTTACCATTTTAAACTACACCATTAGATTATCCTTCAATCTTGTGTAGTCCAGGTAATACATGCCAGATTTTGGCAACTTGTCTTCACAGTTTAGCCCTTTAGGGTGCAATTTAATGGGAAAAACAGAGTCCCATTTTGGGTGCATTTACATACATACAATTTACAGCACAGGAGGAGGACACCCGACCCATCGAATCTGCACCGGCCCCTGGAAAGAGCAGCTATTTAAAGCCCACACCTCCAACCTATCCCCGTAACCCAACCCAATCTTTTTGGACACTAACAGCAATTTTAGCATGTCCAATTCACCTAACCTGCACTTCTTTGGACTGTGGGAGGAAACCGGAGCACTCGGAGGAAACCCACGCAGACACGGGGAGGACGTGCAGACTCCGCACAGACAGTGACCCAAGCTGGGAATCGAACCTGGGACCCTGAGCTGTGAAGCAACTGTGCTAACCACTGTGCTACCATGCTGCGCGGGGTGTTTCTCAGCGGTGCAGCATGAGGAAAGCTATCAAACGGGACTCTGTTTTTCTTCTGACCTCGGCAAGGAATGCCTCACCGAGGCCGCACTTAACTTTATTTTCTGCAATGACAAACTCAGCTCATCAGTACAGGAAGAGATTGGGGAGCCATTTGTAAATGCTGGCCCTATCTCTGGATTCCTCACTGTGACAGCCCGATCGCTCCAACGCTCCAACTTACTTGTTAGGCGGTCCTCGAACCCTCCTTACTCCAGCTTATAAGAGCAATTCCCGGCACGGGCAGCCTGGCACCTTGACATGCCAAACTGGCAGTGCCACCCAGGCACTACCAAGGTGCCCACATGGCAGCAGGAGTGCCAGAGTACCACCCTGCCCAGAACCTGATCACCCAGGGGCCTCTGATGGTTTGGGAGACCCCTCCAGGTGCCATTGCGCAGAGGCCTTTTTTTTTTTTGTACTAAATGGTGCCAGGGCAAGGTCTCCCAGACACAGGCATTTGATACCGGGCCTTGGCAGACTCTGGAGCAAACACATTTAAGTGAGGCTAACTGCTCACTCAAATATGCAAATCTGGATCTGGCTCAGTGATGCCCTTTACCTCTGGTATAATTCTGATGAAACTATGCTGCACCTCTTCCAAGGTCAACTGGGCATGTGTTCGAAAGGTTGGGGGTTGGGGGGGGGGGAGAGTCTGATCTGACAGAATATAATGTAGTTAATATGAATCGAAGACACAGGCTGATGGAGTAGGCGGATAAAATAGGAAGGATTTTGTTTCTCTGGGAGGGGTAGAAAATTTCTGACGGGTGCAGAAAAAGATGCGCTGGAGGAAACCAGCACAACAGTGGAACCACCAGCTTGTTTTTCAATTGACCTTTCCCATCTCCAAGCTTGCTGGCTCCCGACATTACATTGGAGTCTGGATTTCCCGGTGACAAGTCCTCCTGCTGTTGTTTCAGTTGGAGGCCTAATCCAGCCAGTTTAAACTTGCTCTGAGGTTGGCCCTGAGGGTGTTGTTGCTTTTCCTTTTGGCAAGCTGCCAGTCACACCTTGAATTACTATAAGTACGTTTCAGAAATTTGAATACAGTTCTAGCCCAATCACCCTCAGCTTAAAAGTACACAGGAATTTGAAATATTTTCTGCCTTCCCTCTTGTGGTGGCTCTTGGAAGAATGCAGCCACAGAGCTGGATTTTACTTTGGCGCGGGGGGCTGCGGGTTCACGTTCGAGCTGGGTAGGGGAATTAGCCAGGAATCCCACTCTTGATTGCTATTCAATGAGTTTCAATGGGAAATGCATCAGTGAGATGATCAGTAGCAATGAGGATTTTGTCAGGAACCATACACAGCAAAGGAAAAGAGCAAGGCCCATTTGTACTCTTTCCATTTTGGACTGTCTTGGCTATGAACCATCCCCTCCCCCATGACTCAATAGCTCACTGGATGTCAAGAACAGGTAGTAGGGACGAGGTGGTGACAGGGAAGCCTGAAATATACCCTGCCACTTCATGTATCATTTGAAAAACAATCTGGACCAATGGAAACTTCAGCTAACCATGAATAGATTGCTGGATTGGTTGGATCTACACCGATTCAGTAGGCCAAAGAGTTCCACGTGATCAGGCGAAAGGAAAGCTGCCGTTAATCCTCCGACAGATAACAGGTGTAAATATAAACTATGTACGCCATGCAATGGTTATATAAATACCAAATTTTAGTTTTCAATAAATTTGAGATATTTCATGGATTTTAGCCCCAATGCTGCAGTGTGCTTTAAATTTGGTGCTTCTGCAAGCTTCCAGTCAGCATAATTGTCAGTCGTGACTCTGTGAGGGCCATCCCTGCCTCTGAGTCAAAAGGTCAAGTTAATAGAAATATAGGAACAGCAGCCATTGGCATCCTCAAACCTGCTCTGCCTTTTAATAAGATTATGGTTGATCTGTGAACGATCTCCAAATATCCCTCTTTACCCCCATATCCCTTGCCTTCATTTACCATCGACTTAGTAACACTTAATATTTGCAGAAGAGAGTTCCAAAATTCTTTCATTCTTTGGATGTTGAAGTTTATCCTTGCTTTACTCCTGAAAGACATGGCTCTGAGATTTTACGCTCTATCCTCAAATCCCAGTTTCAGAGACTTGAGCACCCTCTCAGTCACTGAAGAAGTACTGTACTGTTGGAGCTGCTGTACTTCAGATAAGTTAAATCAAGGCCCCATATGTCCTTTTAGATGGACAGGAAAGATCCCATGGTAATATTCAAAGGAGAGTTGTGTTCGCCATGGTGTCCAGGCCAGTATTTATCCTTCAATTGACATTTTCAATATAGATTATTGTTATGGCATGTCTGATGGTAAATGTCGAACTGCCTAAATCCCAAAGGGAAACTTGAAACGGCTGCCAAAACCGTTTTGTGCAATTTGTGTAGTGCGAGGAGAGGTTCTGAACTCAGGAAATAACATCCCAGACTACATGTGATGATTTTATCTTAATGAAAACGTTTATTAAGAAATAAAGAAAAAATAGAATAGAACCAAACTTAAGCACAAAAATGGCCTCACACAGTAAACGGTACTTTAAACAGTTCCAAAAGATCTTGACTACTGGCAGAGCTAACCTTCCTCATTTCTATTCAGCAACCATCCTTATAGATTTTAGCATCTATAGAATTCCAGTAACTGTTACCACAGTGCCGCTCTTTTTCTCTTGGGTTGTCCTCTGAGGCAAACAACAGCTGATCCTTCAGGTCTGGTTTTGCTTCCATTGTTTTCTGGGCGTTCTTACCAGCTATCCTGGGCGGCATGGACAAGCTGGGCCGAAAGGCCTGTTTCCATGCTGTAAACATCTCGGACTCTATCCTGCTGTTTTCTGGGGCAGCTAAGCAACTACCCCCGCACTTAGTCTTCAGTACATTCTTAAATGTGTTACCACGTGGCGAGAAGAGACCTGGGGACTCAAAACAATAATGGTCTTCAGTATGTTGTTAATAGTGACATCCACAGAGAAACTAGTTTGGTTGCCTGGATGATATACATGCGTTGTTTTTGGCCTTGCTGCTTGTTTCTGGCCATAACATGTAACTGGCGGCGACTGGTGGCGAGAGGCAGTGTGGGAATCTGCCCCTGGGCTGTTTATTTGGTTGATGGTGAATGCACCCTGGTGTAGGGTCTCACACTAAACCCAGCTCCAAAATGGGTTAGCCTTTGCTTTCTTTGTCTTTCAAGTGATTATCCCACAATTATGTGATTTTGGGACAAATAGGGAAAGATGATTAGTGAGGCAGCTCGCTGCTAACACCACTGCATCTAATGATTTAAAACTGAATTCCAACTGTCAAGTGCTCCTAATATAAGTCAAGGTGATGAGCTCTGAATTTTTAAAAATAAAAAAAATAAAATTATTTTTTCAAAAATCAAACTTCAAAACCTCTCCTCCCGGGACCGGACTTCAAACATCCCAAACATTCATTTTCAGCGGGGGGCCACCCGGTGTGCGCTGCTCCCCTCTACATCTGTGCTGGATTCAGGCCTCGTCTCAGGCCATGCTCCCCCCCCCCGCCACTTACTTCAGGCTCGATGCCCCTTCTCCTCCGGTCACGGGGGTCCCCACCGGCCCGACCCGGCACCCGTCTCTCAGGCCCCAACGGGCGAAGAAATTCTGACTGGCAAAACCACGGGGAAACCCCCGGAAAATTGGAAGGGGGGGAGAGGAGGAGATTGGGGGGGGGGGGGGGGGTGGCAGAAGGGTGTACAAATCCGTAAAGATTTTCACTGCCAGTCATTATCCTGCTACCAAAATGCATTTGAACAGATGTTGAGGGGGAACCTGGCTTTCTTGTGAAGCCACATGTGGTCAAGTGGCCTCTTGATGCTAAAGAGTGTCCAATTTGGGCTGCTGGTAGCCAGGATGCACAATGCAATATGCTTCAATGAGAGAAGACAGGACAGGTTGGTGAAGGGAAAATATCTTAGCATAAACTCTGAGTGCCTAAAAACTTGCATCGACAATCAAGACCAGACAGAATCCATCAGGGTACTTAAGGGAATGAGGGAAACTGTGCTGAGACTTTATGCAACTGATTGGTCCTCTAGAAGTAGAAACACTCAGAGAAGATGTGGGGAGCTATGGACCAATTAACCTGAATTTCTTATCGATTCAAGAGCTTCCAAGAAAGTAAATCAAATAATTCCAGTTGCGTCATATCTATGTCTTTGCATTATTTAGGGTATTTGCAGTGTAATGGATGCTAATTTTCTATATGTTTTGAAGGCATTTTGTTGAAATTCCATTTCCTGCTGATGAGAGAGGAAGTTGTACACAACATTTAAAAAAAAAAATATATATATATATAATGGAGCAGGGCTGGGGTCAATGTGGGTAGTTACATTGGAGAGCCGTGAATAGTGGGGCATAGGCAGATTGTCTAGCACCTATGGTGTTCGCAGTATAACTATACAATGTTTCAGCACAAGATAGGCCATTTGGCCTGTTCAGTTTGTGTCAGTGTCTTTTCCTCTACTCCTGCTTCCTCTCTGGACCCTGCAACATGTTGTTTTTCAAGCAACAAATTCCCCTTTAAAAGAATCCGCAGATTGTGGGGGAGGAATTCCAATCTGTGTAAAGAAAACTGTTTCGAATCTCCTCAAACCGTAAGTGATTGGTTAATAAACGAGGACCACCACATAAGGTACATGTCTGTTTAAAAGAAGTGCCTTTGAGTAGTTGGGAATATTGGGAATGCCCAAGCACTGATCTTCCTGCTGTTGTTTGGAAGAGTGCAGTTAACGGAAGCAACGTTGCAGTAAATATCATTTGTGTTTTCCATTTTTCTAACTGGAAACTGATACGAACATTGAAAATGTTATTTTCTTTTTCTTTCACAGCTGGTATATCGAAGTCAACTCATCCACCCTCTCATCACCCTTCCAGTCTTATAAATACTTGCATTTCTATAGATCTGGTCACATTAAATAGTCCAAAAGTATTCCCCTGTGGTGAATTACTCTTCAGTTGTAGTGACTGTTATGTCGACAAATCACAAAATCTATTCTGGGCTATTATTATTCATCCTCCGGATGTGGGTGTTCCTGACATGGCTATATGTATTACCCCATCCCTGATTGCCCTGAGTAGGCGGAGTGGGCCGCCTTCTTCAACCACCCAGTGGAGGCGAGTCTCCAGTCGCGTTGTGCCCAGCGCAAGTTACGCTCTGTTGGGAGAATTGCAGGCAACCCCGAAATTGGAGTTGGGCCGGGCGCAAACCAGTTTCCAATTCCCTCCGGCCTGCTCCAGCTGGCGTGATCAGGATCCCTCTGGTCACAGCAAATTTGTATTTGTTTTAATCTCATTAGTGAGATTAAAATTGAAAGCAGTGGCCTCCCGGTATTCTGTCTCTGCCCCCCCTAACAGGAAGTCACCCGAGCGCAAATCACTACTGGTCCTTAAAAGCGGGGTCTAGGCACCATGGACTCCAAGGGGGAGAAAGGAGTTACCTTCAGAGAGCACAAGGGCACAGCAGCTGCTGGCCAGATGGGTCCTTTAAGGAAGCTAGGGGTTGGGGGGCTCGGGCTGGGCTGGACAGGGCTGGAGGGGGCCAGGTCAGGGGTCTCCCCCAGGATGGGGTCGCTTTGGGTCTGTGAAGCCTGGAAACCTGTTCTCTATCATGTTTGACACAGGGCAAAGCACAGCTGCAGTCCACCTATCCGAAAATCCTCTCTCAGGGCAGGGCCATTCTGCAGTTCATTTCTTGGAGCAGCACTTCATTGCCTTGAAGTTTCAATAGGCTCTGTGGTTTCAATGCTGCAGAACTCCTGCTTTTCTTCCCTTTGTACTTGGCACTGCCAAGGGATGGGGCCTGAAAACTTGCGGGGGACATGTGGGGGGGGGGGGATGAAGGAAAGAAGAAAGGGGGGGGGGCATGAAATGCGGGGGGCATGAAGGAGGGGGACACGAAGGGGGCCCATGAAGGAGGCAGGGGCCATAAAGAATGGGGGAGGCATAAAGGAGGGGGCCATGAAGGAAGGTGGAGGCGTGAAGAAGGGGGGGGTGCATGAAAGAGGGAGCATTTTACATCCCGCTGGCGAGGTGTCGCTCTCCTTGTCGGGTGGGGGGGGGGGGGGGGATTCTTTGCTGGCAAAAGTGATGGGGGGTCGGTGGGGGGGGGGGGGGGGGGGGGGGGGGGGGAGGAGGGCTGTAGAGTGAGTATTCTGAGATCAGGGCGTCCATAAAATTCTGTGTCCCGATCTCTGAGGCGCGAATCACCTGCGCTCTGAAAAAATGACGGTGGCGGAGGATCGCAATGGGAATCATGTCGGAACAGCCGGCGAGATTTGCGCTGCTTGCCCATCTGAAAGGACACACCGGGGGCGATTCTCCAAAAGGGAGATGAATTGTTTGCACCGACGTGAACGCACACTCCTGACATTGTCCTTTGGGCAGCACGGTAGCATGGTGGTTAGCACAATTGCTTCACAGCTCCAGGGTCCCAGGTTCGATTCCGGCTTGGGTCATTGTCTGTGCGGAGTCTGCACATCCTCCCTGTGTGTGCGTGGGTTTCCTCCGGGTGCTCTGGTTTCCTCCCACAGTCCAAAGATGTGCAGGTTAGGAGGCTTGGCCATGATAAATTGCCCTAAGTGTCCCAAAATTGCCCTTAGTGTTGGGTGGGGTTGCTGGGTTGTGGGGATAGGGTGGAGGTGTTGACCTTGTGTATTTCCAAGAGCCGGTGCAGACTCAATGGGCCAAATGGCCTCCTTCTGCAACTGTAAATTCTGTGAAACGGGCATGGGGACGACCGACAGGGGACCAAGAACGGCGCTGCGAGCGGTTCATGGCGCTCCAGCCTCCCTTCCCAGCGCCAAATGGGCGCTGCTCCAACCCCGCACATGCGCAGTTGGGCCGCGCCAACCTGCGCAATGCACGGGGGACCTCTTCAGCGCGCCGGGCCCCGACTCAACATGGCGTCGGTGTTCAGGGGGCCGGCCGCGCAAACAAAGTAGGCCCCCGGGGAGAGGCCGGCCCTCCAATCGGTGGGCCCCGATCGTGGGCCAGACCCCATCAGAGGCGCCCCCCCCCCCCCGGAATGGAGACCCCCCGACCCTTCGCGCAGAGTTCCCGCCGGCAGCGACCAGGGGTGAACGGCGCTGGCGGGTCTCTGTCGTATCAGCGCGGCCACTCAGCCCATCCGAGCCGGAGAATCAGCGGCCCCATCGATTCCAGCGGCCCGTGCCGCGTCAAACACGCCGGCGTAAATGGCGCCGATTCTCCGCACTTCAGAGAATTGCGCGCCAGCGTCGGGAAGTCGTGGCGCGGTTGCGCCGAATCGGAGAATCGCCCCCTTAGTAATTTCTTTGGAAGAATTCCGCCCAGTGGCTTGCCAGAGGGCAGTCTCCTGGACAGGCACAGGCATCAGCTGAGCTTGAAGGAAGCTGAATGTGTTTAAAGTTTACACATTTATTTCCGTTGTTACTGGAGTCACATATTGGAGTCACCTATTAACCGAAAGGATAGCTGGTTTCCTCCCCTGAAAACCGTTACAGCATCCCTGAACAGTGAGCTGAACTTGAGTCAGTTTCCTTTGGTATTTGACATGTTGACCAGAACACCAGTAATTCTTTAAGAGTGTTGGGATCTTTTATATCCTCTTGCACCATCGGAGTAGGCAAACCCTGGGCTGAAGGGCAATTCTTTGCTGTCTGCTGTGATTGTACTATTCCAAAAAGGAACCTCCATTCCTGTACACTTTCTGTGGTAGTTTAGTCTGCTGATTCATTGAAATTTCTGACACACAAACTCCTGGAATGGTCTTGATTGCTTCGGGTGGGGGAAGAGATGTGTGTTGGGGGTGGGGGTTTGGTTGGGTGGGGTGCATGGTGAATTGGTGGGGTATGTGGGTAGCTAATGTCTGGTCGTGATGCTGCTGCCATCATGGAGCTGGAGTGGCTTGATGGGCCATCTGGACATTCATCTAGCAGGAATTCGATGGGAGAAATTGTGTGGGAAATATTGTACAAACCTACAGTGAACCTTCAGTTCCCCTTCTTGTCTTGCTTCATAATTACTGTTCTAGTACAGGATTAGCTTTCACACAACATGCGCGCCTGTAAAAACAAGTGATACGGTTGCGTAATTTATTGAATCTAGAGTATAGCTGTGATACGTGCTCAGCGATCTGTTGGATTAGGATGAAATCTATATGCAGAGAGCTCAGGAGTGTTCTTATTTTGATCAAATCAGCGGTGATCGATGTTGTTGCACTCCAGTTTTACACATTTGAGCACCAGATGGTCCCTCATCCGTGTTTTTTAATATAAATTTAGATTACCCAATTATTTTTTCCAATTAAGGAGCAATTTAGTGTGGCCAATCCACCTACTCTGCACATTTTTGGGTTGTGGGGGCGAAACCCACGCAGACACGGGAGAATGTGCAAACTCCACACGGACAGTGACCCAGAGCCAGGATCGAACCTGGGACCTCAGCGCGTGAGGCAGCTATGCTAACCACTAAGCCACCATGCTGACCCCCTCATCCGTGTTAATGCCCCTTCTCCTGTGTCCAGCTGTTTTCATGCATAACACATGACTCCATTTAATGGGTCAACTAAGAATGGCATTGGGCCTCCCTGAGCTCTGAGGCATGGCATTCCATTCTCTTTGCTCCCAAAAGGTAGTGTGACCATTACTCCAGGAATTAATGGCTAATTCCCGGTGCACTGTTGAAAGTTACTCAGGATAACAATCATAGGGCATTAAAAAAAATGTGGGGGGGGGGGAAAGAACATCAAAAATCGTATTGGGTAATGAAGAACCTTTTTGGTTTCTGACTGGTGTGAGAAGGCAGTTGGTCATGAGGTCAGCTATATTGGGCAGCTACATAGGGGCCTCGGGGGCAGGTCGGTGGGGAGCAGGCACATTTAGGAATATATACACCCAGAGTTAACAATCTTATGTGAGAACCTATGCTCATACAGTACTTGATTGTGACTTACTGTAAAGGTCCCCCCCTGGTGTAAGACACTGAGTATGTGTTCATTATTGCATGAGTTACTTATTATGCCACCACTGAAATAGCTATAAACTGCCCTTAATGATCTGCATGCATAGAAACAGAAGACACTGCCTTTCCCTTGCCAGACAGTAAAACTGAACATTTGTTTAGTACTGCGTGAACTTTAGCATGGATGACAAGTGCCAATAGAATAAGTAAGCTATTTAACATTAAACAAACACACAAATGAAAGACTGGCTGCTTTCTCCAATGGCAGGGCCCAAGTTCATGTTGATGCCACCCTGTGTAGGTGTAAACTGGACTTGGTGGGTAGTACTTTCACCTCCGAGCGAGAAGGTTGAGGGTTCAAGTCCTACTCCAGAGAATTGAGCACATAGTCTAGGCTGACACTCCTAGTGCATCACTGAGGAAATGGCACAATGTCGGAAGTGACATCTTTCAAATAAACTAAGGCCACATTGGCCGGTTGGGTCGGTGATTCCAGAGTGCACTCTGAAGAAGAGTAGGACTTCTTGGCACCTCCAAGAGCACCTTGTCTGGTGGCATGGTCAATACTTATTCTTCAATCAACTAAGTTAAAAAGAAAATGTGCTGCACGTGTGATCTTGCGTGAAAATTGGTGCCATATTTCCTACTTTACAACAGTGACTACACTTCAAAAGTTCTGAGCTCACTGTAAAATGCTTTGCAAAGTGACAAAATGTTTCCTATAAATGCAAGCTGAGACACTTTAAGCATTTGGGCCATGCAATAGTTTAATTCAATCTATTCCTGCACTAGAGTAAATGCACTCTTCACTTGCAGCACCAAAGTCTTTTGGAATGAAGTCTGGTTGCAGAGCCTTGACTTGTATTCCCTTGAGTGTAGAGAGTTAAGTCATAATTAAAGGTGGAGATGGGGCAGATGCAGAGAAACTAATTCCTCTGGTGACGAAATCCAGAAGGGGGCATAATCTTCAAATTGGAGCTCAGTCATTTAAAAAAAAAAAAAAAAAATTTTATTAAAGGTTTTCATAAAATATCAATAACAAAATGAGAAAGAAAAAAGAACCCGACAGGGTTAAGTACAAAACACAATCTAAAAAAGCAACCCCCCCAAACCCCTCACCCCTGTACATAAATAATAAATTAACATTAACACCCCGACTTAACACAACAGGTGTACACACCCCCTCAGACCCTCCAGTGTAAATAACATAAACAAAAATAAAGTAACCCCCCCTCCTCCCCTCGAGCTGCTGCTGCCATTGACCAATGTCTATCGTTCCCAGAAAGTCTAAGAACGGTTGCCACCGCCTAAAGAACCCTTGTACCGACCCTCTCAAGGCGAATTTCACCCTCTCCAATTTAATGAACCCTGCCATATCGCTGATCCAGGATTCCACGCTTGGGGGCCTCGCATCTTTCTGTCATGATATTCAGGTAAACATCATAGCACATACATACATACATACTGATGGACAGATCAACGGACCAATCAACACACACAACACGACAGCCAATCACAGGCAAGAGCATACACAGTACAAAACAGGGAACACGACACTTCCTGGGCACTCGAACAGGAGACGGCCCAGGGCACAGAGCTCATTACAAGCCACTCAGACATCCACCATGTGCTGAGTGCCACTACAAGATAGAATAAGGAATAGGTCCACAGAATCAAGGGTCATGATCGAACCTCAGTAAACAGTTTACCAGTGTAAATAGATGTTTGAAATAAAACTGCGTTGTACCATTCGCAACCGTGTTGGTTCGTCTGTATAGAGGAGTACCCAACACTTCACTTTCCACTGAAGGAGAATCCTTCGCCGGGCTACCAGGGACGCAAAAGCCAGAATTCCGGCCTCTTTTGCCTCCTGCACTCCCGGCTCCTCTGCCACCCCAAATATTGCGAGCCCCTAGCCAGGTCTCACCCTGGATCCTACCACCCTCGACACCGCCCTCGCTACGCCCTTCCAAAATTCCTCCAGCACTGGGCATGCCCAGAACATATGGGTGTGATTTGCTGGGCTCCCTGAGCACCTAACACACCTGTCCTCACCCCCAAAGAACCGGCTCATCCTTGTCCCGGTCATGTGTGCCCTGTGCAGCACCTTCAACTGTATGAGGCTGAGCCTCGCGCACGAAGAGGAAGAATTCACCCTCCCTAGGGCAGCTGCCCACGTCTCCTCTTCAATCTCCTCTCCCAACTCCCCCTCCCACTTACCTTTCAACTCCACCACCGAGGCCTCCTCCTCCTCCTGCATCACCTGGTAAGTTTCCGAGATCTTCCCCTCTTCCCCACTCTCTCCCCCCCCCCCCCCCCCCCCCCCCTGCCGAGAGCACCCTGTCCTGTACTGTGTGTGGCAGTAGCCGCGGGAATTCCACCACCTGCCGTCTGGAAAATGCCCTTACGTGTAAGTACCTGAATGTGTTCCCCGGGGGGAGCCCGTACTTCACCTCCAGCTCACCCAAGCTCGCGAACTTCCCGTCCACAAACAGGTCCCCCAACTTTTGTATCCTTGCCCTGTGCCACCCCGAAAACCCTCCACCTGTTCTTCCTGGGGCGAACCGGTGGTTCCCCCATAATGGGGTCCACGCCGAGGCCCCAACTTCCCCCCCTATGCCGCCTCCACTGCCCCCATATTTTGAGGGCCGCCACCACCACCGGGCTCGTGGTATACCTCCTTGGAGGGAGCGGCAGCGGCGCCGTTGCCAGCGCCCCCAGACTCGTACCCACACAGGACGCCGTCTTCAGCCTCTTCCATGCAGCCCCCTCCCCCTCCATCACCCACTTGTGCACCATCGTCGCATTGGCGGCCCAGTAGTACCCACAGAGGTTGGGCAGTGCCAGCCTCCCCCTATCTCTACTCCGCTCCACCCTCGGAGTCCCTCGCGCCCACACAAACCCCATTATACTCCTGTTAACCCGCCTGAAAAAAGCCTTCGGGATAAACCCAGGGAGGCACTGGAACAGGAACAAAAACCTTGGGAGCGCCGTCATTTTGATTGACTGCACCCTACCCGCCAAGGACAGCGGCAACGCGTCCCACCTCTTGAACTCCTCCTCCATTTGCTCCACCAGCCTTGTAAAGTTAAGCCTATGTAGGGTCCCCAAGCTCCTGGCCACCTGGACCCCCAAATATCTGAAGCTCCTCTCCGCCCTTTTTAGTGGGAGCTCGCCAATCCCCCTCTCCTGGTCCCCTAGCAGAACGACGAATAGCTCGTTCTTCCCCATATTGAGCTTGTACCCCGAAAAGTCTCCGAATTCCCTAAGGATCCTCTTACCTCTGGCATTCCTCCCACCGGGTCCGCCACATACAGCAGCAGGTCGTCCGCATAAAGCGACACCCTATGCTCCTCCCCACCCCGCACCAACCCCCTCCAGTTCCTCGACTCTCTCAGTGCCATAGCCAGGGGTTCAATCGCCTGTGCGGAGAGCAGGGGGGACAGGGGACACCCCTGTCTCGTCCCTCGGTGCAATCAAAAGTACTCGGACCTCCTCCTATTTGTGGCCACACTCGCCATCGGGACCTCATACAACAGCCTAACCCACCTGGCAAACCCCTCCCAAACCCAAACCTCTTCAGCACCTCCCACAGGTACCCCCACTCTACCATATCGAAGGCTTTCTCAGCGTCCATCGCCACCACTATCTCCGCCTCCCCCTCCCTCGCCGGCATCATGATAACGTTCAAAAGCCTCCGCACATTCGCGTTCAACTGTCTCCCCTTCACAAACCCCGTCTGGTCTTCATGGATGATTTGCGGCACACAATCCTCAATCCTCGTGGCTAAGACCTTCGCCAGCACCTTGGCATCTACATTTAGCAAGGAAATCGGTCTGTAAGACCCACATTGCAGGGGATCTTTGTCCCGCTTCAGGATCAAGGAGATCAGTGCCCGGGACATCGTTGGGGGTAAAGCCCCCCCCTCCCTTGCTTCATTAAAGGTCCTAACTAACAGCGGGCCCAACAGGTCCATATATTTTTAATAGAACTCGACCGGGAAACCGTCCGGCCCCGGTGCCTTCCCCGCCTGCATGCTTCCTATCCCTTTGATCAGCTCCTCCAGCCCAATCGGGGCCCCCAGTCCCACCACCAGTCCCTCTTCCACCTTTGGAAACCTCAATTGGTCCAGGAAACGGCCCATCCCTCCCTCCTCCCGTGGGGGGAGCTCAGTCATATAGGAGCGCAATCAGAAAGTAATTATTCCCCAAAGGGGTGGACATCTGGAACATTCTGCCTGAACAGGCAAAGATGCTGGGATAGTTGAAATTTTCCATTCTGAGATCAGTGGGCTTTTGTTGGGGAAAGGCATTAATGAGATAGAGCAAAATGGGTAAATGGAGTTAAGGTATACTTCAGCTCTATGTAACTAGCATAGCAGACTTTTAAAAAAAAAAAAATGTTTTTATTCAAAATGTTTCAATAATTTTTACAAACCACTACAAAAGAAAATATAATGCAAAGAGAACAAAACAATATGCCAACAAAAACAACTTAACCCTCTAGCAAATTAACAATTTAACAAACAAATCAAGGTGGGGCATTTGCCCCTTACAAATAAAATAAAATCCACCCCCCCCCCCCTATGGATTGCTGCTCCTGACCTCCATCTAACGATCCGCGGGAAACTCAAGGAACGGTTTCCACCACCTGGAGAACCCCTGCAAGGACCCTCGCAAGGCAAACTTCACCTTCTCCAACCTGAGAAACACCGTTTCAGCAGAAGCGGCAACGGTGCCGTCACCAGTGCCCCCAGGCTAGTATCTGTACAGGATGCCGCTTCCAACCGTTTCCACGCCGCCCCCTCTCCCTCCATTACAAACCCCCCCCCCCCGCCCCCCGCCCGACTGCGCTCCAAAAGCAGTCTCTTAACCCTCGGGGTCTTATTTGCCCACACAAATCCCTTAATACTATTTACCCGCTTGAAAAAGGACTTGGGGATGAGAATGGGCATGCACTGGAAGACGAACAAGAACCTAGGGAGGACTGTCATCTTTACGGACTGCACCCTGTCCGCCAGGGAGAGTGGTAGTATGTCCCATCTCCAAAAGTCCTCCTCCATCTGATCCACCAGCTGCGCTAAATTGAGCTTGTGCAAGACCCCCCAGCTCTTGGCCACCTGGATGCCCAAGTACCGAAAGCTCCTCTCCACCATCTTGAGCGGTAGCTCTCCCAACCTCTTTTTCTGGCCTCTCGCATGCACCACAAAAAGCTAGCTTTTTGCCACATTTAGCTTGTATCCCGGGAAGTCTCCAAAATCCCTAAGCATCCGCATGACCTTTCCATCCCCTCCACTGGATCCGCAATGTACAGAAGCAGGTTATCCGCATACAGTGAAACGCGGTGCTCCCCCCCCCCCCCCCCTCCCCCGAACCAACCCCTTCCAGTTTCTGGACTCCCTCAACACCATGGCCAGTGGCTCAATCACCAGGGCAAACAGCAGGGGGGACAAGGGGCACCGGTTCGTCGAAACACTCGCTACCGGGGCCTGATACAACAATTTGACCCACCCTATGAATTCCTCCCCAAACCCAAATCTGCCTAACACCTCCCACAGGTACTCCCACTCCACCCGGTCAAAGGCTTTCTCCGCGTCCATTGCCGCTACCCCACCCTCCGAGGGCATCATGATCACATTCAGAAGCCTCCGCACATTCGTATTCAGCTGCTGTCCTTCATAAACCCGGTCTGATCCTTATGAATCACTCCCGGGACACAGTCCTCAATCCTAGTGGCCAAGATCTTGGCCAACAGCTTGGCATCCACATTAAGGAGCGAAATCAGCCTATAGGGGCCGCATTGCAGCAGGTCCTTATCACGCTTGAGGATAAGCGAGATCAGAGCCTGAAACATCGCCGGGGGAAGGATTCCCTTTTCCTTAGCCTCGCTAAAAGTTCTCAACAGCAACGGGCCCAACAGCTCCGAGAATTTCCTATAGAACTCTACGGGAAACCCACCCGGCCCCGGGGCCTTGCCCGCCTGCATACTCCCCAACCCCTTAATTAGTTCCTCCATCTTAATTGGGGCCCCCAATCCCTCTACCCGCACTTCCTCCACCTTCGGAAACCTTAGTTGGTCCAGGAACTGCCTCATCCCCTCCCCTCCCTCCGGGGGTTCTGATTCGTATAATTTACCATAAAACTCCTTAACGACCTCATTTATCTTAGCTGAGCTCAGCACCATGTTCCCTCCCCCATCTCTAATTCCCCCAATCTCCCTAGCCGCCTCCCTCTTCCGCAGCTGATGCGCCAGCATTTGACTTGCCTTCTCCCCATACTCATACACTGTTCCCTGTACCTTCCTCAACTGGGCCTCAGCATTCCCCGTGGTTAGCAAATCAAACTCCGTTTGAAGGCTCCGGCGTTCCTTCAACAACCCCTCCTCGGGGGATTCCGCATACCTCCTATCCACCCTCAGTATCTCCCCCACCAACCTCTCCCTCTCCATCCTCTCCCTCTTCTCCTTGTGGGCCCTGATTGAGATTAGCTCCCCCCTGACCACTGTCTTCAGTCCCTCCCAGTCCACACTCACCGAAACCTCCCCATTATCATTGGCCTCCACATATCTTTGGATGCGCCTCCGGACCCGCCCACAGACCTCCTCGTCCCCAGTAGTCCCACGTCTATTGCCACAGCGGGCATTGGCCTCTCTCCTCCCCCATCCAAAGCTCTACCCAGTGCGGGGCATGGTCCGAGATCGCAATGGCTCCGCACCCTCCACTCTCGGAATTAGCGCCCCGCTTACCACGAGAAAATCTATCCACAAGTAAGCCTTGTGTACATGGGAGAAGAAGGAAAACTCCTTCGCCCATGGCCTGGCAAATCTCCACAGATCCACTCCCCCCATCTGGTCCATGAACCCCCTCAGGACCTTGGCCGCTGCCGGCCTCTTACCCGACCTCGACCTAACTGATCCAATATTGGGTCCAGGACCGTATTAAAGTCCCCCCCCCCATTACCAAACTACAAGACTCCAGATCCGGAATCCGGCTCAGCATCCGCTTCATGAACCCTGCATTATCCCAGTTCGGAGCATACACATTCACTAGCACCACTCACCATAACATAACGACCCCCCTTATCTGCCACAATACCCACCGCTTACTCACCAAGATTGCGACCCCCCTGTTCTTCGCATCTAGCCCTGAGTGGAAAAACCTGCCCCACCCATCCCTTCCTCAGCCTGGTTTGATCCGCAATATTCAGGTGTGTTTCCTGTAGCATGGCTATGTCTGCCTTTAGCCCCTTTAAGTGCGAAAACACCCGGGCCCTCTTGACCGGCCCATTCAGGTCTCTCACGTTCCACACGATCAACCGGATCGGGAGGCTACACCCCCCCCCCCCTGCCAACGAGCCATCTCCTTTTTTATGCCAGCCATGTGCCCGCGCCTTCCGCACCTTCCAACCCCCCAGGCGGAGGCTCTCCGCCCCGACTCTCCCTCTTACCATCAATTCCCCCTCAGTCAGCACAGCAGCACCCCAGTCCCCCCCAAACCCCATCTCCCCCGGCTAAGCAACTGCTTAACCCCCCTGCCCCCGCCCCCCATTGCACTCCCGTAAGTCAGCTGACTCATGCTGACCCCGGCCGCTCCCGCCTCCTCTACCTCCAATCCCCCTGTGGATTCCCCATCCAAATCTCCAGCCACCCCCCCCAAGTGGGGTAGAGAAAGTCCCCCCCCCTACACCCTGTATGAACCAATGTGGACATCGAACACAGTACCGTCTCCCGCTTCAGGTACCGCCCCCCACCATTTCGCGGGAAAAACCGTGCTCCCTGCCTGGGCTGACCCCACCCCCTATGACACAGCTCCTCTCAACTGCGACCTCACCCAAATCCCCGAGGGCCACGGGGCCACAAAGACACAAGAAAACGCGGGGAAAACCCCACCCAAACACCGCCCCACCCCTCTCACCAACAACCCCCATAACAAACTGCAGTCCATTAACTCGAGTCCAACTTCTCATTCTTGATGAAAGTCCACGCCTCATCCGGGTTATCAAAATAATGGTGTCGGTCCTGGTTGGTGACCCACAGCCTCGCAGGCTGTAGCAGCCCGAACTTCACCCCCTTCCCGTGGAGGACCGCCTTGGCCCGATTAAATCCTGCACGCTTCTGGGCCAGCTCTGCACTCCAGTCCTGATAAATCCGGATCTCAGTGTTCTCCCACCTGCTGCTCCGCTCCTTCTGTGCCCATTGCAGGACACACTCCCTGTCGGTGAAGCGATGGAACCTTACCACCATAGCCCTCGGCGTCATGTTCGCCCTCTGCCTCCTTGCCAGGGCTCTGTGCGCCCCATCCAGCTCCAAGGGCCTCGGGAAGGCCCCCGCGCCCATCAGCGTACTCAGCATCGTGGTCACATACGCCCCAGCATCTGACCCCTCCACGCCTTCAGGGAGACCCAGAATCCGCAGGTTCTGCCTCCTCGACGTATTCTCCAGGTCCTCCAGCTTCTCCTGCCATTTTTTGTGCAGCGCCTCCTGCGCTTCCACTCTGACTGCCAGGCCCAGAATCTCGTCCTCATTATCAGAGGCCTTCTGCTGCACCTCCTTGATCGCCGTCCCCTGCATCTTCTGGGTCTCCACCAGCCTTTCAATCAACGCCTTCATAGGGGCCAACATCTCCACCTTCAAGTCAGTAAAGCAGCTTCTTAAAAACTCCTGCTGCTCCCGGGACCACTGGGCCCACGCTGCCTGATCCCCGCCCGCTGCCATCTTGTTTTTGCGCACCCGTTCTCTCTTCTCTAAAGCCACGTTTTTGACCGCTCCACTCCTGGTCCACTCTATACAGTGCTGGGGGACCCTCATTGTTTCCTCCCCACACTGGGAATCGTCGTCCAAATGCCACTGGAGCTCTTTAAAAGGACCCAAAGTCCGTTAGCGGCGGGCGCTGCCGACCGTGCGATCTACCTAGGCATAGCCGCAACCAGAAGTCTTCTAGCATAGCAGACTTGAGGGGCTGAATGATGTGTACTCCTGTTCTCATGTTCATATGCTCAGCTTATCATAACCTGAATTGCTTCAATTTCTGCTTAAGCTCAACACCAGCCACCTTTCTGATCTGTGTCGAGTCCATTCTCCAGACCAATCGTCAGTTGTTACAAAGAACTTGCATTTAACACGTGAAATATCTTGAGGAGCTTGATAGGAGTGTTAGCGAATGAAATTTCACACCGATCCACACATTAGGAGAGTTGAGCAAATGCTTGGTCAAAGAGGTAGGTTTTGAAGAGCGTCTAAAAGGGGAGAGAAGTAGGCAGGTTTGGGGAGGAAATCCTAAACCTTTGGGCTTAGCAACTGATGCTAGCGGTGGAACGATGTAAATTGGAGTTCAGAGGCCAGAATTGGAAGAACATTGACATCTTGGAGGATTGTAGGGCTGAGGGAGCTAGAGAGGGCTGAAGGCATAAAGGGATTTGAACATGAGAATGTTATAATTGAGGTGTGCAGGTTGGGCAATGCTGTGGCTATATATTACAAAATTGCACATTTCAAGTTGCTCCAGGCTAATTCATTCCTTTAATTAAAAAATAATTGACTTTGTGGGATTTGTGAGGAGAGTTTTATTGTGGTCCATTTTGGTTGGCTTTGCTGACTAATGTTCTGATGGACTCCAGTGGGGGTCATCGGTACATAATTCTCGTACCCGAGGATTAATTAATGTAATGTGATCACTGGCGCTTTGAATCAGTCTTTTTGCAAACCTGGATAGATAGGAATTACAATGCAGTGACCAGAATTAGTGTACAGAGGCTACATAATAGAGCCAAATTCATTCTTCGAATCGAATTGGTTTTGTTGGGGAATGTGCATGTGATGGACAAAAGATTGCGATGCAGCACAGCCAATGGTTTCTTGGTCAGCTGCCACTTCTCCACAACACTAACTACAAAACGCGATCAGGGTTTTTCTCTGCTCTCCCATGAGAGAATTGAAGATGACGAACAAACACATCTACAGCACATTGTTTTATCGACTTTCTGCAAAATTGAACCCAGACTTTTATGTTTTGTACTCCTGATATCACCGTTTCGCTCTCGGCGAAATAAATATTTGAACAGAGTTTAACATCGGAAACCTGTTACTTCTATCAATTTAATTGCATGCTGTTTTGAAGAGAGGCAGGGTATTTGTTTGTGATCTGAAATCAGTGGCTCCTATTAGGTAACCGTATTTGAGGGAAGTGAAGTGAAAGTGGGGGAATGAAGGTGAGATGCTTAGCAACCATGATCAAATTGAAGGGCAGATAAAGGCTCGAGGAGCTGAATGGCTTGCTCCTGTTCTTAGGTTTCTAATTTTATTGACTGAGTAATGTGCAGTCTAATGTCTACACATCGGTCCCAAAAAACTATTCTTTGTGACTTCAGCCCTGGACTAGGGTTCATTCTTTCCACTCACTTTTTAAAAATCTTTTCTTTTGGTCCCGGTATCAATATGTGCAGGAAAGCTGAAAAATTATCACTTCCATTCTATGAAATGCGATACCCCATAGATACAAAGGCGTTGTCAGTTGATATCGACCTATACTGGAGTCAATCAATGCATTATGTATCTATCTTAAAACAACCTGATGATTGGCTAATAGTTATCACATGACTGGTGTTCTTTCGGTCATTTCATTAGCCAATAGTTATTGTGTGATCATCAAGTGAGTGTTTCAGTCGAGGAATCTGATTATTAGTGCAGCTCAAGGTCCACATAGCACCTACTAAAGCTAAACTTTATTTTGAGTGCAGTGACCTTTATCTGATTATGTAGTAATCGCATGACCACTCGACAAAGGTCTAGTTTAATGACGGGAAAAGTAGGATAGGATGGTTGTGGGGACTGCTTATTTAATAATTCGAAAGCTGCTGCCTGTTGCAAGTGAAAGTTCATAATGCAGTAAGGGGAAAGAGTGGGGAATGGGACTCATTGGGCAACTGTAAAGAGCTGGCACAAACATTCTGCGCAGAATGGGATCTTCATGGGTGGCAACGCTGCCACACGGCGCTGAGGACCCGGGTTCGATCCCGGCCCTGGGTCACTGTCCGTGTGGAGTTTGCACATTCTCTCCATTTCTGCGTGGGCCTCATCCCCACAACCCAAAGATGTGCAGGGTAGTTGGATTGGCCACTCTATATTGCCCCTCAATAAAAATAAAGAAATGAAAATTTTAAAAATGGGATTTTCTGCTCTCAGACTTTGATAATAAACATCAGTGTTTGATGTTTCGTGTTTTCCCCTTTGCTTGTAGTGTGGTGTCTGAATATGCTCTGCAGAGTGGAGCAAGTCAGGCGAAGGCTAATTGGCGGCAGGAGTGGCAAAGAATGTTGAGAGGCCCCTTAAAATTAAAACGGCCTATTTAAACCTGTGAAGCTATAATTACACCTCCCACCAGTCCACATAGTGGAAAATGTGTCAAATAAAGCATCAACACATCTCCCATAAAAAGATTCCATGCATGGTGTACATTGTACTGCTACAATTGTTTACTACACCACCAGGTCATCTGCAACTCCAGGCAGACAAAGCCCAGATGGAGCAAGTTATCTTTAGTCCTGAGCTTTGGGCTGTTGCTGAAGCTGGAAGACTGACACTGATAGCAGATGCTAGGACTGTGATTCCCTTAACGCAAGTGAGTAACCATTGACGTAGTGTTTGGCCCTGGTTGTATGTAGAACTGCATACACTGGCAGTTAATACTGTAAAGTGGGAGATAATTGAGAGCAGTCACTGGCTGTGTTTGTGATGGAGGGGCCGATACTAACTTGAACTGTCTGGCACTTCTGATGGTTGTATCAGCTGCGCAAGTTGTGTTTTCCCGTCATACGGATGTAGGTCTCCTGGAATTCACTTCCCACTTGATTATATTTAAAAGCTGTGCGGCAAGGGGAGCTGTTTCGTGGTGAAAGTCTTTCTCACAACCTCGCACTTTCTTTGTTGTGGAAAGCCTTCCTTAAGCTATTCACATCCTTGTCTTTTAAATTCTAATCCTGACCCCGGCTGTTTGCCAGTTGGCTCTGTCACATTCATATTAATATCACACACATCCAGCTTGTTTTTCATCCAGTGACGGTCGTTGCTTTTTGTACCTCAATAAAAGCTGCGTCACTGTGGGCTGATGTTGTGGTGCAGACGGTCTGCCAGATCACAAAGGTCTTTAAGGATCGTTGTTCACTTAATCACTTTTGCCAAACCACCGCGAGCATTAGCTGCCGGAGAATGTTTGTCATGACAGCTGCTTCATTGCAAACACATCCAAAAGGCTTCTCCGAAATTATTTCCCCCGCTATTTGCTTTCATTATGCATCCCGATCTCTGTAGGTGTGGATATCCATCTCTGATACTGACCTCGTTATTCCTCTGCCTGCCTTCTCTGAAGGATCGAGCTAGGCCATGTGCACAAGATCTAGAGAGGGGTTGGAATTGACCACCTATTAACTGCAAGATAAAAGTGCTACCAACTGATACTTAAAAGGTCATGTTCAATTCAGTCCTCAAAAGATTGAAGCAGTACAAGGCTGCCTTTAACTGAGTGTTAATTAGTATTAAACGGTGAGCGACCATAAAGAGCTGTTCTAAAACTAGAGCAGAGCGAGACCCATTGTGGGGTAGTGCGGGCGGAGCTTCACTCTGTATCTAAACTATGTCATGAGGTGCTGCCTGCAATGGCAAAGTATGCTGTTCTTCAGTAAACATAAAATTGACCTTAGACATTTGAGAAGAGCTGGTAGGAGGTACACTTTGTAGGCAACTCCGTGACACTGATGCTCTCCTTTGTTTACCAAATTAGAAATTTGACTTGCAAAGCAATTCAGTGGAGGCCAGGTGGCGTCTTTGTGCTCCTGGTGCTGTCCAGTACAGATACATCAATTCACGTCTAGCCGATCCTCATGGCTGCCACCACGACCAGCTATGGCCCAGAACGTGGACAACGTGACTTCATGTTTTGCCTCACTGAAGCTTGTTGCTAAGAGATGCACCGATGTGGATCCAATTCTACTTGCTGGCTCATATTCGGTACCATCCTTATGGCGGGATGCAGTAGGAAGACCATGTGGCTCACGTGGAGTTGCCAGCTCTGATTGGTCTATTCCTGGAGGTTTCGTCACTTGACCCGTATCTCCACCCTATTCTCCCACTCCCGTTATTTAGGACCTGACCCATCTCACCTCATAGTGTCTCACCTTCGGATTTTTGCTTTACAAACGTGTTGCTTAGAGGTAAAGCAATCTTTATTTTAATTCCCCAGTGATTTTTCTCATGGCTTATTTGCAAGTCGCAGCCCCTCCCCCAACTCCACTCATTCACTAACCTACCCCTTAGTGCAAGCAAGGCAGGATGTCCCCCACTCTCCCATCCCACCCCAAATCCAAACACAAAAAAACAACATCCCACCCTACGTGCTCCCTTATCCAAATCCCAACATTCTTACCATGCTTTTCCTTCCCTCCAATTACCATACCAATCCACCCATTCTACCATCCCTCATACCACTGGCCTCGTAAACAAAAAACAAACCCCCACCCCCCACCAACCTCCAGAAAAGAGAAGGACAAAGACATAACATAATATATTGCAACATTTACAGCCAACCTGACCCAACTTTCACAAACACAATTCCACCGACCCTCCTCAATCCAGTCCCCTATCCCTTGATGAAGGCCTACGCCTGTTCCGACGTGTCAAAGTAACAATCCTTCAAATCTAATTAACACTCAGTCTCGCTGGATGCACCACCCAGAATCGCACGCCCTTATTGTAGAGCACCGCCTTCGCCTTATTAAAGGCCACTCGTTGCTTCGCCAGCTTGGTGCCAATGTCCTGAGATGCGCATCATGCGCCCGTCCCGGTCAATGTGCCGATTGTTCTTGGCCCACTCCAGGATCGCTCCTTCTGAAAACTGTGAAAGCGGATGATCACCGCTGTGATCAATGGCTGATATTTTTCTCATCCCCATTCTTCTGCCTTCTCCCCATAACCCCGATCTCCTAATTGATCAAGAACCTATCTATCTCTGTCTTAAAGACACTCAGTGATTTGGCCCGCACAGTCTTCTGCGGCAAAATGTCCCACAGATTCACCACCCCCTGGCTGAAAGAATCCCTCCTCATCTCTGTTTTAAAGGATCGTCCGTTTAGTCTGAGATGGTGTCCTCTGGTTCTAGTTTTTCCTACAAGTGGAAACAACCTCTCCACGTCCACTCTATCCAGACCTCGCAGTATCCTGTAAATTTCAATAAGATCCCTCTTCATCCTTCAAAACACCAACAAGTACAGACCCAGAGTCCTCAACTGTTCCTCATACGAAAAGCTGTTCATTCCAGGAATCATTTTTGTGAACCTCCCCTGGACACTTTCCACACCCAGTTCAAACCATCGCGAGGTAAAATGTGACCCTCTTGAGGTGAGACAGGCGAGACCTGTCAGGGTGCATGCCTGTGTGTCTGTGCACAAAGCTTCTAAAGGGGCAACTTACATCTCTCTCTCAAACTAGTAATATCCATGAATGGTAAAGCATGACTTTAGGATGCATTTCAGTGCCCTTTATAACACAGGCAAGAGCAGCTGTTTGCAAATTAAAAATGCCAGTCTTGGTAGAAATATGAACTCACTACATTAATTCAGTACATTGTCACACATGCACTTATCCATCATAGGAGACTGCACATTACCCGTAGGAAGTAGTGTTATTTGTTCTGTGTCGATCCAAGGTCTCTCCCAAAATTCAAGTTATTTGATAAGAAAAGCAATTAAATTGAAGCAGCACGGGGCAATAATTCAGGAATGATTCTACATCTTCAAATAATGATGCTAATACAACGTAAAGGAATCAATTCAAATGCTGGAAGTTTGAAAAGAATGCCAGAATATCACCATAGCTTACCACTAGGGAGTATGCCAGTATTTACAGGAGGCCCCAGAGAGCGTGTCAGTATTTACAGGAAATTTCAGAGAGTGTCAGTATTTACAGGAAGCCCCTGGGAATGTGTCAGTATTTACACAAGGTCCCTGGAGGTGTGTCAGTATTTACAGGAGGTCCCTAGGAGTGTGTCAGTATTTACAGAAGGTCCCTGGGAGTGTGCCAGTATTCACAGAAGGTCCCTGGGAGTGTGTCAATATTTACAGGAGGTCCCTGGGAGTGTGTCAGTATTTACAGGAGGTCCCTGGGAGTGTGTCAGTATTTACAGGAGGTCCCTGGGAGTGTGTCAGTATTTACAGGAGGTCCAAGGGAGTGTGCCAGTGTTTACAGGTGATCCCTGGGAGTGTGTCCGTATTTACAGAAGGTCCCTGGGAGTGTGTCAGTATTTACAGAAGGTCCCTGGGAATGTGTCAGTATGTACAGGAGGTCCAAGGGAATGTGTCAGTGTTTACAGGTGATCCCTGGGAGTGTGTCAGTATTTACAGAAGGTCCCTGGGAGTGTGTCAGTATTTACAGAAGGTCCCTGGGAGTGTGTCAGTATTTACAGGAGGTCCAAGGGAGTGTGTCAGTGTTTACAGGTGATCCCTGGGAGTGTGTCAGTATTTACAGAAGGTCCCTGGGAGTGTGTCAGTATTTACAGGAGGTCCCTGCGAGTGTGCCAGTGTTTACAGGAGGTCCCTGGGAGTGTGTCAGTATTTACAGGAGGTCTCTGGGAGTGTGTCAGTATTTACAGGAGGTCCCTGGGAGTGTCAATATTTACAGGAGGTCCCTGGGAGTGTTTCTGTATTTACAGAAGGTCCATGGGAGTGCGTCAGTATTTACAGGAGGTCCCTGGGAGTGTGTCAATATTTGCAGGTGGTCCCTGGAAGTGTCGGTATTTACAAGAGTTCCCTGGGCTTGTGTCTGTCTTTACAGGAGGTCCCTGGGAGTGTGTCTGTATTTACAGGAGGTTCCTGGGAGTGTGTCAGTATTTACAGGTGGTCCCTGGGAGTGTCGGTATTTACAAGAGGTCCCTGGGCTTGTGTCAGTATTTACAGGAGGTCCCTGGGTATGTTGGTATTTACAGGAGGTTCCTGGACTTGTGTCAGTATTTACAGGAGGTCCCTGGGAGCGTGTCTGTATTTATAGGAGGTCCCTGGGAGCGTGTCTGTATTTACAGGAGGTTCCTGGGAGTGTCGGTATTTACAAGAGGTCCCTGGGCTTGTGTCAGTATTTACAGGAGGTCCCTGGGTATGTTGGTATTTACAGGAGGTTCCTGGGAGTGTGTCAGTATTTACAGGTGGTCCCTGGGAGTGTCGGTATTTACAAGAGGTCCCTGGGCTTGTGTCAGTATTTACAGGAGGTCCCTGGGTATGTCAGTATTTACAGGAGGTCCTCGGGTGTAATGCTGCATTTGCAAAATTTCTCTCAATAGTCTCAGATTTTATCTGGAGCCCCCAGTGTTTATATGGTAACCAGCTCGCGTACTCCATATTCATGACCAGAAGTACTTAAACCTGGCTGTAATATGGTTGTGAGTAATGAGTTTTTATCTTATGTTGATAGTCATTTTCAAATGATTCTAGAATTCTTTCACCAGCCTTAAAATGGAACCAATTGAGCGATTAAATATGGGAGGCATGGTGGCACAGTGGTTAGCATTGTTGCCTCATGGTGCTGGGCAACTGGGTTCTGTCAGTAATAGTAATCTTTATTTGTAATCTTTATTAGTAATCTTTATTAGTGTCACAAGTAGGCTTACATTAATGCTGCAATAAAGTTACTGTGAAAATCCCCTAGTCGCCACACTCCAACACCTGTTCGGGTGCACTGAGGGAGAATTCAGAATGTCCAATTCACCTAACAGCACGTCTTTCGGGACTTATTGGAGGAAACCGGAGCACCCGGAGGAAACCCACGCAGACAGGGGGAGAACGTGCAAACTCCGCACTGACAGTGACCCAAGTGAGAAGCAAACCGGGTCCCTGGAGCTGTGAAGCAACAGTGCTAACCACTGTGCTACTGTGCCGCCCATACTGGCAGAGGCCGTGCTAGGGTGTCAGGGTAGCACTGCCAGGGTGCCTGGTTGGTACTTCCAAGGGGCAGGGCCATGCCCATGAAAGGGGAGATGAGGGGGGTATGAAGGGTGAGTTGGTGAAGGGTGGCGGTTCTGAAAAGGAGGGGGTGCCACATAAAGGTTAGGGGGGGGGGTGAAGGGTCGATGTCTTGAAATGGGGTGGGGTCCAAAAGGGGGGGTGGAGAAGCCTGAAAAGGGTGTGCCCTCAGCCACCCCATAGCGGGTGTCCTCATTTGGGGGGAGTTGCGGGGTAATGCCCATGTGTGTGGGGGGTGACAATGCCCATTGGTGGTTGTGTGGAGGACCCTCATGTTCACTTAGAGATCAGGGCACCCTTTCAAAATGCATGGCAATCCAATCTCTGAGGAGCCGGTCTTCCCAGAGAGTTCAGCTCCCCATTGCTGCAAAAGGTTTCTAACTGTGGGCTAGACCATGGAGAAACTCCCCACGAAAGTGCAGGATTCTCCATTTCCCCAGCCGTGCGTTTCTCGGTGGCGCTCCGATCGCTGGCGGTGGGATTCCATTTACCCGCCACTTGTCAATGGGGTTTCCCATTGAAACCACCCCACGCTACCGGGATACCTGTATGCTGGGGTGCGCTGCTGGCGGGAGAAGTAAACTCCAGCCTTAGTGTGGGTGAATACCGGTGTGTGGATCTCATTCAAAAAGTCGGCAGGAAACACACCGCCAAACGGGTCCAAAATGACACTGGGGGGGCCCGATTCTCCGGCCTCATTACGTTTTCGTTCGAGCGAAACGAGGCCGGTGAAAAGCAGGAGAGGCAGAAAACGTGAACTGGGCCAGGTGCCAAAAAGTTTGAGGTGCAACCAGCCCGCTCCCCTAGGCGAAATCGGAATCTCGCCGCGGCGTGGCGAGAAACCAATTATCACCACTTAAATCCTATTTCCTTACAATTAATGGGAGCCATCCATCCAATGCCCGCCCATGATTCATCGGCCTCCCCAACAAGTGGTCACGCTGGCGCTGCCAGGTACTCCTTTTAAAAACGTGAACCTGGTGGAAGGGCTTCTGTGGGGACCTGAGGAGGAGTGGCCATCTTTGTTCACCGGCAAAGAGCCCAGGGTACTGGGCTTGTCGCACCAGTGGTCGGCGGTGGGTGGGGGACCCTAGGCAGGGAGGAGACAACCCCAGCTGGGGTGGGCTGCCATGTGTGTGTGGGGGGGGGGGGGGGGGGGGGAAGAGGCGCTGGGCAAGCAACCGGGGGCAACTGCTTGCAGCACCATCTTGCCAATCCCTGGATCATGTTTACCTGTTCCGGGGGCAACCTTTGTCCCTGCCCAAATACCACACCGACCACCCACCGACTGATGGGTGGGTGGTCATCACCCACTGCCAAGGCCTGTGGCCACGCGGCTGAAGGCTATTGCTAATAGGGGTTTGACAATCATGGTTAAGTGAGCACGTCACGCAACCCAAGTGGATTCCCATGGATCGGCGGCCAAATAGCACATGGGATTCATTGCCTATCATCTCCATCAGACCGTGATGCCTGGATACTGTGCTTGAACACTGCGGGAGGCAACACCTCACACACAGTAGCCAACATCCGAACACCCAGGGGATGGGACACATCTCCAGGGACATGTCTACGGCCGGAGGGTGGGTGAGTGCCATGGGGTGGGGACTAGCGTCTGGTCCAGGTGATGTTCAGAGCGGATGTCCGGGGTGCAGGGTCTGGGGTCCCGCGAGGGGAGCCCGCCGCGGCCGGGTGTCCGTGGGCAGGGCATTCTGGGTAGGGGGAGGGGGGAATCAATGGGGAATGGAAGGTCCTGGTGTGGGAGCCACCGCTGTTTGTCAGTCTAACACCCTCTCCCTGTTACGGATATTGGATGCTATGGCAGTGATTTTGGACATAGAACATGCCGCAGAGATGCTGTTGTTAGGCCGGCCAGTGGCAGCAGCAGGGCCTGCAGAAACCAGAGGCGGCGGCCTATGTGCCGGACCCAACCGCCCATCAGGCCAGGGAGGGACCCAGGGTGTACAGGCATCGCTGTATGCGGATGATGAGGTGGCGCCGGACCAGCAGGGGCTGGAGGATGAGGCCGGGGAGGAACCTGAGGCCCAGCCGGAGGCTGCAGGACAGGTGGCAGTGGCGAGGGTCCGTCAAGCCTCCCGGAGGGCCATGGAGGACCTCCTACTCACCCGCTTCACATAGGATGCGCCTGGTCTGTCTCTCCCCCCCCCCCCCCATTTCACACCCTCGCAGGTATGTGTCATATCATAGAATTTTAGAATCGAATCATAGAATTTACAGTGCAGAAGGAGGCCATTCGGCCCATCGAGTCTGCACCGGCCCTTAGAGCACCCTACTCAAGCCCACCTCTCTACCCTATCCCTGTAACCCAGTAACCCCCATTTAACCTTTTTGGACACTAAGGGCAATTTAGCATGGACAATCCACCTAACCTGCACATCTTTGGACTGTGGGAGGAAATCGGAGCACCCGAAGGAAACCCACGCAGGCACGGGGAGAGCGTGCAGACTCCGCACAGACAGTGACCCAAGCCGGGAATCGAACCTGGGACCCTGGAGCTGTGAAGCAACTGTGCTAACTGCTAAGCTACCATGCTGCCCAGGGTGTTGGGACTGTTTCGGCACCATCAGTGGTTACTGTCGAGGGCAAGGGGGTGATGTAACAATAGAGAGCTGAGTGCCAGTGCTCCTCAATCTATGCCATATCATCACCTGCGCGTGGTGTGCCCGGGGAGGGGGGAATGTCTGGAGTGATGGGCCAAGCGTTCGGAGGTCAGCCCGCATTATGGAAGAAAGTGACAGAGGCGTCATAATGGTTGTGCACAAGGGTGTTGATTGTGTTTTACAATTCCCCATTCTCCTGAAGGTGCTGCAGCGCCTCGGCCATTCCCATCTGAGAGCGGGACATGTCGCACAGAGCCTGGTACAGGGTGGTATCCCCTAGTGAGGTGGGCATTCTGTTGAGACCCTCAGCCATGGTTGTCACTGAATGCGTGACACCTTGGGCACCTTCACTAATGGTGCCGATGTCATGCCCCAGGCTCTAACGCCGTCGTTACAGCAGCAGTGTTGGCCTAGGTACCTCGCATTGCTGGCGACAGCTCTTGCAACGTAGCCTCTGGGACTCCTCCAAGCAGCTATGGATCTACTGGAGTGACACTGACATATCCCTCTTAATGTCCTGGCCGTACCCTAACGTCTGCAACAGCTCCGGGATTACCTCTCCCACAGGCTCAACTGGCTGGAATCCAGCAGACTGCTGTCTCGCCTGGGGGTTCCTGCCTCCACCTGATGTGCATCATCAGCTGTTTGATGCTCATCAGATTGTGCCCCAGAAGCCTATCCACTTCTTTCACCCACTGAGGTGTGTGTCTCTGCACTGGTGGAGGGTGTGATGGCAGCTGTGACGCGACTATTATGGCGGCATCCTTGGAGCTCCCCTCCGATGTGTTCGTCTGGGACGCTGGAGAGGGTGACACCCGGGATGTGCTGGCTAGTCGGCTGGAAGACCTCTGGGAGAAGGGACATTTGGTCATTGGGAGAGATGGGTCAGTCAGTAACAACTCACGTTTGCAGGGCCTCAGGGTGGGGCCCGATGGTTCTTCATCTCTACGGCGTCCGCCAACCTCCGCGTTGGTGATCGCCCTGTCCTCGGCCACACCGGTCACCTCCAGGGCGTGCTCCGAGAAAGAGGTGAGGATTCTTATGTCCAGCACCCCACCACCAGTCTGGGTCCTCTCCTTGCGATTGTGGGAGAACTTTTCCCGAGGAGACACAAAGAAGAGAGCATTGTTAGCCACACAAGGTTCTCAATGGTGTGAGGGGGGCGGAGGTGATGGAAGGATTTGGATGGGGTGTTGGGGGCAGAGGTGGGGGTCGCATGGAGAGTTGGAGGTTGGATGCTCTCGTGAGGGCGGAAAGGTCTCAGGTGTCGTGTGTGTGTGTGTGGGGGAGGGGGATGGGCGTTGGTATCTACACACTTGTGCTGCCCAGTGTACGTCATTAACCTTTTTCCTGCACTGAAGGCCCGTCCTCCTGGTCATGCCCCCAGCACTCACAGCTGCAGCCACCTCATCCCAGGCTGCACTGGCTGCTCTTTGGCTAACCCTTCAGGACCCTTGGGGGAACAGGACATCCCTCCTGGCCTCCACTCCGTCTCGCAGCCTCCCCAGTTCTTGGGGCCAGTTTCTTGGGTGCCATTGTTGTGAGCTAACTGGGTTTGGCTGAGCAAGTGCTGCTCAAGTGCTGTTCGACCTTGTTAGTGGGGTGGCTGATGAGCGCGGTGTCGACGAATCGGCTGATGAGCCTTCATTTCTGGTGAGAAATCCATGGGGCCTCGTTAAGTGGACCAGTTAATGTTGAATAGCAGTTGCGCTCGCTACCACATTTGGAAAATTTTCCCAGAGAATCGTGCCCAGAAAGTTTTTGGTTGAATTCCGCCCTTGATTTCTGCACGTGCATGCTCTCTCTTGTGCTCTCTCTTTCTTGCATTCATGTACATGCACGCCCTAATCAGAAATCAGATTAAGAGCCAAGTAATCCAAATCTCAATATTTTGTTAATTGAATACCATGGTGCAAATATTGGATATAGCAAGCAATCTGTGGTATAAATAGAATTTCCCTCAGATCCATTGAAAACAACAACTCATCCCTCCTGGGTGTTATGTCAGGTTACAGGTTATTTTTCATCCTCACTCTGTCCTTTGGGAAGTGCTTTATAGTTCCCTGGTCTCTGTTGTGGTCCTTATTGTTTTCCAGCTCGCTTGTTTGATTAGTTGTGTTTATGGGTGTTTACCTTTTTAAAAACGATCTCTGCTCCTTACTGATTTCTGTAATTTTTTGAGATGGAACCAAGATCTTTGGCATCCTGTGGGAAGTCTTTCAGAATCTGATCATGCGACAGAGGATGATCACACATCTCGATCATTGCAGTTCATTTTTACAAACACATTTTTAGGTTCAGTGGATGCATGTTGCTGGACAGGATCAGACGGCAGCTAGCCAGTAGTTTGTTTAACATTTATGGTAGTGAATGTTCTGGAAACTATGAACTGATGGTGATAGGAGTAAATGTCAAGATGAAGGGAAAATAATTAAAAGCACCCAGGAGGAATTCAGAAAGGAAGATCGTACTTGACAAAACCTGGTTGAGTTCTTTGAGAAGTGGATGGGTATGGTAAATAGGGGAAATGCAGTGGATGTGGTGTATTTGGGCATTCAGAGAGTGTTTGACAAGATACCACAAAGGAGACCAATGGCGAACTTCAGTGACTCCACTTCAAAAGTACTTTATTGCTAATGGCCGGAATTCTGGCGGTGGGATCCTCTGTTCCTGCTGGCAGCGCACCCCCATCCGTAGGGTAGCATCAATGGGAATTCCCATTGACAGCGGCAGAAGCACGGAATCCCGCTGCCAGCGAACGGCACACCGCCTCCCACCGCCTCGGAACTCACAGCTGGGAGGCCGGAGAATTCCGCCCAATGATACACCTTGGGGCATCCTGAGGTTATGAAAAACCCTTGCTCTTGAGTGCAAGTTCCTTGTTTATGCTAAAATGGCTCAGGTGTCAGCCCACAAGATATCTGCTTCATCTTGTTGGTAATTGGGTAATTACACATTGGAAAAAAAAGCAAACCAATTATCCAAGGTTACGCTAATTAAGAACCAGGATCCAAAATAGTTATTTGACAGGGAAGATTACAGGCTGTTGCCTGAGCTGCTTTTATTTGACTGGTTATCACAGTTCTCAGCAACAACAAAAAATGGAGCAAGTGGTGACTACTCATGCCGCAAACAATACCAAGCAAGGGCACTTTGCAGGACAGGATCTTCAGCGGGCAATGTCGACAGTCATCAGCAGCCCCTGTAGGTTCAATTCCACTGACAGCCAAGTTGGCATTTGTTTCCTTCAATGCATTCTTGGGATTCGGGTGTGACTGGCTTTATTGCCCTGAGATGGTGGGTGGAATTTTGAGCCCATGTCAGCCATCATTGAGACCAGCGACGCAGGCGGAAAATCCTGCAAGGGTGGGGAAACACCATCTTTGCCAGTGAGATTGTGTTTCCTGATTTTCCATGCCCCTTGCCGGTAACGTAAGGGGTTCCTGCCAAGGAAGATGGGGAACTGTATTTAAACACATCAACATATAATTAGTGAGCCACCCTGCCGCCCCCCCACCCCCCTTACTGAATATTCATTGCATGCCAGTGTGATGTCACGTTAGCACGATTTACAACAGTTGTATAAAAGCAAGAACCTGGTCACCTGCCTTTGAAGGGGATATTGGAGGTGAGCACTCGGGTCACCATTACTATCCAAGCTGTCATTTATAGAGGGGCAACGGCAGGGATGTAGGGACCCAGATAAGTGCAACTTGGGGGTGGGGAGGGGGGGTTAGGTCTTGGTATAGCTAGGGGAGAGGTGGCCGGTTCACTCGCAGGCCTTAGTTGCCCTTCATTGCTGTGGGCCTCTTGGTCTCGGGGGATCTGGCAGCTGAAGTGCAGGTTTTGGGACTGCCTTGCTGGGCTCCTGGCGCCATATCCACTGACGGATTGCCCTTTTGGAATGGCAGCTGGAAGTAGGTGGGAGTGGATGAAATCACAGGACCAGCACTGTGAGGCCTCTGGGTGGGGTCCCGTGAAATACCAGGCTGCATGGGCAGAGTGGAGAACTTTGACAAGTGGCAATGACTATCTACATGAGGGAGGAGACCGTCACACAAGGCGGAGGACAGATACAGTCAGAATTAAGCCCCGCCCTCAGGCTGTATAGTGCAGTCTGAGGACATGAGTTGCCTGGACGTGCAAAGCCTCAGGTTATGGACGCCAATCTATCTGATGAAATAATGGGTTGCTGGCTGTTCAGGTTGGGAGGGTCATTTAATCCGCAGCCCATGAGAGTTGGGGGAATGAGGGTGCAATCTAAGGATGAGGCTGACTGCAAATTGCAGTCTTTTAAAAAAAATATTTTTATTTTCTTTTTTCACATTTTCTCCCAAATTTACACCCAACAATAAACAATAATCAGTAACAAATGTAATGTCAATCCCCATATCAATATCAACAATCCCATCCTCCCACCAAACCCCAAACATTAGCCTGCATGTTAACATAAAGAAATGACAGAAAGGAATCAGGAATCACCCATATTCACCAATAACACATACAGTCCCTCTTCGCCCCCCCCCCCCCCCCCCCCCTCCAATATTCGATGAAATCCAATTCTCGAAAGTGCATAATGAATAACGCCCAGAACCCTTCCATCCTTCCCCTCAGTTCAAATTTGACCTTTCCAAGCATCAAGAATTCCAGCAGGTCCCCCCGCCACGCCTGTTGCTCTCCATCCCAACAGGATCTGCCTTTGTGCGATCAATGAAGCAAAGGCTACAGCATCTTCCTCCGCGCCCGTTTCCAACCCCGGCCGGTCCGACACCCCGAATATGGCCTCCTGAGGGCCCGGGTCCAGTTTCACACGCACCACTTTAGAGATTACCCTAAAAATCTCCTTCCAGTAATCCTCCAGCTTTGGACAGGACCAAAACATATGAATGTGGTCTGCGCCCCCCCCCCCCCCAAACGTTCACACACATCTTCTACCCCCTCAAAGAGCCGGCTCAATCTTGCCCTTGTGAGGTGTGCTCTATATACCACCTTCAGTTGCATCAGCCCCAACCTCGTGCACGAGGTGGAGGCGTTCACTCTCCGGAGCACCTCACACCAGAGGGTATGCACCTCCATACCCTCTCCCAACTCTTCCTCTCACTTTGCTTTGATCCCTTCCAGTGGTGCCTTTAACTCTTCCAAAATAGCCCCATAAACCACCGACACTACCCCCTTCTCCAGTCCCCCTGTCGTCAGCACCTCCTCCAGCAATGTGGAGGCAGGCTCCACTGGGAAGCTCTGGATCTCCTTCCTGGCAAAATCTCGAACCTGCATGAATCTAAACATTTTCCCCCTGCTCCAGCCCATACTTCACTCCCAGCTCCTTCAATCCTGCAAACCGATCCCCAAGAAACAAATCTTTTAGTGTCTTAATCCCCTTCTCCTCCCATTTCCATCCCACGTCCCTGGCTCAAATCTGTGGTTGCCCCCGAATTGGCATTTCCCTTGACCCTGCCCCCAACCCGAAGTTTTGCCGAAACTGTCTCCAAATTCTCAACGAAGCTATTATTACCGGACTCCTTGAGTATTTCGCCGGGGCCATCGGAAGCAGCGCTGTTGCTAGCGCCTTCAATCCCGACCCCTACACAAACTGTCCAACATTCTGACCCATTGGGAGAACAAATGCATAGTAAATGTAGTTTTTTTTTAATAAAGGACTATCTTGGTGATGTTGAGGCCTGAGGCAGTTATATCAGCCTGATTCATTCATCTAGAAATCCCATTGAGTTATTATGTACTCTTTAACAGTGCCATTGCCAAGCATCAACTTGCTAGAAGGTCCCCATGGGGAAAATAAAAAAATAATTCAGCATTTTGTTAACTTGCATATTTTTTAACAAATGATTACACATTTGCCCTGAATTTCCTCACACCCTGAATATGGTGAACATGGTCCTGAGGCTGTGGGAATACCCATTGTTGGCCATTGTGTTCCAGGACAAGGAGTATCATCAGACTTACTCTGTCCTTGTCACATCTGGCTGGGAATGGGAAATGTGACTTGATGTTATTTTAACCCTTCCTGGGATGCTGAGACAAGTTGTCATAGTTTCCATTGCATTGCTGGCTAAAGACAGCCACGACCAGTATGTGTAGGCAAGCAAAGGGACTATTTCCGTTTCCACATCGTTCATCACCTCGGGATATCCTGAGCATTTTACAGCCAATGAAACTCTTTTTCAAGTGTAGCCACTATTATAATGTGGAAAATCAATTTGCCCACAGCAAGGTGCCACAAACTGTAATATGATACTGACCAGATTATCTGTTTCATTAATGTTGGATAAAGGACAAATATTGCCCAGGAGACTGGAGAGAACTTCCTCCTTCTTCAGATAGGGGGCGTCATTCTCCGACCCCCCGCCGGGTCGGAGAATGGCTGTTGGCCGCCGTGAATCCCGCCCCCGCCCCCGCCGAAGTCTCCGCTCCCGGAGATTGGGCGGGGGCGGGAATCGGGCCGCGCCGGTTGGCGGGACCCCCCGCTGGATTCTCCGGCCCGGATGGGCCGAAGTCCCGCCCAGGAATTGCCTGTCCCGCCGACGTAAATCAAACCTGGTATTTACCGGCGGGACCAGGCGGCGTGGGCGGGCTCCGGGGTCCTGGGGGGGGGCGCTGGGCGATCTGACCCCGGGGGGTGCCCCCACGGTGGCCTGGCCCGCGATCGGGGCCCACCGATCCGCGGGCGGGCCTGTGCCGTGGGGGCACTCTTTCCCTTCCGCCTCCGCTACGGCCTCCACCATGGCGGAGGCGGAAGAGACTCTCCCCACTGCGCATGCGCGGGAAACTGTCAGCGGCCGCTGATGCTCCCGCGCATGCGCTGGGAAACTGACAGCGGCCGCTGACGCTCTCGCGCATGCGCCGCAGTTCCGCGCCAGCTGGCGGGGAAACAAACGCCATTTCCGCCAGCTGGCGGGGCGGAAATCCCTCCGGCGTCGGCCTAGCCCCTCAATGTTGGGGCTAGGCCGCCAAAGATGCGGAGCTTTCCGCACCTTTGGGCCGGCGTGATGCCCGTCTGATTGGCGCCGGCTTTGGCGCTAGTCGGCGGACATCCCGCCGTTGGGGGAGAATTTCGCCCAGGGTCTTTTGCATCCAATTTAGAGGGAGCTTCAGTTTAACGTCATGTGGCACTCCTTCCACACTGTACTGGGAATGTCAGCCTGGATTATGGGCTCACGTCTCTGAAGTGGGACTTGAACCCACGACTTTCTGACTCAGAGGCAAGTTACCAAGTGTGCCATGGCTGACACCTACATAGATGTTCATGCTGTTTATCGCTCAGTTCCTTATCAAGATGTGCATTCACCTACTGAGTCAGAAGGAAAACATGTCTGACCTGTTCAATATTTGTTATCTCCATGTTTGAAAAGATGGAATACCAGAATAAGAATCTGGGGCGAGATTCTCCGACCCCCGCCGGGTCGGAGAATCGCCGGGGGCTGGCGTGAATCCCGCCCCCGCCGGTTGCCGAATTCTCCACCCCCGGAGATTTGGCTGGGGCGGGAATCGTGCCGCGCCGGTTGGCGGGGGGCCCCCCCCCCCCCCCCGCGATTCTCCGGCCTGGATGGGCCGAAGTCCCGCCGCTAAAATGCCTGTCCCGACGGCGTGAATAAAACCACCTCTCTTACCGGCGGGACAAGGCGGCGCGGGCGGGCTCCGGGGTCCTGGGGGGGGCGCGGGGTGATCTGGCCCTGGGGGTGCCCCCACGGTGGCCTGGCCCGCGATCGGGGCCCACCGATCCGCGGACGGGCCTGTGCCGTGGGGGCACTCTTTGCCTTCTGCCTTCCCCACGGTCTCCACCATGGCGGAGGCGGAAGAGACTCCCTCCACTGCGCATGCGCGGGAATGCCGTCAGCGGCCGCTGATGCTCCCGCGCATGCGCCGCCTGGAGATATCATTTCCGCGCCAGCTGGCGGGGCACCAAAGGCCTTTTCCGCCAGCTGGCGGGGCGGAAATTCGTCCGGCGTGGGCCTAGCCACTTAAGGTTGGGGCTCGGCCTCCCAAGATGCGGAGCATTCCGCACCTTTGGGGCGGCGCGATGCCCGACTGATTTGCGCTGTTTTGGGCGCCAGTCGGCGGACATCGCGCCGTTTCCGGAGAATTTCACCCAAGGTATTGGGGGTGTCCAATATAGTTCCTTGCTGGCTATTCACTGATAGCAGAAAGTGTAATAGTTAGCATTTCGACTTGACTCCCTCCACCGTCCTTCCCTGACAATCTTACCTATAGAGAGGATCTCTTAATTACAATTGATGACTTCTCATTGGTTGGGGGTGGGATGGGGGGGGGGGGGGCGGTGTTGTAAGTGTTTGAAGGAGGTCTAGTAATCTAAAAGCAACAAATCATGTTGCAGCTGTATAGAACCTTAGTTAGGCCATACTTGGAGAATAGTGTTCAATTCTGGTCGCCACGCTACCAGAAAGCTCTGGAGGCTTCAGAGAGGGTGCAGAAGAGATTTACCAGAATGTTGCCTGGTATGAAGGGCATTAGATATGAGGAGAGGTTGAATAAACTTGGTTTGTTCTCACTGGAACGATGGAGGTTGAGGGGAGACCTGATAGAGGTATACAAAATTATGAGGGGCATAGACAGAGTGGATAGTCAGAGGCTTTTCCCCAGGGTAGAGGGGTCAATTACTAGGGGGCACAGGTTTAAGGTGAGAGGGGCAAGGTTTAGAGTAGATGTATGTGGCAAGCCTTTTTACACAGAGTGTAGCGGGTGCCTGGAACTCGCTGCCGGAGGAGGTGGTGGAAGCAGGGAATATAGTGACGTTTAAGGGGAATCTTGACAAATACATGAAAAGGATGGGAACAGAGGGAAATGGACCCCGGGGGCGAAATTCTCCCCCAACGGCGCGATGTCCGCCGACTGGCGCCAAAAACGGCGCCAATCAGACGGGCATTGCGCCGGCCCAAAGGTGCGGAATGCTCCTCATCTTTGGGGGCCGAGCCCCAACATTGAGGGGCTAGGCCGGCGCCGGAGGGATTTCCGCCCCGCCAGCTGGCGGAAATGGCGTTTGGTGCCCCGCCAGCTGGCGCGGAAATGCGGCGCATGCGCGGGAGCGTCAGCGGCCGCCGACAGTTTCCCGCGCATGCGCAGTGGGGAGAGTCTCTTCCACCTCCGCCATGGTGGAGGCAGAAGGGAAAGAGTGCCCCCACGGCACAGGCACGCCCGCGGATCGGTGGGCCCCGATCGCGGGCCAGGCCACCGTGGGGGCACCCCCCGGGGTCAGGTCGCCACACGCCCCCCCCAGGACCCCGGAGCCCGCCCACGCCGCCTGGTCCCGCCGGTAAATACCAGGTTTGATTTACGCCGGCGGGACAGGCAATTTCTGGGCGGGACTTCGGCCCATCCGGGCCGGAGAATTGAGTGGGGGGTCCCGCCAACCTGCGCGGCCCGATTCCCGCCCCCGCCCAATCTCCGGTACCGGAGACTTCGGCGGGGGAGGGATTCACGGCGGCCAACGGCCATTCTCCGACCCGGCGGGGGGTCGGAGAATGACGCCCCGGAAGTGCAGAAGATTTTAGTTTAGGCGGGCAGCATGGTCGGCACAGGCTTGGAGGGCTGAAGGGCCTGTTCCTGTGCTGTACTTTTCTTTGTTCTTTGCTTGTTGTGCATGGGGAGTCTGTTTTTTTTTCAGCGGCTTTTAGTGTCGGAGGACAATTGTTGAGTTCTCCAATGCCAGACGTGCCAGCATTAAGTTAAGCAGTGGAATGAAAGGCGATTGAGACTGAATTGCTAAATAATGCATGAATAGGAAATGTAATATTTCATGTAGTTAGACAGTTACACAAGAGAAACCTTAAGTAAGGAGCAGCGACTGAGGAGTGAAGTAACAATACCAAGTACCTTGGGCAGGTTATAGCTTCAGCCAACTCTACTTAGAAGAAAGGTGTGTGAGACAATCAGGTGTTCGATTAAACCCCATTAAAGTTCATGTCAACCAGGGAGGATTCGGAAGATAAACACAAGGTTGGACATAGAAACCAGTGAATAATGTGTGTTCTGTAACTGTAGTGTTCAGAATATGGTAGCCAGCAGTTGTGGTGCCGGACTAGCAGCCAAGTTTGAGCTCAAACCCAGCCGTGCAAGTCGTGAAATTAATTTCTGTAAATCTTTGGGCTGGGACTGCATAAAATGACCAGGAAACCTCCTCGATTGTTGTCAAAAATAGGGCAACTGCTTCAAAAATGTCCTTCAGGGAAATGATGCTGTCATTGTTAGTTGTACTGTGCCTCCATGTGGCTCCAGCTCCTCACTTTGTGGTTGACCCCAAATACACTCAGGGCAAGTTGAATTGGCCTTAAATGTGACCTTGTGAGAATGTATATAAAAGCAATCAAAGGTTTGAACCATAGAACCCCTACAGTGCAGCAGGTGGCCATTCGGCCCATCGCGTCTGCACCGACCCTCTGAAAGAGCACTCCACCCAAGCCCATTCCCTCGCCCGATCCCTGTAACCACGTAACCCCTACCTAACCTACATATCATTGGACAAAAGAAGACAATTTAGCATAACCAATAGGAGAATGGGTTCAAGAAATTCTATATCGTAGATTTCTCACTTTTGTAAAGTCCATCTCTTTCTTCCTTTATGTTGAATTAAGGTTTATTTTATTCTGACAGTGTCAAAAACTAGGATTTAGCTGGCGACCTTTCTTTTATTCATTCATGAACAGGATGTGGGTGTTGCTTGTAAGGCCAGCCTCTATCACTCATTCCTATGTGACTTGAGGGGTTTGTTGAGCTATTTCAATGGGAGGTCAACAATTAGACACAGGTAGCTCATTGATCTGAATCTAGATTTTGATTCCAGATTGAATTAATAAACTGTGTGGATCTGGAGTCTAATATAGGCCAGCCTGTGTCAAGACAGTAGATTGCCTTCCCTCAAGGGCAGTATTGAACCAGTTGGGTTTTCACAGCAAGTAAGCACAGGCAGCTTCATGGTCATCATTATTAATCTAGCCTTTCATTCCAGATTGTTTTATTAAGCTGCTTTTAAATCACCCTAAGCTGCTTAATCACCCTACGCTGTGGGTGGATTTGAGTTTGTGCCTCTGGATCATGAATCTAGGCCTCTGGATTACTACTCCAGCAACATAACCACTATGCTACAATGAAGACCAATCTACAGTGTCATACTGTGCTTGCATCACATTTGAAAAGTGTTTTGGGATTTCTTGTTGATCATTAGGAGGATGCCCAGACAGTGTGTGCTGGTATGATCGTCTCCCATTGACCATATATCCCACTCCAAGATGGCAGCCCAAACAATTTTGAGTTTGTTTTGATTTTTCTATGTGTAAGACCTGTTTTCCAGAGCACCTTGATCCTGTCAGATATTTTGTTCTTGGTCCAAACCCAGAGCAACAGAATGCATTACGGTGCATTCAGGGAGGAGGTGAATGGACCAGCCTGTGGGTTTTTCCCTGAGGATCTCCAAAGTACAGAAGGTTATTGAAATTGTCTATCGTCAAGTTATAGATGTTCTCAAAATTATAATTCAATGCAAGAAGCTGCCAGCTTTGTGACCATTCCAATATATTGTGTACCGCAGGGTTACAATAAATTATAGCGGAGTGTGGTATGTGTTGTGCGTGGCCTTTAGCTGACACTTGTGTTACTGGTGGGCAGTTTTGTATCAGTCATTGGTAAACCCAGCCGCCCAGACATCTTTCCCTGGCTGGCCAGTGCTCACCAAGCAAAGCAAACTGGTGAAGAATAATGAGATTAGCTGGTCTTGGAAGTGAGAAATGTAGCTGTGGTGCCTTGGAGTGGCACCAGTCTGAGCTTGGAATGAGACCCCCCTGAGAAAACCAGTCATGTCACAGTAATGCAGCAGTAGATCATTTGCACATATCAAATGTTGTTAGCGCACCATTAAACCTCCAGGATTGTCCTTGTGGTGCTGTATGCTGAGCAATTGTCGTCCCTTATCCTTTCTGAATATCTTCTTGTCTTTTCTCCTTTAAGATGCTGCTTAAAATTATCTTCTGGTCTAGCTTTTAGTCATCAGCCCGAATATCTCCTTATATGGCTTGAACTCAAATTTTAATGTTCCATAAAGTAGCTTAGGTCATTTTACTTGGTTACAGACGCTGTATAAATACACTGGACCATGACTTTGTCAGAGTGGCAATCAGTGTCGGATTGCCACTCCGTGTCCAGTTACTCACTCTGATGAATGTAGGAATTTCTATTGTATTGTATTATAGATATTTGCTGCAGTAAGGGTCAGAAGCCTGGGGTAGTGCGTGTGTGACTGCTGCAATCATGTTTTAAAAGAAATCCTAGTTTAAAGGGCAAGTGTATTTTGAGAGCTAGGGGTGCAATTAAACCATTGTAAAAGACTTGGGCTAATGCAATTTTGTTTGGATTAGGGGATTTCCTGTGGAGTTAATTAGATTTCAACTTGGTAAGATGATTCCATTACTGGGTGGAGCTCAGGCATCAGGCATTTTGCAGGAAAAGCAAGTCAGTGGAGTTTGAGCTGAAGCTGTGACCACAAAACAAGCAGTTTGCTCTCTGCAGTTCATTTTAAAAGATATGTCTGCAGACAGAAGAGCAATGTGGTTGGAAAAGTGAACTAACCAGTTGGAACAGCTTCTGAAGACATACAGCCAGAGTTTCTGCATGGATCTGACAGGAGTCAGATCTTTTCTTTAAAGCGGTGTCAAGTGATCTCTCTTTTTCAAAGAAAATCTCTGTAAAGCATGTATGCCTGAGTGCCAGTCATGTTTAATAGTGGATTGAGAGCTGAGATTTTTATTTTGTTGTTAAAGCTGGAATAAAGATAGATGCTAAGGATATTGTATTCACTGTTGTGTAGCATTGTTTAAGGGGTAATTGCATTTTATTTTCTGGTGCGATGTTAAAGATATTTTAATACTATGTGAGTAATAATGTTTGTTTTAATATATCTTATCACTACTTCTTCATGTAATCACTCAAAGAGGGAGGTATCCTTGCCGCACAATCTTACAAAATTGAAATAAAATATTTTGGTTTCTGGGGAATGGTCTGGGGTCGTAATACTTATGTACAGTTTGTTTGATGCTGTCTCGCCCAATCTTCTGACTTAGGTGGGGTTGGGGATCAGGCCTTGGAGTGGGAAGGCTTGGACCTCTTGGGGGGGCTGGGCCTCAATGTGGGCTAGGGTTTCGGGTCGGGCAATGGGGGTAGGGGGAAGACTCGGATCCGGTCAGGCCTGGGGGAGTCCCATGCGGGTATGGGGAGTGTCCTCTGGGTGATTGTGTGGGTGAAGGGAGAATCCTGTGGGGGTTCAGTCTGGGTCTATACAGTGGTGACCCAGGAGTTAGAGGACGTTTTAATCCTTCTAACGTTTTCTGAGTAACTATTGGTGTAACCAAGTCGGAACCATTGCATCTTCCGATGGTTCCCATTGCAGGGCAATTGGCCAGAGGAAATTTGCACTTTTGTGGTACCCTCCCCAATCAACCTGGGGAGCTTAGAAGTTACGATGCACGTTAATGCATCGCTGAAATCATGGCAAGTGGCACTTTTGCAAGGCTGTGTTTATGCTTTAGTTCTGTTTTTCTGGTTGAGGAACTGAGTTGAACTTTGCTTTGAGTACACACATGGGATGGGTATTGTACAATCCTGGTGATGTGTGTGTAATGCAGTCCTTTGTGGCAGAATGAATAGACATATCACTGACTGTCACTCAGACGTTGTTACCATGTATGTGAGATGCTCTGAATGATTGGAAGATTAATTGCCACCATGCATCTCCAGCCTTGCTTGCTATCCTGGGGGCAATGTAATTAATTGCAATTGGAGTTCTCTGCCTGTTCACATGATGCCAGTGATGTGAGCGAATTTCCACTGGATCTTGTGTAGATTTAAATAATGAATCCTTGTTTGATATAATTCTTGACCCAATCATTCCTTTGCACCACTGGCAGTAAGCTATTTTATTGCCAGGTTTTAATTGAGTCTCATTCTATAAACATGTTTTTGTAAGTGGCATGCAGCTTTGTAAGACACCAAAATGGCAGGCAGGAAGCACAAGCTCACTTCTGACCTAAAGCTGCTAGCCTCTGAATTGGGACAGGACCAAGAAGAGGAATTAGGGCATTAGCATACATGGGACTGAATGCTTGCCTCAGGTCCCTGTATCCCCATGACTCTGGGCATCACTAGGTAAAAGATGAGAGCAGTGATGCCCAGTCCTTGGCCTTGACTTCTGATCACCTTCTTTCACCCCACAAAAGTACACCTCAGACCCACACATCTCTCCCTCTGTCCCATGCACAATTTCTGACCCATGATCTAATCCGACAGTGCAGTGGGGTGTTACCCTGTGCAGCCTACTACTCCAGCTTATTGTTTATTGATGAGGGCCAAGGCTTAATATCTATGGTTCCTCAGGTCTCAGCTTTGAGTGTGGAGAAATAGCACGGTGAAGCGGGGGGGATAATAAGGTCAATTCTAATCCGCTTTCATTATTGCATTCATATTTGAAGTTGATTCACAATGTACGAATTCTAACCGCTGGAGTTTATTATCATTGCACTTCATTAGAATGTTTTTCCCCCCCTCTTTTGCATTTAGTAGTTTGGAGTCTTTTTTTATTCTTACATTTAACAGCTGAGCTGTGTGTGCAAAGGAGGATTTTCCAATTACTGACTTCCTCTTGTCTCCACAGCAAGGTTTAATCTCTGTAAATATTCAGAGGAAGGAGTATTTGCAGTCCTGTCTTAAAGTTTGTAGGGGCACCAAAATAATGAGAGTGATTAATGTGGTGGAGGAGAGGTTCTTGACTGTTTGAAGAGATGGGCAAATGATTGGCTGCTGCAGTTTAGTATGGATAAGTGTATAGTAATGGGTTTGAAGAAGTAGAGGGGCTATAGGATTAATGAGCAAATATTAACAAATAAAGAAGGGATCTCAAATGCAAAAGATAAGGAGTCCCTCAAGACAATATTTGTTTGGGTGGGTGGGGGGAGAGAGGCGCTTTTCGGTCCCACCTGCAGCCGACATTTTCTGGTGCTGCCGAAAGCCAATGGCCAAATATTCCGTTCCCGCCCGTGACTGGTAAAATCCCGGCCAATGTGTCTGCATAATGTTAAGAAAGTAAATAGGAGCAGAGAAATAGAGGACTTTCCGCTGAGGAAGGTAACAAGGGACTTTTGTTGCTTGGGGATCCAGATAGCCAAGAATTGGGGTACATTGCATAGGTTAAATTTAACGCGATTGGTGGAACAAATGGAGGAGGACTTCAAGAGATGGGACGTGGTATCCCTGTCACTGGCAGGGAGGGTGCAGGCGGTTAAGATGGTGGTCCTCCCGAGATTCCTCTTTGTATTTCAGTGCCTCCCGGTGGTGATCACGAAGGCTTTTTTCAAAAGGATCGAATAGAGTATCATGAGTTTTGTGTGGGCCGGGAAGACCCCGAGAGTGAGGAAGGGATTCTTTCAGCGTAGTAGGGATAGGGGGGGGGGGGGGGGGGGGCTGGCACTACCGAGCCTAAGTGAGTACTACTGGGCCGCCAATATCTCAATGGTGAGTAAGTGGATGGGAGAAGAGGAGGGAGCGGCGTGGAAGAGATTGGAGAGGGCGTCCTGTAGGGGGACTAGCCTACAAGCTATGGTGACGGCCCCATTGCCGTTCTCACCGAAGAAATACACCACAAGCCCGGTTGTGGTGGCGACTTTGAAAATTTGGGGACAGTGGAGACGGCATAGGGGAAAGACGGGAGCCTTGGTGGGGTCCCCGATAAGAAATAACCATAGGTTTGCCCCGGGGAGAATGGATGGGGGATTTGGAATATGGCAAAGAGCAGGAGTAACGCAACTGAAAGATCTGTTTGTGGATGGGAAATTCGCAAGTCTGGGAGCGCTGACCGAGAAATATGGGTTGCCCCAAGGGAATGCATTCCGGTATATGCAACTGAGGGCTTTTGCAAGGCAACAGGTGAGGGAATTCCCGCAGCTCCCAACGAATGAGGTGCAGGACAGAGTGATCTCAAAGACATGGGTGGGGGACGGTAAGGTGTCAGATATATATATATATAGGGAAATGAGGGACGAGGGGGAGATTATGGTAGATGAGCTGAAGGGGAAATGGGAAGAAGAGCTGGGGGAGGAGATTGAGGAGGGGCTGTGGGCGGATGCCCTAAGTAGGGTAAACTCATCGTCCTCGTGTGCCAGGCTAAGCCTGATTCAATTTAAGGTGTTACACAGGGCGCATATGACTGGAGCACGGCTCAGTAAATTTTTTGGGGTAGAGGATAGGTGTGCGAGATGCTCGAGAAGCCCAGCGAATCACACCCACATGTTCTGGTCATGTCCGGCACTACAGGGGTTCTGGGTGGGGGTGACAAAGGTGCTTTTGAAAGTAGTGGGGGTCCAGGTCGAACCAAGCTGGGGGTTGGCTATATTTGGGGTTGCACAAGAGGCGGGAGTACAGGAGGCGAGAGAGGCCGATGTTTTGGCCTTTGCGTCCCTAGTAGCCCGGCGCAGGATACTGTTGATGTGGAAGGAAGCCAAGCCCCCGGGTGTGGAGACCTGGATAAATGACATGGCAGGGTTTATAAAGCTGGAACGGATTAAGTTCGTCCTAAGGGGATCGGCTCAAGGGTTCACCAGGCAGTGGCAACCGTTCGTCGAATACCTCACAGAAAGATAGAGGGAATGGAAAAGAAGAAGGTAGCAGCAGCAGCCGGGGGGGGGGGGGGGGGGGGGGGGAGGAGGAACCAGAAGGACTCTCAGGGTTGTTAATATGTATGTATAATATGTATAGGTCGTTGCTATAAATAATTGTATATTGGACTGTTAAATCATATTTTTGGAGAGTGTTTATCTGAGACAAGGCAGTTGCCATTTAGTTTTAGTTTTCGTTTTTGTTATATATTATTTATTCTTTGTTTATAAAACAGGTAATTGTTATTTATACTGTTATATTATTGTGTAAAGGATACACAATGTACTGTGATGGTTGACCAAAAATTTTCAATAAAATATTTTTTTAAAAAAAGAAAGAAAGTAAATAGGATTCTAGGTGATATAAAAAGATGTGTAGGGCTTAAATTGTGAAGGATGCTTCTATGCCTGTTATTTAGAGCACTTAAGTATTTCTGTACCCCTCTACAAGGAAGAATGTAGCTGAGTTGAAGAAAGGAGAGATACTGGAATATTTAAAGGACCAGAGAGTACACCAAATGAGGAAATTCCCCCTTTGGAGAGGGCAGTTGACATTTAAAACAAATAAAGTTTGGGCATGGTAGAGGATCAGTTGAGAGATGGGGGGGGGATATTTGATTTGATGCAGAACATGAGTATACACTGAAGAGTAGAAAAGCATCACTTCACCGAAAAGCCAGGTTCTTAGAGCACCTTACCAAGCAATATTGTAGAGGCGTCTAGTGCAGAACATGAAGGGCTCTACTTTGTCACATCCCTGCTGAGTTGGGCAAACATGCTGGAGAAACGCATCATGAGTTATAGCTGTGAAGAAGGCAGGCTACATGGACAGTTGCCTCTTTTAATCTTCAGGACCCAGAATGTTCACAAGCTCCCTCACTGCTGCCTCAGTAATTTGCTTTTTTGCTAGCCTGAGGAAAGCACCTCGATTGTAATGAGCGAGGCTGTGAATGAAATCAGTTATAACTCCTTTGGACGAATGATGTCAGTGGGATAACATTTCAAGCTCTTGTAACGCAAGCCCTTGGGGGTTACTTTATCAGGAGACTGGAAAAAGATCATATGATTTATTTTTTGAACAACTGAAGTGTGTTTAACTTAATTGATACTTGTTTTATTTTCTCCTTCCCCATCTTTTCTTGATATTTTTGCTGTAACTAAAATAAAACTGATGTCAAGCAAATTAAGTCCTTTACCCGGCGCCCCAGCAAATGTACTCAATGAGGATCTAGGTCAACCAGATCAGCAACATCCCTTATTCAATCAATTGGCATTTACGCAGCACGTTTAACAATTGTGAGATTGTTATGGGCGAGGCATTTTCAGAACCCCGAAATGTATCATGGAGTTCAACCACCCTTTAATGGTTTGTTGCTTTTTGAAGCACACGGCTTGTTCCCCAGGTGCAATATTACAATTATGGACACGTGGTTTTTAACACAAAACAATGTTTATTCCATGAACTCAAATTAACCTTTTAAATAAACATTGGATCTCTTAACACCCCTTACTTCAAAGATAACCCTGAAAATAATACAACACTACCCAATCCTGCACACTGTTCCTATACACATCCAAACGACTTCACCTTCACAAAAACAGTAACCCCAGGTTTCAGTTAATATATACTTTCTGTTGGGTGGGGAAAATATATCAGCCTGCAGTCCCAGCACGTTTTCATGCAGCACACAGCCAACACAGGCACTTCTCAAAATGCTTTCTCAGGACTGGCTTTCTCCTTCCAAGCAGCTCTCAGCAAAACAGCCAGGCACTTTTCAGCTGCTCTCAGCAAACCAGCCAGGCACTTTTCAGCTGCTCTCTCCCAAAAACTGAAACTTCAAAATGGCCGATCTAACGCCCAGCTCCACCCACAATCTGGCATCACTGCATTTCTTAAAGGTACATTGCTTAAACATCCATTTCTTAAAGGCACTCTCACATGACAAGATATACCAAGATGCTTTGCAGGAGTGTTGTCAAACAAAATTTGACAACAAGCCACATAGGAGACATTAAGGCAGGTGACAAAAAGCTTGGTCAAAGAGATAGTTCTTAAGAAATGTCTTAAAGAAGGCAGAGAGGTTTAGGGAGGGGATTTGAGAGTTCAGGACCTGGGCAGCCAAAGGCATGGCCATCAGTGGTGGATTGATGAAAACCCGGGATGCACAAGAGCCAGAATCGAAGGACTGCAGATATCTCAAAGGGTTGCAAGACTGGACGAGGCCAAGAGATGAGGAGTATCATAGAGGGATTTGAAAACGAGGACAAATTATTTCAAATTGAGGTGTTGCTGGACAGGGTGGGGTCGGGGTGGGGGTCAATGAAGAGGACTTGTTGGAAGTTTGGATCCCCAGTTTGTGTTCAGATCATTGGACCTGACCAGGAAATGAATCATGGTGGGATTGTACCCCAGCTAGGTTAATATCTGACTGCTGTGAGAATGCAGTAAAATGCTTGAAAAGGAGGTGAACAAGATGCACTCTGGATTGCAACATCCAGCTGTCCTTTGACAAGACGGCACAGTGAGGCATGATGGGTGGAAACATCCAGTAAATATAAAACTATCCTGTGGAAACACCAGACCAGTGGAGTTTCTATGGGGAGCAGAACAAAAATATAAATAATTTGTCATAAATATGGCTGGAAAAAATTGGTTTGGAGAGAGAAATGGACAACCTCTCATCCTTCTCATTGTCTAAAACTGCTCACCTCCATTGCGTTTTCCAACTCTGCTTCAGCCCCTCTCCCAACCTGTGCCCAAGCACCTGTCAATCGTTGTTCTTCATCTTGCAATCTGCATAAACTCCAACTAGTTTGAAATACAGTTGCCTGGATCCTCTCCTGTGCCAATTCCCACCCATATCTTTCCCCCTTCCTCCACCCACTGGTCGACATTGGGCCTGCTCCCACCACAATGTAAAATGCTTATTTTACCTTCCAGCCCCTCCATAGCCTGGCCCCTCCCAGCATTGTAACTTTCTCCGGCCTTGTATTCATTCCCACAACCTTCCAGCTTCTAGCTCTGTCCTTTTGTGCCTCCTTCCTCACTTTGCCCCATTGTTGATGGACCCTGGGCCATACTCTTTCTTACAAACCTCTTCCTCTCTGCCTTTCACCAATTTTGGGGGGAGAAAAATAAATCGTGCTTCTACTAAGCTGATGGTCATCCATCCCAATTTTCCGCCTGATGTCCGTTCCTTTATTTATTCCTTTTCATGGATTTTCTTCGTACCTGTACATGCTGTTGCATCTTGAGAGGAAATTTCTATATAAATACAAGCTGGTTTTGGTGTTATTGTCGATTGGGAATCTTGATCGGGCAGAGAATCCTGTGTCGGCCCAAAAACAGGGTCGGCGTCAGAAGGCAGACCCATCTCCGGGCCCGTCCCACTTCCCATAGTGGGCTTCCCACCCTCCGCTGGCGGGAACATGCAAAATGCTGATATGCACTCATTTGAATTCAATTAACAGACTGGAAGCTGGAACCTCCATTCCCCCATTATGCTCCGACATCTCCCAGTGGGATCTCCACCAGGCGAGCTTTGGTGCAAGTATTGACAGTCGCACTCCTGGTGTGCTGCACCATGAGGGAGGGTTAAAGATGGGCCAAATCTTGGAGAGCTATCACTCAGACCAGTCAAGCATCAGCCTGACATAGTCATACTGAACAGAGGCAGCGGTGTATACCACCTGTATGATGCACTGCAGGAACTCACCAATGCTCCTTAGACAGCACCTTCCAAACCCACAACTGCTACCATCTAAAAGGACAAGGGCAGCAGACACATGGGAACAGCATCACCTGGAAATTCCCCTCCAAGGCAATCACCGTCCTGTCTTGGAAATATCTCCCTACTCCTTCACTGTCGCTGGGTTAAAATCCTATAATTTCCTCCCTCTCAGCTCTGTGGGTGAACCTACACCACGTGGAATGGAACGGTTCAAGGAGGCGGTTCACCGAGGGCAACTAGGGATAAGCAATAAATGCTGGCCCAGTTGTAAATGAATTGAATAAAACACACACAAACTATCTGGGAATGTATATTTAGCCCAGCCAGGATGGGTTGACATGCCTTGCAGAATTGTATTTTTCTTTTTCCATATTAGTTTGAGTTTTTTTAAAACCACACTCCAGAGAGGAAATGGAACGTAATGTAAGAATGGCTCCTCTCCACTGAGCTTAGTGTAGGCCATATGGATGCCATGGTAGAGGGGGTCTTTGGATCCATGTTAGTAGCAACTTTAATTGACAATTCAACTACGGAACACAGAGAGCTGGGTCAGAGGTCGAGAATGTTACTTCCTGTCTGGCTGGAGAAGAAGCAACTTGGCAGAAGTTGGAAGAGGAAAGCAATTCTAACCATTATAATTGAAGGATAGTTTCAGGAATTACAACTCTTTAAAGTGAGATTAGGTCATTGGCAGGAGTAGAGTGTTGTACTTTCTTCATTTCTATGTTACACTGAGTAATGTGAAATAGATTAAAATTGACTGAAAACGATTCAGCTATCCGCTATCTACTGCACGTAAAATGTTTGGGTTGCAATTTCTCTTGTCTTGCTGGAATGCATATCGGTCTACCCTTCAGAAGAAAGGAGAGTAACACTTTAGGGGGCATATGTGAAATTAAAGTATGTTGTTCACATGAGTGTACACTGTTATGGCCCTGAGTCACGCAATCAATCATATTAATCATTGCACAGAGAGGGTACACTCCCGAACATAGGGTTAGGGGTCCTCTTATAGGATTGTCTGTAGTTGATAAACCCAAAAGGATGAATAATGCAGACCTGAAATTTGTGACATTCCACCCCTCCCCTTGTTAACCCTGAACCCATTTCTCTATAGTTTTTACCTATTATCCTCCCTGTCCTTTGCAAAAATTTAGGGCATGATTCAGTGGACACGAAACAAAGTCCGCTTTCGGGCACATTTGGCGAGGTATTTCTCGACAGCTGCAGCACCGAGTTCACCCCGCTATTCACTGTCACTTTGCCGATTTTTGAGCCTTGGGGAGTTTCTCCGTGCCAAAGTCACACTTTAATGGAGCAGGACCAGCTCCTCGCAGATCGGGGTGTCAATTTGACTGGCTACCCCGAACTCTACCCACTCTCCACCTTTCAGGCCCTCCCCCACATTCTATACTCCCTTTACCCTCCCTCAATCTTCTCATGGCCCCTGGAAGCACCCTCATCCACTCGCCAATGAGTAAGTTCCCCCTGGGTCTGACCCTTGGTAGTGCCAACCTGGCACCTAGGTACCTTGCCACTGCCAGCCTGGCAGTGCCTCTGGAACCAAGGTACTTCCAGGGTGGCACTTCCGGGGTGCCTGGGTGACACTTCTAGGGTGCCAGGTGAGTAGTGCCTAGGTGCCAGAGGAGTGCCGGGCTACTACCCTGCCCTGTCCCTGACCACCCGGGGTCTCTTATGGTCTGCGAGGTTCCATCATGTCTGGTCCACGTTTGTAGAAACCTGTGCTAAATGGCGCTCAGTCATGGTCTTGCAGGCGCGGCCGTTGACTCTTGGGCGCCAGGTGAAAGCGCTGTCCGGATATTTAAATTAGTCCAATGGTCAATTAAAAATACTGATCTGGATCATGCCCCCGCTGGGCGGACTGAGTCAGGTGATTTGCGATCGGCCTGGTGCAGAGCCCAATTTGGGGCTCTCATGGGATTCCCCATTGCGCCCATCTCCACGCTGGGCACAACGTGATGGGTGAATTGAACCCTCACTTGCTTCCCCACTCCCCATTGTCTTCATTTATTGTTGGCTCACAGAACAAGTCCATTGTCCTGTTTCAATTGGATGTCTACAGTGCCCCCTCTACAAACGTAAGTGGCAGAATAATCACTGTAATCTCAGGAAATGAGCAGGCTAATACTTGGGGATTTGCATTCGCTAAATAAATAAAAGGTTGGACTTCTGTCCTTCTCATCGTATTGAAACATTCTCCTTGACCTCCCTACTGCCTTGGACACAGTCGGTCACGCAGTGCTCATCCAACTATTTTGATCAACATAAATAACCAAGTAAACGGAATCCAGTAAACTGAGGGACAAATTAAAGGGACATTCCCTTAAAGTGAAATTGCCTTAAAAAAAATGTGAATCACAAATGAGATTTAAAACATTGAACCAAAATGTGATCAAACAGGTCAATAAGGCACCCCAACCCCTGCGGTGCCCAACGGGCATGAAAAGTCTCAAGGATGCCAGTGGATACCACGTACTCCCCTCTAGGGACACCTGGCTGCGAATGTAACCATGGTAGCGGGACAGATAACACATGCTAATAGGGAAAGAGCAGGGGACTGTGTCTAAGTGAATAACTTTCAAAGACCTGTCGCAGTTGTAATAAGATAAATCTCTCTCCCCGCTGTTTGATTCTATTGACACCGCTTATACATTGTCTCACCTGTAGGACTATTCTCACATGGTTCCACGCTTCTGAAACCTATCATAATCGGAGTATCTCTACCAATATCTCCTTCTTCCAACTTCACACCTTCACTTCCAGAAAGCCCCAAAGATTCAGTGAATGTGTAACTGTGAAACTAACTGCAGTGTTTATAAACATCTAGCAATGATTGTCAGCTCTTG